>NC_053491.1:155169357-155476857 GCF_905171775.1 Rana temporaria
TGTATACATCTATTCACAGTTACACACAGTTGCATGCTGAATTTGCACGCCCCTAGCCAAATTACATACTATATTTGGTAAATTAGTAGAAAACTACGAGAAATGGTGTGTTAATAAAACAACATATTTACAAATGTTAATGCACAGTTACATTTTACTTCACACACATTAAAGCAGATTCCTGGAATAAGCAAATGTCTAAAAATATAAAGGTATGTGCACTTGAATATTGGTATTCTCTGTATTTCTTCCAGATCTGTGCCGTAATTCAGTGTAAAACTCTGCCTCTGAGCAGGAGCTACCTGTAATAAAGACCAGTCACTGCTGCTCTCTATCCTTGTGCACAGTAACAGGTCTAGTCTCCGCCCCCTCCAATCGTTTTCTGCATGCTATCTAGTGTGGAGCCTGCTGAGTCCCTCCCACAGATCTCCTCTTTACACAGACTTTGTGCAGCACATTGATAAAGTAATTAATACTGTCACTATGTAATACAGTAAAACCTTGGTTTGAGAGCGTTTTGCAAGACAAGCAAAATGATTTTAATACATTTTGCCTTGATATACAAGCAATGTCTTGATATAAGAGCAGCGTCATGTCACAACGGAGTATAAAAAAATAAGAGAGAAGCCTCTAAGTGTAGCAACATGGTTACATTTAATGAAGGTACAACATTTAGTAACTTATTGCTACACTTAGAGGTGCCTCTCCTCTTTTATACCCTGTAAAAAAAAAAAATGCTTTGATATACAAGTGCTTTGGATTACAAGCATGTTTCTGGAACAAATTATGCTCGTAAACCAAGGTTTTACTGTATCTGGGTTTGTAAACAAACCCGTACTGCAAGGGTTAATTGCTCGTTAGTCTAGGGCAGTGCTTCTCAATTATTTTCTGTCATGCCCCCCCTAGGAAGAAGAAAACATTTCGGGCCCCCCCGCGCGACTGTAAATAGTATCTTTTGTCTATAAAATTGTTATACGGTTTTTAGGTGAACCTCCACTTTAAGCTGACAACTGCGCGTTGGTTTTTGATCACCTCTGCGTTTTATTTTTTTCCTTTTTTTTTCAACAAAAGATCAATTTTGACTTTTTTTTTTTAACGTTTTTTTTATAAACTGGCCCTCCTAATTGGAGTACAGGTGAGGTGGGAGGAGGGATGACACCTGTCAGCCTGCTGTATAAGGTGGAGGGGACGGGCGGCCTTACCTTTTTTCTTCAGCGCAGTGTAAGGCGGCAGTCTGTCAGTCCCGTCCTGGTCCCGCCGTTAGAATTTGAACTGCATGCGTTACGCATGCACGCAACGGCGCCGCGCTACCACCTGACCACCTGACCTGAGACGCGGAGGAGGGAGGAAGGGAGGGCGTGCGTGCCAAGGGGACCAGACAGTGTCAGACACTTCGGGCGCGTCGGCGCCACCCCCCCTCTGCAGCACCGGGGTGCCGTGCAGATCAGCATCCCCACCCACCCCGCACACATCATTCACGATCAGGCCGTATGGCGGTAGTTCCGCCACTGGCTGGAAACGGGGGATAATTGCCAGGTCCCACGAGCCCCCCTTTACGGAGCCTCGCGGCCCCCCAGGGGGGCGCGCCCCACTATTTGAGAAGCACTGGTCTAGGGGGAGAGTAATAGCCTGTACGCATGTTCAGAAAATCACATGAAAAATACAGCGTTCAAAGCGATCGTATGATAATCTGATTATTAGTACACAGCTTTCGACGATCATTCGTCTGATAATCTCACCAGGCATAAGACTCCATTCACATTAGCGCTTCTCCAAAGTCACACGATTTCCAGTGCGACTTTGATCCGACTTTACACTCTCTGTACCAAACTCACATCAAAAAAGTCAAACCAAAGTAGTGCAGGCACCTTTTCAAAGTCGCATCGATTTGAATGGGTGCCATTGAAAAGAATGGGCTGAAACTTGTCAGGCCACTTTGATGTCCAAGTGGAATTCCTGTTTGGACATGTCCTATTATAAAGAAGGTAAACATACCATGTCATAGAAATAAGAATGACAGGTCCTCTTTACGGAGAGGTCTGGGGGTCAAAAAGACCCCAAATCTCTTCTTTACCTTTAACTACTTGCCCTCCAGAAGGTTTACCCCCCGTTAATGACCAGGCCTTTTTTTGCGATACGCTAATGCGTTACAAAGCTATACCCAAACAAAACTGCATTTTTTATTCTTTGCGCTATAAACAAAAAACTTTTTTTTACTTCCTGCTATAAAACATATTAAAAAAAAAAAAATGTAAAAAAATTGAATTTCTTCATTAATTTAGGCCAATATATATTCTGCTACATGTTATTGGTAAAAAAAATAAAAATAGAAAAATCCCAATACGCGCATATTGATTGGTTCGCGCAAAGTTATAGTGTCTACAAAACTATGGGATATTTTTATGGAAGTTTTCTTTCTTACTTCTTTTCTTATACTATTAATGGCGGCAATCATCGACTTATAGCAGGACTGTGACATTGCGGCGGACACCAAGTGAACCTTTTGGTGACCAGTGACACCAATACAGCGATAAGAAATATGCACCATCACTGTACTAATGACTGGGAAGGGGTTAAAATCAGGGGTGATCAAGGGTTTAAATGTGTTCCTAGGGGGTGCTTTCTAACTGTGGGGGGATGTGCTTTAACTGTGGGAAGACAGAGATTCGTGTTTCTGCTTAGCAGAAACACAGGATCTCTGTCTTCCCTACTAACAGAACGGCGATCTGCCTTGTTTCCATAGACAAACTGCCATTATGCCTGTCGGAAACGATTGGTGTGTCCCGGTGGACGTCGGGTCCGACGGTGGCACGTGTGTGCACCGCAGACCAGGAGGAGCAAAATCATGTACCTGTAATTTGTGCACAAAGGAGCCGCCGCCTTGCAGTAAATGAAAGTGGGGAGGTCAGCATAAGTGATAAAAGCAAAAGATTTAAGAAAAACAAACTTTTTTTTGTTGATCTTTTGCCTTTAATGAAAAAAATAATTGGTTTACTTCCACCCTGGACAAGAAATGACGTCATGGCCCCGTATCGGTACTCCAAGGCCATAGGGCCCTTTCACACCAGCGGACGAACGGTCCGCTTTTCATAAGTCCGTTTCCGGACCTACAATGGTTCCCTATGGGATCGCGGCTGTTAGCGGATGGAGCATCCGCTAACGTCTGTAATCACCCGCCTCCGTCAGAATCTGTCTGACGGATCGGATGAATACGGACAGACGGTCCGTATTCATCCGATTCCCCATAGGGGAGAGCGGAGGAGAGACAGGGCGGTCTCTGCACTGTGTGCGGGGACCGCCCTGTCCGCCGACAGCTCAGCGGGGATTAACGGAGGAATCCCCGCTGAGCCAAACGGGCTAACGGAGCGGATCAATACGGATCCGCTCCGTGTGAAAGAGCCCATAGAGGTGATCAAAGATGATCTAGTCTTTTATTGCCTCTGTGACCAGGCAGCTGCACCATTGTATCCTTTTCAGGCAAGCTGGTTGAAACGGTAAACAGCTGGCTGGGGTTATGGCTGATAGCGGCTATTTGCTAGTTAGCCACAGAGAAAGGGGAAAGAGGGAGCTTTGCGATCATGTGCCCACACAGAAAAAAAAATAGACTTATTAGAATATGTATGCAGGGAATATCAGAGCAATAGGGAAGCAACACGATGGGCCATTCACACCGCAAAGTGTGCATTAGGCACTCTATCACAGCTGCATTGACATGCACCGGTGTGTTACATTTTGAAATGCACTGCAATACTTTTTTCAATTTTCTTTAATCATCACCAAGTTATATTTGTAAAGAAAACTTTGACTGGTATGTGTTTATGTGCAGTGCGCTGACATGCATTTACACAGAAAGTAGCACATGTTCAATTTTTTCATCAGTGCAACATACTGGTGTAAACAGCTCCTCCTGAAATACATGAATTTATCGCTGATACGTATTGATCTAAGCAGGTCAGCGAATCACGTGTAAATGGACCTTAAAGTGGAGGTTCACCCAAAAAATCATTTTTAACATTAGATTGGGCCTAATTACGGGAAGCAGAATCAGGTGTTTCGTTTAAAATCAATGCAGTACTTACCGTTTTAGAGATAGATGTTCTCCCGCCGCTTCCGGGTATGGGCTGCGGGACTGGGCGTTCCTATTTGATTGACAGCCTTCCGATCCGTCGCATACAGCGCGTCACCAGTTTCCGAAAGTAGCCGAACGTTGGTGCGCAGGCGCCATATAGAGCCGCACCGACGTTCGGCAACTCGTGACGCGCTGTATGCGACCGTCGGAAGGCTGTCAATCAAATAGGAACGCCCAGTCCCGAAGACCATACCCGGAAGCGGCGGAGAACATCTATCTCTAAAACTGTAAGTACTGCATTGATTTTAAACAAAACACCCGATTCTGCTTCCCGTAATTAGGCCCAATCTAATGTTAAAAAAATGTTTTCGGGTGAACCCCCGCTTTAAGAAAGGTGGTTATTGTGCAGTCTTTCCTTTTACTTCAACTAAATATATAATTTGGCCAGGCATGCCCCAAAATTGACTTTTTTCATGTACTAGTATCAGGTGTTATTGTAAGCGGGATAGCGAGCCGACAATAAACAAATGTAACAAGAAGCAAAAGAGGAGCTAGTGAGCGGTATTTATATTCTCAGCATTCAATATCCTGGACTGCACTTCAATCCATCTGACTGATGGTACAGTTAAAGCAAATGTTTACTCATCATGAGAAGGAAGTCCTGATCTGTACAACCCTGCGTATTATTGTATGCTTTAGTCACGAGAGGCATGCAGTCTTCATAGTAATGTTTGAAGAGGCAGTTCCAGAGGGGCACCTGAATTATGAGTGACATGGGGCAATTCAATATTCAAGAAGGGCATCACAAAATAATCAGTAACATATCAGACATAATAATAAAGCACATGTGGCTACTTGTTGCTGGCCCCTAGGTCAAGTACGGCTTCACCTGCAAGCTCTGAATCTGCTACTCAGCCCTACTTCCTTGTATACCAAATGTCCAGGGTGGTGAAATCGATTTTTATGGCTATGCATATTTAGCATGATTATAGAAGTATCACAGATCACTCCATCAGGCTCTGACAGTCCCTCTGCCGCTCTATACAGCCCTGTATCCTGCATTCTACCTGCTTGGCCCAGCTTGTCTGCATTCCCCCAACATGGCCCAGTTTTTCACACTTCTCCCCATTAGCCCAGTCTCTCCAACATTCACAGTGTCAGGCAAAAAGCCTTCAGAATTCTCCCCGTCTGGCCCGGTCCATCCGACATCCTCCCTGTCCGGTCCCTCAGCATTTCACTGGCCTGGCCCAGTCTCTCCGACAATCTCCCCACCCAACCGAGTATGTCAGGCATTTTGTCTTCATCCAGACTAGTCCCTTGGGCCATTCCTAACCTTCAGCCTGGTCCCTTGGGCATTCTCCCCGTCTGGCTCAGTCTTTAAGGCATCCCTCTCCCCTTCTGGCCTAGCTACACTCCAAAATTCTCCCTGAATTTTCTGCCATTCTTCTTGGGATGCCCCTCCGGCAGGGGTAGGCAACCTGGGGCCCTCCAGCTGTCGCAGAACTACAAGTCCCATCATGCCTCTGGGAGTAATTGTAACTGTCAGTCTTGCAATGCCTTAATGGGAAATGTAGTTCCACAACAGCTGGAGGGCCCCAGGTTGCCTACCCCTGCCCTATGGCATTCCCATCTGGCCCAGTCCCTCCCTGTCTCCGTCTGGGTCTAGTCCCGCTGCCATTCACCCCGTCTGGGTCTAGTCCCGCTGCCATTCACCCCGTCTGGGTCTAGTCCCGCTGCCATTCACCCCGTCTGGGTCTAGTCCCGCTGCCATTCACCCCGTCTGGGTCTAGTCCCTCTGGCATTTCTTTCCGTCTGGGTCTAGTCCCTCTGGCATTTCTTTCCGTCTGGGTCTAGTCCCTCTGGCATTTCTTTCCGTCTGGGTCTAGTCCCTCTGGCATTTCTTTCCGTCTGGGTCTAGTCCCTCTGGCATTTCTTTCCGTCTGGGTCTAGTCCCTCTGGCATTTCTTTCCGTCTGGGTCTAGTCCCTCTGGCATTTCTTTCCGTCTGGGTCTAGTCCCTCTGGCATTTCTTTCCGTCTGGGTCTAGTCCCTCTGGCATCCTCCCCCCTCTGCATTTCCGGTATGGCTCAGTCCCTTCATCATTCTCCCCAGTTGCTCTGATATTGTTTCGGCCGAACCTATTTAGCTTTTCCGATTTGTCCCAGTCCCCCCCCAACATTCTTCTTGTCCAGCCTAGTACCTAGAGCATTCTGTCTCCATGACCGGCCCCAACCCCTCCAGCAGTGTACCTCAGTCCCTCCGGCCGCCTACCCACCTGCCTAATTCCCTCCGGCCGCCTACCCAAGTCCCTCCGGCAGCCTACCCAAGTCCCGCCGGCCGCCTACCCAAGTCCCTCCGGCTGCCTACCCGCCTGCCTAAGTCCCTCCGGCCGCCTGCCTAAGTCCCTCCGGCCGCCTACCCGCCTGCCTAAGTCCCTCCGGCCGCCTACCCGCCTGCCTAAGTCCCTCCGGCCGCCTACCCGCCTGCCTAAGTCCCTCCGGTCGCCAACCCGTCTGCCTAAGTCTCTCCGGTCACCTACCCGTCTGCCTCAGTCCCTCCGGCCGCCTACCCATGCACCCCGTTTGCTCTGGCATTTTCTCTGACATCCTTCGACAGGCACATTCCTGCTGGCATTATCCCCATCTGACTCAGTCCCATTTTCCTGTCTAACCTAGTATCATGTCTGGCCCAGCCCCATACGGAATTCCCCTGTCTAACCCAATCCCTATGGCATTCCCCCATGCAGCCTAGTCCCTACTGCAGTGCCTGTCTGGTCCCCTGAGGTAGTGATGCCACCTGTAGTACAGGGGAGGAGAAATCCCAGTCTGTTTCCCCTCACACATCCAATCAGAGAGGTGACACAAGCTGTACACCTAGAGAAGCTCTCCAATGACAGCACAGAGTATACAGACACAATCTAGTACATGATATGGGGGGACAGGAGGAGTCTGCTGAGATACAGACAATGGGTCCCTATGAGGGCTGCACCTCTCCTCGTCCAATCAGATGAATGAACCTTTATGGCACACCTGGCCAGGAGCCATGCACCCCTCCCCCCACATATAAAAGGGGAAGCCGACGGGCACGGGCCCAGGAGGACACTTGTTCCCTCGCACCCCTCCCCCCCCAGTACCTACCACACAGAGCCATAGGCCCCCGAGCCCACCGGGGTGAGGTGCTGATACCGCTCTGGCACCTCCCACACCGTCTTGTTCAGCTCTTGCCGGTAGAACCCGCTGCGGCTGCTCATCTCGGTGGAGCCCCGGTCACCGGCACACACAGCCCTGGCGGCGGTGCAGGAAGGAGGCGGGAGGAGGAGGAGGAGAGGGATAGCTGGGGGAGGGGAGGAGGAGGAGAGGAGGGATCGGTCAGGTGGAGGGACACTTCTCATAATACTCAGGACTGGATTAGATCAACGTGACACCTAATCCAACCGGTGTCACTAATCCAACCGGAATGTGTGATTCATATCCAGAGAAGTCCTCAGTATGAGATCCATGACACCCAGCGCAGTCACATTCTGTCCTCACCATGGACTTATCCTTTATGGCAGCTCATTCTATAACCTGTTACCACCCACATAACACACACACTCACCGAACACTTTATTATATATGTATTTATACACCTGCCAATCACATGGCAGCAACTCATTGCATTTAGGCATCTAGATGTGGTGAAGACGATTTACTGAAGATCAAACTGATCATCAGAATGGAGAAAAGGGGGATTTAAGTGACTTTGGACGTGGCATGGTTGTGGGCACCAGACGGGCTGGTCTGAGTATTTCAAAAACTGCTGATGTGGGATTTTCACGCATAAAACTTTTGTGAGTTCTGTCGCTGATTAACCACTTAAGCCCCGGACCAAAATGCAGGTAAAAGACCAGGCCCCTTTTTGCGATTTGGGACTGCGTCGCTTTAACTGACAATTGCGCGGTCGTGCGACATGGCTCCCAAACAAAATTAGCGTCCTTTTTTTCCCACAAATAGAGCTTTCTTTTGGTGGTATTTGATCACCTCTGCGGTTTTTATTTTGTGTGCTATAAACAAAAATAGAGTGACAATTTTGAAAAAAATTCAATATTTTTTTACTTTTTGCTATAATAAATATCCCCCAAAAATATATAAAAAAATATATTTTTTCCTCAGTTTAGGCCGATACTTATTCTTCTACATACTTTTGGTAAAAATCGCAATAAGCGTTTATCGGTTGGTTTGCGCAAAATTTATAGCGTTTACAAAATAGGGGATAATTTTATTGCATTTTTATAAAAAAAATTTACTACTAATGGCGGCGATCAGCGATTTTTGTTCGTGACTGCGACATTATGGCAGACACTTCGCACAATTTTGACACATTTTTGGGACCATTGTCATTTTCACAGCAAAAAATGCATTTAAAATGCATTCATTATTGTGGAAATGACAGTTGCAGTTTGGGAGTTAACCACAGGGGGCGCTGATGGGGTTATGTTTCACCTAGTGTGTGTTTACAACTGTAGGGGGGGTGTGGCTGTAGGTGTGACGTCATCGATCGTGTCTCCCTATAAAGGGATCACACGATCGATGCAGCCGCCACAGTGAAGAACGGGGAAGCTGTGTTTACACGCGGCTCTCCCTGTTCTTCAGTTCCGGGGACCGATCGCGGGACTCCAGCGGCAATCGGGTCCCACGGTCCCGGAGCTTCGGACCGGGTCGCGGGCGCGCGCCTGCGACCCACGGCTGGGTAGATGTACTGGACGTGCCGGTACGTCCATCTGACCAGCCGTGCCATTCTGTGGACGTATATCTACAGGCGGCGGTCGTTAAGTGGTTAAAACACTCACTTGGTGCCTTATCTGCATTAAATTAGCTTCAAATTCTGTGTAATACATATGTGTTCGGGTTTAAAGGGATGAGGTGGCACCCCTATGCATAACCATCTCTTGGGTTTACAGAGAATGGTCCGAAAAAAAGAAAATGTCCAGTGAGCGACTGTTGTGTAGATGAAAATGCCTTGTTGATGGCAGAGGTCAGAGGAGAATGGGCAGACTGGTTTGAGATGATAAAAAGGCAACAGTAACTCAAATAAGCACTCATTACAACCACGGTATGCAGAATATCATCTCTGAATGCACAACACATCGAACCTTGAAGCAGATGGGGTACAGCAGCAGCAGACCACACCGGGTGCCACTCCTGTCAGCTAAGAACAGGAAATTGAGGCTACAATTCTCACAGGCTCACCAACAGAATATTGGAAAAACATTGCCTGATCTGATGAGTTTCAATTTCAGCTGCGACATTCAGATGGTAGGGTCAGAATTTGGCGTAAACAACGTGAAAGCTTGCATCCATCCTGTATCAACAGTTCAGGTGGTGGTGTAATGATGCGGGGGATATTTTCTTGGCACACTTTGGGTCCCTTAGTACTAATTGAGAATTGTTTAAATGCTACGGCCTACCTGAGTATTGTTGCTGACCATATCCATCCCTTTATGAGTACAGTGTGCCCATCTTCTGATGGCTCCTTCCAGCAGGATAATGTACCATCTCACAAAGCTCAAACCATTACAAACTGTTTTCTTGAACATGACAATGAGGTCACTGTACTCCAATGGCCTCCACAGTCACCTGATCTCAATACAATAGAGCAGCTTTGGGATGTGGTGAAATGGGAGATTCGCATCATGGATGTGCTGACAAATCTGCAGATACTTTGTGATGCTATCATGTCAACATGGACCAAAATCTCTGAGGAACATATGCCACAAGAATTAAGGCAGTTCTGAAGGCAAAATGGGGTCCAACTTGGTACTAGGAAGGTGTACCTAAGAAAGTGGCCAGTAAGTGTCTGTGCAGCAGCAAAAGGGTGGACTGTAATGCCAACGTGGCTCACGTGTGCGTCACTGGGCAGCTGCTTTGTGTGCTAAAAGCATGCTACCAGCACACAGACCGAGCTGCCAAAACTAGCTCTTGGTTCCCACTAACGATTGGTAGCCAGCAGGATTGGCTCCTGACCATATGACCACTGTGCCAGCCAGCCAATCACAGTGGCCACATGATTGCAGATGCTTCCCACAGTCCTGCATTCAGAACCTTGTAAAGGGATGCCAGGGCAGGAGGTTAACCACTACGCTACCAGAGTCATTTTCTTAATTTTTGCACATGGTAAAAGGCCTGAAGATTAGTTATACCCCCTTGCAAACTGAAAGCCTGGAAAATAACATGATGGTAGATGAAATTTACATGACTCAATATAAGCACACATTTACATGATGACAATTTTTTTTTGTAAAAAAATACACTAAAGTTGATTTTGGTGCACACAAACACAATATGTTACCCACTTTATAGTAAAAAATTATGTTGAGTAAATAGATACCCAACATGTCGAGCCTTAAAATTGTGCACATCCATGAATCAGTGACGACTTTTGGCACCCATATTGTCTGTATGCTTAATTTTAACTGCTGCTCACCCTGCCTACTGCAAAATAACAGCCAAGCGGGAGCTCCCCTATTCTGGGTGGACATCTTATGACATCCTCCCAGGATCGGGCCACCATACTGCAGCACAATTTGTCACCTGTATGTCCATTGGACACAGGGGATGAGAGATCACTGTGCCGATGTCCTGTCGAAAAAGGTCCCCCGGCAGATAATGCCCCCCCTGTACTGCGCAGGTGCAGCACTTGCGCAGAACAAACCACAACGGGGCCGACAGAAATAGCCAAAGATAAACAGCTAGTCAGCAGAACATGGCGCCTGCGCAATGACGACCATATTGTGACAGGCGCTGCCGTACGCTCCCGATGCTTGTGCTACTCTGCAAGGGGGCGGGTGCATTACTGTTATATAGGGGCGGATAACTACAAAAGAGGCCGAGTTTTCTATTGATGTGCAAAGCTGATAACTTGACCGTGGTTTTAGAAATATACTACAAATCAGCACTGATACTGTGATAAATTAATTGTGTTACTTAGTTTAATAGGTTGTGCAAACCCGCCCATCAACATTGCAAAAACCCGCCCATCAACATTGCAAAAACCCGCCCATCAACATTGCAAAAACCCACCCATCAACATTGCAAAAACCCGCCCATCAACATTGCAAAAACCCGCCCATCAACATTGCAAAAACCCGCCCATCAACATTGCAAATCCGTCCCCTCATTTGTTTAAACACGACCCGCAAAGACGTGTAGTACATTGCTAATACCACCCCCAAGTTATCAGCTCTGCCCATCAATTGAAAACTCGTTCTCTTCTGTAGTTATCCGCCCCTTAGATGATATAACATAGCGTGTGGCAGCGTCTGTCACAATATCGTCGTCAGCTGACTCTGAGCTATTTATGAATGAATGAATGAAAAATGTATATAGCGCTGAATCAACTCAAGGTGCTTGGTATCCATTTAATTTTAATTTGGCCTTCATGATAGTTGGGTCTTGAGTTTTTTCCTGAAGGCCTGGTGATTCGTTTCCGTACGGATATTGGTTGGTAATGCGTTCCATACTCGGGGTCCTTGGACTGCAAATCTTCGCTCTCCTTTTGTTTTGTAACGGGCCTTGGGGATTTTAAGTAGATTTTGGTTAGTTGACCTGAGAACGCAGTTGGGGTTGTGGTATTTTTTTTTCTCACATAAATATTGGGGAGCACTTCCTTGTACACATTTGTGGGTCAGGCAGAGGGCCTTGAATGCGATCTGGTCCTTCACGGGCAGCCAGTGAAGGGACCTGAGGGAGAGGGTAATTGATTCCCAGGATTTGTTTCCTGTTACAATTCGTGCCGCCACGCTCTGGACGACTTGTAGACGTGCAAACTGGAATTTTGGAAGACCAAGGTAGAGGGCGTTTGCATAGTCGAGCCTGGAATTGATTATTGTTCCGACAACTACTATCTTCGGTTATTTCCATCAGCCCCGTTGTGGTTCGTACTGCGCAAACGCTGCGCCTGCGCAGCACATGGGGGCATTATCCGCCGGGGGGACCCTCATCGGCAGAACACCAGGCCATTGTCAGTACCGTGTGATTGTTGTGACCAATTACAGCAGATCACATGACAATTGTACACAATGGATGGCTTCCATTCATAGTCATTCATTGTGTACAATTGTGTTGGTCTCTTTGATTGGTCACAGTGACCACATGGTACAGACAGGGCCGATCACACCTAATCAAAATAGTACACACTGAATGAATAGATTTCATTCAGAAAAAAAAATGGTTGCTTTTAACACTGATTATTAAGCCTCGTACACACGATCGGATTTTCCGCAGACAAAGCCTCGGACTTTTGTCCGAAGGTCGTCGGCCAAAAACTTGTCTTGCATACAAATGGCACACCGTTGTCGGCCAACAAACACGAATGTAGTTACGTACTACGTGAAATTTTAGCTCTTGGGCGCCACCATTTGGGCACCTTCTGCTAATGTCGTGTTTGGTAAACATTGATTCCGAGCATGCGTTTTTGTACTTTGGAGTTTTCTCTGATGGACTTGTGTACACACGATCGGAATATCCAACAGACCGTTGTCCGCGGAAAAATTTAAAGCCTGCCATCCATCATTTGTCCGTGGAAAATCCGACAATTGTCCGATGGAGCGTACAAACGGTCGGATTTTCCACCAACAGGCTGTTAACATACAATTCCCGTTGGAAAATCCGATCCTGTGTACGAGGCTTTACTGTTATAAGCGATCATAGTGTGCAAAAAAAATGTTTTTACATACTCTTAACCAGTCAGGGTCCCTGATCACCGCCACACCAGTTATATGATAACGCTGTACTGCATTGGTGACAGTATGTAAAAAAAATATATATATTGTGCAAAAAACTATTTTTTAACATGTACTTATAAGGAAGGGTGCTGGAGTGCAGAACATTCTTAGTACCCTCATGGCCCCCATGGAGTCCGAAGCACTGGGCACCAATGAGATCTGCCCATGCTAGCTACAAAGATGCTATTGTGAGATGGCCCCTTTGTTAGCCTATGGAAGCTTATGCCAAGTACACACAGGGCCGCCATCAGGGGGGTACAGGCAGTACACCTGTTAGGGGTCCAGAGGCCCACAGGGCCCCAGATGGCAACCTCCCTTGTTTTATTTATTCTTTATATATTTATTTATATTTATTTTATTTTTTATTTATATATATATATATATATATATATATATATATATATATATATATATATATATATATATATATATATATATATATATATATATATATATATATATATATATATATATATATATACAGGGCTCAAAATTTCAAGTCCTGAGCTACTAGCCAGGCCTCAAGAGTTACTCGCCACCAGTTGCCCCACCTAATTCATACACTGCCCTGCGCCTAATTGCACCCGTAAACACGCCCTCATAGATTATCTCATGGAATGACAATGTTTTATGCAGAATCAAGTTACAAAATTAAATATTACCAACAACAACTTTAACAAAATGGGACATGGCACTGGGGGCAGACCAGAGGGACAGGGCACTGGGGGCAGACCAGAGGGACAGGGCACTAGAACTGGGTCTCTTCCCCATTCTCTTGCTGTCTCCTCTGCAACTCCCATCCATCCTCTCTCTCTCTCCCATTCATCTCATCATCAGGAGCCTGTGTGTGCGGCTCCACGCTTGCATGTCCCCACTTCCCCCTTTTATTCAGGCTGGCAGAGAGGAGAGGAGCTGCAGCACAGCGGGAGGGAGTACAATCCAGTGCTGAGATCCACACAACTGCACAGCCATTGACACCATAGCACAGCACACACTGACAGCGCACAGCACACATTGAGACCAGTCTGTTCACAGTGCTCAGGCTAAACTGTTGGACACTTACATAGAACACAAGGAGAAGAAAACTGCACAAACTAGAAGGCTGCCGCTCTCATGTCAGGGCAACTTTCAGTGAGCGCTGCACCGGAGTGGTAATTTTCAGAATCCTCCACCTCACTCATTACTTCTGCTCTCCAGCTACATTGGTCGGGGCCCGGGGGAGGGGGGCAGGCTCAGAGAGGTCATACTGTTAGGTCCCATGGCTTAATAAGAATTGTAAGGAGAGCACCTGTGTACTGCTCTGCCTGTGCGCGGCTCACCAGACTACTTTTCCCGAGCATGCACCTTTCCTCTTCGGCCGCCAATCTCATCGGGACTCTAAGTGTAGGCACAGATTGGAGGGAGATTGCTCATGCAGCCCTGTCATCACTCGACCCCAGCTTAAATCCACTCGCCAAATGCTAGTAGGCGAGTGGAAATTTTGAGGGCTGCATATATATATATATATATATATATATATATATATAATTATTGTTAAAGGGCCCAGGGCCCCGGATGGCAACCCCCCTTTTTTTTATAAAAACATTTAATTTTTTTTTATTTCTTTTTTTTATATATATATATATATATATATATATATATATATATATATATATATATATATATATATTTTTTTTTATTAAAGGGATCAGAGGTCCCCAGGGCCCCATGTGGCAACCCCCCTTTTTTTTATTTTATTTCTTATTTTTTTCTTTTTTTATATATATATATATATTTTTTTTTATTAAAGGGCTCAGAGGTCCCCAGGGCCCCATGTGGCAAACCCCCTTTTTTTAATTATTTTTTATAAATGTTTATTTTTTTTATTTTTGTTTATATATATTTATTTTTTATTATTATTAAAGGGCCCAGAGGTCCCCAGGGCCCTGTGGCAACCCTCTTTTAAAAAAAAAAAAATTATAAATGTTTATTTATTTATTTTTTATATATTTTTTTTATTTATTTTTTTATTAAAGGGCCCAGAGGTTTTTTTTTTTTATTATTATTATTTATTAAAGGGCCCAGGGCCCCAGATGGCAACCCCCCTTTTTATTAAAGGGCCCAGAGGGTTACCCCCCTTTTTTTTATATATTTTTCTTAATTTCTTCATTTTCTTCTCAATTCGCGGCAGCCCCCCCCCCCCGCTTCTCAATTTCAGGCGCAGGCAGCAGCACCCCCCCGGTTCTCTGCTCCTGGAGGGGGGGGGGCCATGCCTGAAGCTGTGTAAGGGGCCCCATAATTCCTGATGGCGGCCCTGCGTACACATGACCGTTTTTCTTGTTCTAGAAAAAAACAAAGTTTTTCTCGACGTGATTCTTGACGAGCCTGCCTTGCACACACACGATCGAGGAAAAAAAATGCTGGTGCAAAGCGCGGTGACGTACAACACGTACAACAGAACTATAAAGGGGAAGTTCCATTCGGATGGCGCCACCCTATGGGCTGCTTTTGCTGATTTTGTGTTGGTAAAAGTTTGGTGAGAGACGATTCGTGTTTTTCAGTCTATTACAGCGTGACGAATGTGCTATAACCATTACAAACGCTCGTTTTTCCAAAACGAGTGCTCCCGTCTCATAACTTGCTTCTGAGTATGCATGTTTTTTTCCCGTCGTTAAAGCCTACACACGATCATTTTTCACGATGTAAAAAAGAACGTGAAAAACGACGCGAAAATTTAGAGCATGTTCTAAACTTTTAATGCCCATTTTTCACGTCGCGAAAAATGCTCTGGAGCCCACACACGATAGTTTTTAATGACATAAAAAAAAAAGTCATTTTTCACGTCATGAAAAACAGTCGTGTGTATGCGGCATTAGTGTTGTCATCCCATAATGCTGTACTAAAAGCTGACATGCCAGTGCAGAGCACACCAACATGCTCAGTTAGATTCCTATTACTAAAACTGGCCCCATTTAATATGTTCTAATTTTACGTAAAATAATTAAAGTTAAAAACAATATTTTGTAACAGTTTTCCTATAGAATGAATTTATCAGAATATTATTGTATAAGCTACTCTTTACCACTTGTTTCAAACGTGCAGGATGTCATACGTATCTTTCCTTTACTAGCAGGGGTGCACCGTGTCACTGACATATAGCAAGTATGCAGGTAGCAAGTTCAAGCTGCATATTTTCCTGGGCAGAAACTCAATAGGTAATGAAGCTATAATTAAGATGACAACCCCAGAGCTTAGACCTTAAAAACAAATTGCTAATGACATCTCCTGCACATCTATCCTGACAGATTCCCTTTACATATAGGCTGGATGTTTCTCTTATTGGCAGCAGCAGCTATAATTACTAGCTTTCATTAGTGGTTGGATTGATCCATGGTGTTATTTCATTGAAGGAGTCATAAAGCAATTCCACTACCTTGAAATGACCATCTTCCACATAAATAGTATTAGAAGAGTGCTAGCTTAGGATGATTTTCATAAACTGGCCTTTCCTTGACCACATCATTTGATTCTTTAATATCAGACTCATAGGCGTGCGCACAGGGTGTGCCTGGGCACACCCTAATCATGTTGTAATGTCAGATTTCCCCTGCTGCTTGGATGAAGAGAAATAGGCAGGGGAATCTCTGTCCTCTGTCACTTTCCCTGTCTCAAAAGTGGGACAAAAGTTATAATTAAAGCGGGGGTTCACCCTATATAAAAAATATATATATATTTTTTTTCCTCTAGCATTAAATTCGGCATAGTAGCGCGAGCTACAGTATGCCTGTCTGTATTTTTTTATCCCTGTACTCACTGTGCAATTGTATATTGAAGATTGCGGGGAATGGGCGTTCCTATGGAGAGGGAAGGTGATTGATGGCCGGCCCTGGCACGTCACGCTTTTCCGGAAATAGCCGAAATAGGCTTGGCTCTTCACGGCGCCTGCGCATAGCCTGTGCGCAGGCGCCGTGAAGAGCCGAGACCTACTTCGGCTGTCTTCGGGGAGCGTGACGTGCCAGAGCCGGCCGTCAATCATCCTCCCTCTCCATAGGCATGCCCATTCCCCGCGGGAGTCGGAATCTTCAATATACAATTGCACAGTGAGTACGGGGATAAAAAAATACAGACAGGCATACTGTAGCTCGCGCTACTATGCCGAATTTAATGCTAGACTGTTGTTAAGGAGGGTGAACCACCGCTTTAACAAAAAAAAACTACCGACACCAATCTCTGCCCTACTGACATCATCCACTGCCCTACTGACCCTGTCCACTGCCCTACTGGCATCATCCACTGCCCTACTGGCATCATCCTCTGCCCTACTGGCATCATCCTCTGCCCTACTGACATTGTCCACTGCCCTACTGGCATCGTCCACTGCCCTACTGGCATCATCCACTGTCCTACTGACATTGTCCACTGCCCTACTGGCATCATCCACTGTCCTACTGACACCTTCCATTGCCCTACTGCCCATATATACACACACACATATGTGTTTGAACTTTGGGGGGCACACCCTAATGCAGTAGGCTGCGCACACCTATGATCAGACTGGAAAATTAGAGTTATATAAGAACAGTGATAAAGTTTGAACCATCCATTCTCAATCAGGGTTCCATGAAAACCTAGGAGGTGGCATACTTCCAAATGACCACCAATGCTAAGTACTGTAAATTGGTTTTAGTAGGGGTGCCTTGAGACCTGCAAATTATTTCAAGGATTCCAGTGGGGTTAAAAGGTAGGCAGGATACGATCACTGGATTTAAAGTGTTTGTACACCCTGTACAACCACTTTTACCTACAGGTAAGCCTAGGTGAAGGTTTACCCGTAGGTGCTGGAAATATCTCCTAAACCTCCACAGTTGAGGAGATATTTACAGTAGAGACGTGCACCAATGTCTACGGCGCAGGCACACTTTAGAAACGGCGATCGTGCTGTTTCTAAAGGAGGTCATGCCGTGACTGAAGATGGACGCTCGCTGCTAGTGGGGACTTCGGTTTCAGTTAAGTGACACATAATGGGCTACAATGCCATGCATAGGAGCCCATTATGCTTTACCTTTGCAGGGAAATAAAGAGGAAGTAAAACCCATCAGGGTTTACTTCCTCTTTAAAGGGGTTGTAAAGGTTCATTATTTATTTTCTAAATAGGTTCCTTTAAGCTTGTGTCTTGTTGGTTCACTAACCTTTTCCTTCGATTTCCCTTCTAAAAGTTTTTTTTTTCTTTGTCTGAATTTCCCACTTCCTGTTTCTCCTCAGTAAGCTTGCCCTCATCATCTGAGCCGTTCTGGCTGGGGGTTAGTCAGCAGGCTCGCCCCCTCCCTTGGGACTACATCCCTCATGGAGTCTACATATAGTGAGAGAAAAGACTGAAAAGCCCTCAAAACTTCCCACTCTAAACCCTGAATTCAACATTTCTTCTCTTTAAGATTTCTTTAGCTCTTATTTTGTGGTGTTTGGGATGAAGAAAGGACAGCTAAAGTGTTCTTAAGCACACCTAAAGCATACTGAAAAGGGCCACAGCCAACAGATGCCAAGAAAAATACCCAGAAATGTAAAACTAAGTTGCAGTTGGCGTAGGCACTGTTAGGCTGCATTCACACCTGAGCGTTTTGACGCCTGAAGCGCGACGCCCCAAAACGCTAGAGGGTAAAAAATACATTATTCTCTATGGAGATGGTTCACATCTCCACTACAAAACGCCTGACACCGAACGACTGAAGCTCAAACAAGTTCTGGACCCTTTTTTGACGCTCGAATTTGGGCGTTTTACATTGGTGACCCTAGACCTGTACAAAATTGCGGTAAAAAACGCAGCTTTTTGTCGCGGCAAATCGCGGTAAAAAAAACGCTGCAATACGCTACGCTCAGGTGTGAATGCAGCCTGAGAAACTCTTTGACTGCAGCCAAAATGTATTTTGTTTTGCTTTGGATAGAATGGCCATTCATAATGGAACTTGTGTTGTGTTTGATGCCCCAGCCACTGGATGTGTATAGCTGTTAGATGTAATAGCAATGACTAGCTATTTCCTAGTTTCCTTATTGTCTTTCTCACACACTGCTTAAATTGAATCGAGAAGAAATTGTACATTCGGAAGAATATGTGTATTCCTGCCCAGTAGGCTGCAAAATCGCAGTTGTTTTTCTGACAGAGCAGTGTTAAGCCGTGTACACACGATCGGTTTGTCTGAAAACAGGACTGTTTTCATCAGACAAACCGATCGTGTGTGGGCTCTAATCTGTCTTTTTTCCATCGGTGAAAAAAAATAGAAAATGTTTTAAATGTTTCGAAAAATCAGATCGTCTGTGTGGAACTCCATCGGAGAAAAATCCACGCATGCTCAGAATCAAGTCAACGCATGCTCGGAAGCATTACATTTTTTTTCGGCTCGTCGTAGTGTTGTACGTCACCGTGTTTTGGCACGGTCGGATTTTTGACCAATGGTGTGTAGGCAAGACTGATGAAAGTCAGCTTCATTGGATATCCGCCGAAAAAATCCATCGGATTAGATTCCATCAGATATCCGATCGTGTGTACAGGGCTTTTATCTTACAAAGAAAGTGTCCTATGTTGGGAGACGTTGGTTGCACCAAAGGATTTTTCCCTAGTTCGACCATCAGTTTCCCAGTCTGCTTCAGTGGATGTCTTTATTGTCCTTACATACTGAATGAAGTGACAAGAAATTGTAATTGCAATGAATTGTCAATTGCTGTACAGTATTCTCTATTAGGATGCATAATAATGCATAATCATTTTGATAAAGAATGATTTTTCTACCAGAGCAAAAAAGTGCACAATATTGTGGAATTGGTAAAGCAGCAGAGGACTTTAGCCTGTTGTGGCCAACAATTTCCTATTCTCCGTCACTAGATCTCAATGTCGTCTTTACACCTGTGGTGCTTGAATTAAAAAGGAAATCTAGATTTTTCCAGCCTTCTGAAAGGAGAGCTAACCTAAAGCATTGTCAGGCCCTGCAACCGGTTTAATCCATTGTTTTCACGCAGCTTAATTTTGTACATAGAGGTGCTAATAATAATAATAATAAAAAAGAAAATATATATATACACATACATACTACAGTATAGTCTCAGTCTTAAGCTGGATACACACTATACAACTTTTGTTGTTTGATTTCCTTTAGATTTACCTCCAACTATGAAGTGCAAGTGCCTGTGCCTGCCTGATTGCATGCGAATTGAAAATCTTAAGAAAATTGTGTAGTGTGTATCCAGCTTTAGTCTGTAGGGTTCAATATTGAGTTAGCCCACCCTTTGCAGCTATAACAGCTTCAACTCTTCTGGGAAGGCTGTCCACAAGGTTTAAGAATGTTTGACCATTCTTCCAGAAGCGCATTTGTGAGGTCAGGCACAGATGGGCACACAAAGGCCTGGCTCGCAGTCTGTGCTCTAATTCATCCCAAAGGTGTTTTATCGGGTTGAGATCAGGACTCTGTACAGGCCAGTCCTGGTTCTGGCCTGTACAGAATTCCTCCACCCCAAACTCGCTCATCCATGTCTTTATGGACTTTGCTTTGTGCACTGGTGCGCAGTCATTTTGGAACAGGAAGGGTCCATCCCCAAACTGTTCCCACAAAGTTGGGAGCATGAAATTTTACAAAATGTCTTGGTATGCTGACGCCTTAGGAGTTCCTTTCACTGGAACCAAGCTTAACCACTGAAAAACAACCCCCCACCGTAATCCCCCCTCCACCAAATGATTTGGATCAGTGCACAAAGCAAGGCCCATAAAGACATGGATGAGCAAGTTTGGGGTGGAGGAACTTGACTGGCCTGCACAGAGTACTAACCTCAACCTGATAGAACACCATTGGGATGAATTAGAACAGAGACTGCAAGCAAGGCATTCTTGTCCACATCAGTGCCTGACCTCACAAATGCTCTTCTGGAAGAATGGTCAAACATTCCCATAGACACACTCCTAAACCTTGTGGACAGCCTTCCCAGAAGGGTTGAAGCTGTTATAGCTGCAAAGAGTGGGCCAACTCAATATTGAACCCTATGGACTAAGACTGGGTTGCCATTAAAATGTATGTGTGTGTAAAGGCAGGCTTCCCAATACTGTTGACAATATTGTGTGTGTTTGTGTGTTTGTGTGTGTGTGTGTATGTGTATGTATATTTATATATATATTTATAAACATGTATCATAGGGTACAATCTATGTTGAGTTCCCATTAGCTGCTGCTGATGCTACCCAAATGCTGCTCCAAAGAAATAAAAAATATTAGGTAGATTCAGGTAGAGTTAGGCCGGCTTATCAGTAGATAAGCCGGCCTAACTCAGAATCTACGCCGCTGTATGTTTAAGCGTATGCTCAAACAGAGATACGCTTAAACATATCTAAGATAAGACGGCTTGCGCCGTCGTATCTTAGATTGCAATTTTTCGGATGGCTGCTAGGTGGCGCTTCCATTGCGGCCGGCGTAGATTATGTAAATGAGTTTCTACACCGATTCACGAACGTACGCCCGGCCGCCGCAGTCGATTTACGCAGTTTCCGTAAGGCCTTTACTTATGAGGTGGAATAACAATGTTAAAGTATGGCCGCGGTTCCCGCCGCGAGGTTCCCGTAAGTCGTCCGTGAATCGGGAGTTACGTCGTTTACGTCCACGCCAAAATCAATAGGCCCGTACGGCGTACTTAGCCGCAATGCACCCTGGGAAATGTAGGCGCCCGGCACATGCGCAGTGTAAAAAAAACGTCAAAAACGTGAGGTCAAGCCTCATTGCCATTAAACACGCCCCCCCCCAACCCATTTGAATTAGGCGCCCTTACGCCTGCCGTATTTACGCTACGCCACCCTAAGTAAGGAGGTAAGTGCTTTGAGAATCATGTACTTTCCTCTCTTACTTAAGACGGCGTAGTGTAAACACGCTAGGCTACGCCGCCGCAAAATAGCGCGCCTCTACCTGAATCTACCTATATTTGTTTCTGCCATACTTCCCTAACTGCAAAATCAAAAAAGGAAATCAGTAGTGTTTAATTAGCAAAACTTTATACATGGTAATGTTTCAGTCTGAAGCAGGCTAAAGCATAGCTGAACGTTCGTAGCCATGGTGATTTCAGCCGCTATGTCTTCTGTGCAGTGCCGGTGTCCTTCGGGGATAAGATGTATGTCAAGCCAAAAGCTTTATTTCGTTTAGAGTCGAGTGGGGAAGAGTTAGAACCCCAGCCCCTTTTTTTCCAAGAGATCTCTAATCAGCAGGGAGCATGAGCCTTGATTTGTAATTTGTTAACAAGACACAAAAATTTGCACAAACATAATTCAGCATACAAAATTAAGGCTACTATCTTTTTATTTTTAGGCCTTACTTTTTAGCCATGATCGGGTACTCACCTGGCACGACACACATTTTAAAGCCCAACTATGCTGGGAAATGTATCATTGTTAAAGTCCAGCTCTGAGATAAAAATTACCCCCACGTCCTACCCCCTCTCACTGATCGCTAGGATGATGAAAAATAAACACCTTTCTAAATACCCTTTTCATTTAAACTTATGCCATGGTCACGTGATCATCCAGCACCAGTTCCTTGTCCTCAATGTTTACTTAAAGGGTTACTAAAGGTTCGAACAAAAAAAAATAACAAACATTTCATACTTACCTCCGCTGTGCAGCTCGTTTTGCACAGAGTGGCCCCGAACCTCATCTCCTGGGGTCCCTCGGCGGCTGTCTTGGCGGTTTCCCAAGGGGGTTACCTTGCGGGCGCGCTTCCTAGTCCTGTATTCTGCGTCCATAGCCACCAACTACAGGACTCGGCCCGGCCCCCCGGCACTCTCGTCATTGGAGTTGATTGGCTGCACTGCTTTTAATCTATCTAATGAAAGCCGAAAAGAGACAAGAAGCTCAGCCGAGAAACCAACACGTTCATGACGCGGGACTTTCAAGGGCTCAGGTAAGTAAACGGGGGGCTGGGGGGGGGGGGCCTGTAAGCATCGATCGTTTTTTCACCCTAATGCATAAGATGCATTAAGGTGAATAAATGCGAAGCTTTACAACCCCTTTAAAGTAATACTAAAGTCTCAGTTTTTTTCTATAAAAATAACAAACATGTCATACTTACCTGCTCTGTGTAATGGTTTTGTACAGAGCCGCCCAGATCCTCCTCTTCTCGGGTTCCTTGCTGGCGCTCCTGGCTTCTTCTCCCTGCCAAGTGCCCCCATATAAAGCAGCTTGCTATGGGGGCACCTGAGCCAAGCCATAGCTCTAAGTGTCCCCCTCTCTCTCCTCATTGGCTAACTGACAGCAGAGGGGGTCAGTGGCTCTGCGCTGCTGTCTCAGCCAATCAGGAGGGAAAGTCCAAGACTCTCCTGCAACATCGCTGGATCAAGATGGGCTCAGGTAAATATTAGGGGGGGGCTTAGGGGGGCTGCTGCACACAGAAGTTTTTTATCTTGATGCAATTACTTTAATTCTGGGGTTCTTCTTCCAGGTGTGTAGGTAGGTGTGAACAACTAACATTGGCTATCCACAGGAAGGGTCCTCCCACAATTCAGAAGACCGCTAACATTGGCTCAAAGGTAGCAAAGGGGTCTTGATGGTGAGGGTTAATCTGAGGAGCTGGACTAGCAGTCCCCACAGGTGGAAATAGCATAATGCAGAGACCTGAATAGTGGGACTCAAGTGAGTATAATTTGCCTCACCAGGTTAGAAAATCTAAACACTTGGCAGGATGTGTTAGAAGGGGGCAAGAGGGAGGGATGTAGGAACATAGGGCCAGATTCACAGAGGAGATACGACGGCGTATCTCCTGATACACCGTCGTATCTCCTGTCGTATCTATGCGACTGATTCATAGAATCAGTTCCGCATAGATAGCCCTAAGATCCGACAGGTGTAATTGACTAATAATAATAATACCTCGGCTGCCGCTGGGGGGATTTCGCGTCGTATTCCAGCGGCGGGTATGCAACTGAGCAGTTACGGCGATCCACAACGTTTTTTCCCGTCGTTGCTAGTAATTTTTTCCCGTCGCAAATTCACACCTGCTTTAACATGGCTTAACTTTAGTCGAGCCATGTTAAAGTATGGCCGTCGTTCCCGGGTCGAATTTCAATTTTTTTTTTTTTGCGTAAGACGTCCGGGAATACGAATGGACGCTACGCACGTCGCCGTTCGAAAAAATGACGTCACTGCACGCAAAGCACGGCCGGAATTTCAAGACGGAGCATGCCCAGTACTTCCGGGGGAGCGCGCCTAATTTAAATGGTGCCCGCCCCATTTAAATTGGGCGGGCTTGCGCCGGACGACTTTACGTTACACCGCTGCAAGTTTCCAGGTAAGTGCTTTGAGGATCGGGCACTTACACTGAAAACTTGCGGCGGTGTAACGTAAACGGGTTACGTTACACGGCCGCAATTTTTTGTGAATCTGGCCATAGTTGTTGCCAGAGTTTGAGTTTTGAGACCATATACTCAAAATTCAATCAGACAAGCCAGCCAATCAGGTAGCTGTTGTTCTGCTATATCTTTAGCTAACACAATGCTCAGAGGATCCCTTGTCATATGTTTATCTGTACAACAAGGAATGTAGATAGATGGATAGATAGATAGATAGATAGATAGATAGATAGATAGATAGATAGATAGATAGATAGATAGATAGATAGATAGATAGATAGATAGAAAAGTGATCCATAATAAGTATAATTTCCATTTAAAGCTACAGTTCACCTGTCCTACTCTTTACATACCGTAATTAAACATTTCACAACTATTAAATAATAATAAAATAATAATAATAATTAAATAATAAATACAAATAAATTATCTTTACATAATTAGACATTTCACAGTTATGATAACATATTTATAAAGCAACTAGACTAGTCTAAGTTAGCATACAGGGATGAAACTGATTTGATTAACCGTTTTTTACTCGTGTGGACATTTTTTTTTTTTTTTTTTTAATTAAACAAAATGTTTATTGAGTAAAGTTGCATACAGAAAACAATCAGTAATTTGTGGGTACATTTGTGTTGACATTTTTGAAGGATCCACTTACATTTCATGGTTAATACAATCTTGTTTTGCTGATATCTTTTTGAGGATTTCAACCCCATAGAAAGTAAAAAAAAAATGTTATTGTGAAGAGAATTATAGCACACAAATAATGTATACTGTTTTTCTTATGTTTTCCTCCAAGGAAGGGTACATTTCCTTTAGAAAAAAATGCTACTTATAACAGAAGCTTCTGCCTAGCAGTTTACTAACAATGTGTATTTATCATGCTTCAGTGCTTCATAGTGGCTAAAGAATTTGCCTATTAGCATATGAAGAGAATTCCAGCTGCTACAGAAGGACCAGTTAGTTACTGTGTCTTGGAATGTGTTCTTTCCCACAAGCTCTAGACTAGAGAGATATACTTTTTTTAATTATTTTTAAATAGACATTCTTATAGATTGCAATATACATTACAGGGATGCCAGTGCGTCTAGTTTTATCTCTTTTAATGTTGCTGGTGTTAAGCAAGAGCCAATATTATGCCGCTTCTTTTAATTGCATTGTGCAGTATATTAATTTGCAACTACATTTTTACGGGGTCACAGAACAAAGGCATACTTTCATCTTTTACAACGGACGAAACAGTCAGTTGAAAAGAATTTCAAAACAACATCAACAGATATCATCAGGATATTTTGTTGAAAAGAAAATCTGATGTACTGAATAGGAGAACTTAAACCACTTAAGCCCCGGACCATATTGCTGGTCAAAGACCAGAGCACTTTTTGCGATTTTGGCACTGCGACGCTTTAACTGACAATTGCGCGGTCCCAAAAAAAATTGGCATCCTTTTTTTCCCACAAATAGAGCTTTCTTTTGGTGGTATTTGATCACCTCTGCGGTTTTTAGTTTTTGCACTATAAACAAAAATAGAGCAACAATTTTGAAAAAAAATAATATTTATTTACTTTTTACCATAATAAATATCCCCCAAAAATATATTAAAAATTTTTTTTTCCTCAGTTTAGGCCGATACGTATTCTTCTACATATTTTTCGTAAAGAAAAATTGCAATAAGCGTTTATTGATTGGTTTGCGCAAAAGTTATAGCGTTTACAAAATAGGGGGTAGTTTTATGGCATTTTTATTAATATTTTTTTTTTACTAGTAATGGCGGCGATCAGCGATTTTTTTTCGGTACTGCGACATTATTTGATTCATGTATTCTTGCGTTTGAGGACTCTCTTATAATATTATATATATTTATTATATTTATCACTCATCACTTTTTTCTAAAATATTTTTTTGGTTCCCAATTTTTGGGTTTTCATGTGGTCATATTTTTGTGTGTCACTAATTCTGTGAGATACGTTGCGCAGAATCACATCCACTTTTGATTTCTGTTTTGTGTATTGTAAACACCACTAGGTTTTGCTGCACTGTATATATTTTGTTTAGGTTATTGCACATTGAGGATTTGTATTAGCGCAAAAGCACTTGTCACTTTATTCACTGCGACATTATGGTGGATACTTCGAACACTTTTGACACATTTTTGGGACTATTGGCATTTTTATACCGATCAGTGCTATAAAAATGCATTGATTACTATAAAAATGCCACTGGCAGGGAAGGGGTTAACACTAGGGGGCGGGGAAGGGGTTAAGTATGTTCCCTGGGTGTGTTCTAACTGTAGGGGGGTGGACTCACTAGGGGAAATGACTGATCGCTGTTCATACATTGTATGAACAGACGGTCAGGCATTTCTCCCCTGACAGGACCGGGAGCTGTGTGTTTACACACACAGCTCCCGGTCCCCGCTCTGTAAGGCCGCGTACACATGATCAATCCATCCGATGAGAATGGTCTGATGGACCGTTTTCATCGGTCCAAACCGATCGTGTGTGGGCCCCATCGGTTAGTTAACCTTCGGTCAAAAAAATTAGAACTTGCTTTAAAATTTAACCGATGGACGCCTAACCGATAGGTCAAAACCAATGGTTAGTATGCAAAAGCATTGATTAAAAATCCACGCATGCTCTGAATCAAGTCGACACATGCTTAGAAGCATTGAACTTTTTAGTTTTTTTCAGCATGTCGTTGTGTTTTACATCACCACGTTCTGACACGATCGTTTTTTTAACCTATGGTGTGTAGGCACATCAGACCATCAGTCAGCTTCATCGGTTACTTCGAACCGTTCTCATCGGATGGACTGATCGTGTGTACGAGGTCTAACGAGCGATCGCGGGTGCCCGGCGGTGATCGCGACCTCCGGGCACGCGCGTGGGAGTGAGGAGCGAGCGGGGGCGTGCGCGCGCCCCTAGTGGCCGCTTCGAGAGCTGACGTTATACTACGTGCTCTCGCGCAGGAGAGCCGACCTGCCGCCGTAGAACTGCGGCGGCTGGTCGGCATGTAGTTAATAGCTTTAGGTCAATTTTATTAAATACCTTTTCTACATCTTTTTTGCTTACTTTCTTTTATTGTTCTAATAGACATTTAATTCAGCGTGCACCATTGTCACAAAGCATAATGCGGTTTCTAATGAGAGAGCACAGCAGATGTTAATTTCGTACAGAGCTGGAGCGGGAACTAAGTAACTCCTGTAACTCCTG
The DNA here is from genome assembly GCF_905171775.1 of Rana temporaria. NCBI lineage: Eukaryota > Metazoa > Chordata > Amphibia > Anura > Ranidae > Rana > Rana temporaria. The sequence continues at coordinate 155,196,747 of NC_053491.1, forward strand.
TGACTAAAGCAAGCCATATATGGATTTAAATTTGTCCGGTTCAGCAAGGACCAACCTCATTTCAATCCATGTATGGGCTCTGTGGTTGTACAGAAGTCAATCCACCGATCGACTTCTGTACAACCACCTTGTCGGATATTCCCTACTCAATCAGCACCACAGGTTATAGCGTTCAGTGCTGATTGTGATGGTGTATTGTGATGGTGGGGAGGAACTCGCTGCCTTCCATTATTCGGCAAGAACCCTCTCTGAATCTGGTGCAGCAATGCTTAGAAACCAATCTGCTTCCAGGTTTGATTGTCAAAGCTTAATAGAAGCCGATATGGTACCATGCACAGCTGCACCAGATGTTACACCCTCAGGTTTTAGTAAATCTCCCCTATCTATTCACTATATACAATTTTTTTGTTTGGGTATTGATTCAAACAATACAAATATATACAGAAATGTTGCTCCTATGAATCTAACAACCCACCAAAGTCATAAATTGATCATATGTGAATACGGGCACATAGAAAACAATTGTTTTCTGTGTATCCTAGCAGCATGTGAACATGTGTCATATGTGTCATCAGTTTGTCCAATATCAACTTCTCTTACCAGTCTCAGGAGGGTGGGACCCACAGATATTATATCTCATTCTGATTGGTGGCCGTTGGGGCACCTTTAGCCAGAAATAAGGCTAAACAATGGAGGTTTCAAATGCCCACTCTCAGTCTTTTTCCATCCTCCAGTAACAGAGACCATGAAAGGTACAAGTTAAAGCAGGGTTTCTCAACCAGGGCTCCATGGAAGGGTTCCTCCGGAGGTTGCTAGGGGTTCCTTTAGCAATGTGCAATTCCTGCCTCTTTTTAGCTATCTGTAAAGGGGTATTTCCCAAAGACCACAAGTGTAATGAGCATCCTTCCCATTGACCATCACATTAATATATCATGAGTTGTAGATATAGTAATTTTTAGTAGGGGTTCCCTGAGACCAAAAAGTTATTTCCAGGGTTCCTCTGTGTTAATAAAAGGTTGAGAAAGGCAGCATTAGAAAATGCTGAACAAAGAAAATCAGAATATGAAGAATATGTACTGTATGTATTCAGAAACCACTGCTTTTCTGGGGCTACAGTTTCATTCAAGAAACCTATTTATACACCGTGTCCTTCAACAAGAGATCAGACTGCGTACTATGTTTCACTCAATATTTTTTCTACTTTCCTAATTGAGCATTAAGTCGCAAAAGATGAAAAAATCACCATTGATTTCCTATAGTAAACTGACCTTAAACAGTATAAAAGCACTGAAGAATAAACATAATTTAGTTTGTAGTTACAGCATGGTGTGGAAGAGGCCGGGTGACTAATAAGTGTCAAGTGAAGTGGGGGGATTAGGGGCCTGGATATGGGGAGGAGTGATTCAGAGCAGGAGTGGGAGACAAATATATAGTGAAGGAGGATCACAGAAAAAGATGTCAGTGGGTTCAAACTCATAGGGGTGTAATTACCAAATGCAAATAGAGCAGTGAAAAATTGGAAAACAACTGCGATAAGATATAATAGATAGCCTACGGCTGATGGTTAAAGCAGCAGCTAACCTGCAAATAAACAGTGAATAATCATAGAAAAAATAATAGCTGCGCTAAATCAAGTAAATTTGTGAACGCTACCAATGAAGGAGCATCAACATGTGCATAAGTGAAACATATAAGGGTAACATATAACAATGAACCATGCATATAATAAGATCTGCAAAAAGTCCATAAATGTGCATAAATATTAAATAATTAACATAATAAAGTTCATGTGAATAAAGTTCATCCAAGGTGTGGTGCAGAAACACCTGTGTGAAATCCAAGATCTAGATTCTGTGAAGAGGTCTAGCCAAACAAAAAAGATCCGCCACCATAGATAGGTATACTGCTTACCAGAAGCTTTGGTCCAAAAACTGACCTAATATAGCATAAGGATAGATTCCGATGGACCACAGCCCACGACCTCAAACAGACTCCACAACTCTCATACCCGTGTAGCATTGTTGACATGTAAGGAAATATGCCTCTCATAGTGTAAAACCAACGGTAATTTATTAAACAAAAATAGTAAAACTCACATTTCCATGCAGTGAGATAAGCCGGCCGGACGCAAACAGGCAAACCCGTCCTGTGTAGAGATTCAGCAGATGGGGGGTGGTGACGTCAGCACGCCGCTCGTTCCGCCCTATGCCGTTTCATGATAGGTCAAGTCGTTAGGTGATAGAGTAGTGTTTCTTAGCCTGAGTTCACACTGAAATGCGGGTTTCAAACTGGCATTTCAATCCAACTTCGGGGGCGATTTCAGAGACATATGTGCGGGTTTTGCACAGATGACTATTGAAATCGCCCCCCGAAGTCGCCAAAAGTAGTGCAGAAACTACTTTTGGGCATCAGTGCGGCACTGCAAAGTCGGTGTCGCACTGATTTGGCAATAGGTGTCGTTGCTGGCAATAGGCGCTGATTTGGCATGCGATTTGACATGTCAAATCGGGCCGATGGGAACGGGGGCTTAATCTCCCTGGTGACATTCCCGAGTGTGGCTCAGGGTTACATTTCAGTACCATTAGCGGTAACCCAGAGCCACACTCGGGATTGCATTGCAGAATCCTGGTTCAGTGTACTTAGCTTGTCACCAGGATCCTACGATGTCCCCCCGCTGTGTCCCCAGCCGTATCCTCCGCCTGATGCTCTGTGTGCCAGGCTCCGTTCCCTGCAAGCGGCGCGATGCATGGGGGCGGAGCCTGGTGGCAAATTCAAAAAGTACACAAAACATAACACATACAGTACACTGTAATAATCTTACAGATTACATTACTGTATGAAATCATTTCACATCCCTTTAGTCCCTAGTGCCCTGCATACAGTTTTATATTAAATATACATTTTTTTCTGCCTGGAAACTTGAGATTGTCCATGGCAACCAAAAAGTGTCCCTTTACGCCAAAAGTGTTTTAGACAGCAAGAAAACAGTGATAATAAATTAGAACACTTGCAGAATTGAGCAATAGTGATTAGTGGGGAAATTAATTGTATTATATTAATATTTTTTATAATTATTTATAGTTATTTATTATATTATAATTTATGATTTCGTGTTTCAAACTTTATCATACCCAGGATATCTACTAGACTCTTGTTTGGACAGATTTAAGTGAGTTATTACTAAGAATTACAAGCCTACAATATAAAACGCCAAATTTCTATGCAAAACAATGTACCACTTTGAGACACAAAAATCTGACATAATCATACTGCCAGGGAGGTTAACCTTTTTTCAATGAAGGCACTCTTTAAAATTATAGACAATCTCAAGGCACCCGTTAAAATTTTGGAAAGTCTTTTGCCAAGGCACCCCTGAAGAACCCTCAAGGCATCTGGTTGAAAAAGGCTGAAATAAACTGCGCACTTAGCAAAATAAATTGCACTCATTTTCCCCAGAGCTTAGTAATTATGGTGAAGCTTTGTAAAGAATACCCAATCAGGTGCAAGGAAAATAAAACAAATGCATTTTTGCTTGCACATAACTGGATAATGGAAATCAGCCAGTGGACTGACAAAAAAATTATAATAATAAAATTAACACAAATCAGGTAAATGGATAATTTTGAGAGCGAGGACTCCTCCGTAGTCAGAATACACTTATCAGAATTGCTAATGGTACACAATTGTCACACCACAAACACAAACGTAGTGACGTACTACGAGTAATTTCAGCTCTTGAGCGCCACCATTTGGGCCCCTTGTGATAATTTTGTGTTTGGTGAGCATGGATTCTGAACATGCGTGTTTGTACTTTGGACTTTTGTGTGATGGATTTGTGTGCCGACCATACGAAAATCTGACGTGAAACCGTTGTCCGCCGAAAATTTACTAGCCTGTCACCCAACATTTGTTGGCCGAAAGTTGGACAACAATTGTCAAAAGGAGTGTACTAACAGTCAGATGTTAAGACAACAGTCTGTCAACAGACAATCCCCTTCCAACAATAGTACCCTGTGTACGAGTCTTTAGAATGACTTGTCGAGCAGGAATGGTAATGGCCATAGATGGATAGAAATGCATCCGGTTGAGCAGGGACTGGCTGAATTTTAATCCATCTATGATCAGCTTAAAGAGTAACCCTGCCTTTGTTGGGAAAAAAAAATATTCCCCTCTGGGTGATCTGTGTACATTACAATGATTTTGCCAAACTTTGAGTCTAATGGGAATAGTTTCGGCATTATCAACCAGCTGCTGCACACGCAAAGCTCTGACGAAAATTGCAGGGTCTGCATCCTTTAAGGCCTGGTTCACACCTATGCAGGTTGCAGTTTGCATATTTCAGGTGCATTTTGCATTTTTAAAAATGCATTTTCCTGACTGACTCCATGGCAGCCTACGTGTGGGTTAATCCCGCCTCCTCTCCAATGCTATAGGACCCCATACCCATAAAAGTCAGCTCACCTATCAGTACTGTGTTCCTTTTTTGTCCTCCTCATGGACCTACATCACGTTTGTTCCTGCTGGCGTCCGTTTGAATATTTCCTGAATTTTTGGCATATCATCCATGCGGTACAGCTCAGGGCTGAGCTACGAGTTGGCCTGTGCAATTCTTTGGCAGTATACACTCCATAGAGAAGAAGGGATCTGCCGCTCCAGCTGAGTGCACTAAGCAATCAGTGTCCTCTCAGAAGCCTGGGTGCAGGCAATGCATGGAAACAAAGCTTGAAAGGAAAAAGGTGAACAACTGCACTTCCAAAAATATATACCCCAGTGATGGAATGGAGGTTGCCACGGTATGCCTGAAGGTGGACGCATCAACGGCTGGCAAGGTCTGAACCTTTTCACTTCCTCCATGGCAGTCGCCTCTGTGTCTATTTGTTTGTTTGTTTCCCTTTATTTTCTGGTACTCTCCGGTACCTCTGTGTCCCCTCACGGCGCATGGAATGCATTTGCTTCAAAGGTCTGCCTCCTGTCAGTGCGGGAATTTTCCTCAGACAGTGAGCGGTGGCTTCCCCCATGCTGAGTCTGCACCAGGATGCACTATATGTAAAAAAAAAAAAAAAAAATGTATATTTTTGATAATATAAAAACAAAAAATAATAATAAATAGATGTTTTTTCTTCTGGTTGGCTTCCCTGGCCTGGGTAGCATTTATGGGTCATCCGCAGACTGTATGTATTTTTTGCTGACGTCCTGTCCAGAGGTTATGGACAGGTCACTGCCTTTTTGCAGCCAGCCCTTGCGCACTGGGTAGGTGCAGGCAAGGGGAGGGGGGCTGAGGTTGCATTCTCAAGGGTTTGAGATTGCGTTTGGTGTCCCCACCCCCCAATCTTTCTTTTGCAGCTCTTTCAAAAGATCGGACCAGCAATTTGTGGTCCAGGATGTCCGAGACCTTGCCAGACCACAACTTTCTCCATTTATTGTCTAGATCTAGACGAGATTCGCCATCTAGACAGAAGAGGAGAAGTCACATTCCTCCTGCAACTGGAGGTGAAGTCGCATTCCTCCTGCGGCTGGAGAAGTCGCATTCCTCCTGCGGCTGGAGAAGTCGCATTCCTCCTGCGGCTGGAGAAGTCGCATTCCTCCTGCGGCTGGAGAAGTCGCATTCCTCCTGCGGCTGGAGAAGTCGCATTCCTCCTGCAACTGGAGAAGTCGCATTCCTCCTGCAACTGGAGAAGTCGCATTCCTCCTGCAACTAGAGGAGACGTTGCATTCCTCCTGCAACGAGAGGAGACGTTGCATTCCTCCTCCGACGAGAGGAGACGTTGCATTCCTCCTCCGACGAGAGGAGACGTTGCATTCCTCCTCCGACGAGAGGAGACGTTGCATTCCTCCTCCGACGAGAGGAGACGTTGCATTCCTCCTCCGACGAGAGGAGAAGTCGCATTCCTCCTCCGACGAGAGGAGAAGTCGCATTCCTCCGACGAGAGAAGTCGCTTTCCTCCTCCGACGAGAGGAGAAGTCGCATTCCTCCTGCAACTAGGACAGGTAGCATTCCTCCTACATCTAGGAGACGCGGCATTCCTCCTGCAACTGGAAGGAGACGCAGCATTCCTCCTGCAACTGTAAGGAGACGCGGCATTCCTCCTGCAACTGGAAGGAGACGCGGCATTCCTCCTGCGACTGGAAGGAGACGCGGCATTCCTCCTGCGACTGGAAGGAGACGCGGCATTCCTCCTGCGACTGGAAGGAGACGTGGCATTCCTCCTCCAACTGGAAGGAGACGTGGCATTCCTCCTCCAACTAGAGGAGACGTTGCATTCCTCCTCCAACTAGAGGAGACGTTGCATTCCTCCTCCAACTAGAGGAGATGTTGCATTCCTCCTCCAACTAGAGGAGACGTTGCATTCCTCCTCCAACTAGAGGAGACGTTGCATTCCTCCTCCAAATAGAGGAGACGCTCCATTCCTCCTCCAAATAGAGGAGACGCTCCATTCCTCCTCCATTCACCTTACCCACTGCCGTGACAGCCGCTCTGAACGCAGAGCCTGCTGGGGATATGGGACACGGGTCCCGGAGGGCAAGTCCTTATGTGACCAATGTGATGCCCAGGCGGTTGAGGGAAATAGAGACTGGAAACTATGAAGTATGAAAAGTCTCTGGTGAAATATGTGGTAGATCAATCCCTAAAGAAATGGGATACATCCCACACACGGAGCCAGTCCACCATTCTACATGGCTCCTTGGCTGATGCGGCCCAAAGGATTTGGATCCTTACAGCCCTACGCTGCTTCTCCGGATTCTTCGGTCAGCGAGCTGGAAGGTGATGTAAAGTGTCAGCGGCCTTGATGGCTCTTTGGCTCCCCCACTAGTCAGGATGGTTAAGGAGACCCTTAGGTGGGTGGACCCTTCCACCCCCGGCTAAGCGAAGAGGTTCTTTAAGATTCTTACGGAGTTAAAGGATATCATCGGAGTGGACTATGGTGGACATGAAAACTGCTTCATCAAAAAAAAAAAAAAAACATTTCCAGAGTATACCCCTTCATGACAGAAGAAGTGAAGTCTCTGGGAACACTCCCCCCATAGTTGCAGCATTAATACGGTTGGCTAAATGGGTTACCATTCTTTTAGAAGATCCTGCGTCCTTCAGGACGGGCTGGAGAGAAGAATAAGCCAAGACCCAAGAAAATCTATGGGATGGCTGTTGACCTGACCTGGCGCTAACAGCTATGGCTAAGGCTTTGGAAACCTGGACAGAGAACATATGTCTCCATACTCAAGCCTCGGTCACGGCTAGTGGGCCTTATACTTACGTCTTCCCCAAGGTTAGGCGTCTGTTTGATCGGAAGAGTTTCTAGTATGGAAGGTTCTGAACGCTCGGGAGAAGCTCATCCTTAAAGGCCTGGCTGGAACTTCTGGCACATCTGTGTGGACTTAAATCGTTGAAGTCGCAGGGAGCAGCGGTACATGTCCCAAGGGACGGAAATTCCCAGGGGGTATACCCCCCCCCTCTCTCGTAGCACAAGAGAAAAGGTTTATGGCGACCAGTGACAGTCTTAGCTTACCTAAACAAGTATATGTAGTATGAAGGGTCAAATGTAGACTCCGTCTGGCTATTCTTAATCGACTTAAAATACTTACCTTCATGTTCTGGTGGCGAAGGGGTTTCTCAAATACCTCCGGTTGCAAGTTGGACGATAACATCTACATTTCATCTTCCTTCCTTTTGGGCTGTCAACCCCACCCAAGTCTTCTCTAGAATTCATCTGGCCATAGTGGCTCTCATCAGAACGTACGTCCTTTCACTACTTCAACCTCCTGTTGCTGTCCCAAGACAAAGGGTAGCTGCTGGTTCACAGGGAGAAGGTAGTCTCCACCTTGGCCAGCTGTGGATGGCTCCTAGATCAGTGAAAGAGCCACCTAGAACTAGTCCAGTGCCCGCTGTACTTTGGAGCCCAGCTTTGTTTTTTCTATAGTGGAAGGCACCATCCCACTCCCAGTGGGGAAGATCTCGTTTTTTCCAGAGGAGAATTAAATTTCTCTTCATGGCTGAAGACCTCATGGTATCAAAGATTATCGGCCCAATGGGCTCCACGATCCCTATGGTCAAGTGGTCCCTGCAGACGTACGCCCTTCTTTCCAGCTAGGTTGTCGACAGCAACGGAAACCAAGGGGCAACAGTCAACCTATTTCACGTATCGAGGATGAGGGGCAACCTCTTCTGGTGGCTTCAGTTCTAAACCGGCGTAATTGCCCCATCTCATGGGTCATGGTCACGACTGATGCCAGCAGTTCCGGTTTGAGAGCCCTCTGCAGAATGGATCCTGCTCCAAGACAAATTGGCTATGCTTCTTCTCATCCCGGGCTAGATCGTTCTGGAGACTCAGGCAGCTTAGGGTGCCCTTCAGTCCTTCTCCCGTCTCCATAAGGGGGAGTCAGTTTCATTAAGAATGGTCGACACCACGGCGATCTCCTATATGAAGAGTTTGAGGGAGCACTCGGGGGGAGGTCAAGCCCATTCTGTCTTGGGACCAGAAGAACCAGTCCAGCATTTCAGCGGCTTGCATCCCCGGAGCCCAGATTGTCCAAGCGGACTTCCTGACGCGTATTCGGTTAAACACCAACAAGTGGTCTATTCATGTGCAGACATTCAAGTGGATCCTGTTCCTGGGAAGTCAATTCCGAAGTGGATCTATTCTCTTCACTGGCAACTTCAAGCTTAAGAGGGATTTCACTCAGGGCCGTACAGTTAAGGCCTCCGGTATGGATGTCCTGACAAATCGATTGGGTTCCAAGAGGGCATACGCCTTCTGACCACTCGCATTCATCCTCACGTTCCTAAAAAGACCTCATGCGGAAGCGATCTAAGTGATGGTAGTAGCTCCTTATTGGCCGCACAAGCTTTGATTTTATTTTCCCTCCCTGAGCTAGCTCAGCTTTTGGGATCAGGTGCCTCATCCTCTCAGGCTGGATTCTCTTTTCCTCGAGAGTCAGTTCTGCACCCCTGTCCGGTTTGGGTGCGCTTTAAGTCTGTTTTTTCATTCTCATAAGCTCTAAGGAAATGGGCATGAATTAGGTATTTAGGGAGGCTGAGCCTCTGTCAAGAATGATTGCGGCCTGAATCGTTCGGTCCATCCAACAAGCTTGTAGAGTCGAGGGCTTGGCTCCTCCGGAGCCAGTGAAGGCACTTTCCACCAGGAGTATGGTGGTTTAATGGACAGCAGTCCAGCACATTGCTCCAGATGTTATCTGTGAAACGGCCCTATGGCCTCCATTAAGACCTTATGTCACTTTTGTAGTGAGCCTGCTTCGCTATCTTCTGTGATTTTGTATTTGTAAATCCTGTTGGTTGACGGGTCAAATTGAATTTTTTTTCTGTTCATCATACCCACCCGTGTGGTTTGGCTAGTTATTTCCCACACGTAGGCTGCCATGGAGTCAGTCAGGAAAAGGGAAAATTTATTATCAATACTTACCGTAATTTTCCTTTCCTGATGGACTCCATGGCAGACAGAGTTCCCACCCTAAAGGTTAATAAGGGGTCCAAGAGTCGGCTAGTTACGGAACACAGTACTGATAGGTGAGCTGACTTTTATGGGTATGGGGTCCTATAGCATTGGAGAGGAGGCGGGATTAACCCACACGTAGGCTGCCATGGAGTCCATCAGGAAAGGAAAATTACGGTAAGTATTGATAATAAATTTTCCCTTTTTGATCCATTGAAGTCTATGGAACCAAAAACCAGAAAAAAGTCCCTCACTCTTTTCATAAAATGCACAGATGTGAACTACATCCATAGGAAACCATTAAACAGACTGTAGAGTGTTTGTGCAAATCAGAAAATGCACAAAAAATGCATAGATGTGAACCAGGCCTTGGATGTGATATCCTATTGTCTGTATCTTAGTACAGACTTCTGGGAAAATCAGTAATGGCCCATACACACGATCCTAAAATTGGACGACAGATCGTGCAACTTTTTTCGCTTAATAGTCGCAAGTAGAAATTTAATAGGTTACTAAAGTCACAAAAATTCTCGTATGACAGAAAAAAAAATCCGAAGTGATGTTATGTGTTGTAATGTATTTGGATTGTATTTTTCGAACGATAACTATACTGACTAAACGAAAATCGTACGATCTGGTATTGTACAAGGAAAATTTTCGTGCTTGTCCGATCTAATAATATCGGATGAATTGTTGTAATCGGCTCTCGAAAGCTCTGTACTAACGATCTGATTATCGTACGATTCTTCCTCGGATGACATTTTTCGGACGTGTGTACAGGCCATAAGCTAATCACACAAGCAGGAAATTACATATATGCTCAGTCTAATGGGAGTGATTTCTTACTTATCAACAAGCTGCTGCACTTGCAAAGCTCTAATGAGGAAAATTGCAGGGTCTGCATCCCTTTAGATGTTATTTCCTATTAGGAGTATCTCACCAAAAATTTAATTTTTGTTGCAGAGGATATCTTAGTACAGACATCTGGGAAAATCAGTAAGCCAATCACACATTCATTTTTCATGGTACATCTAACTGTGGGCATAACAGAGATGTGTCCTTTGCCTACGTACAAAGGAAAAGGTTGGGAGTTATGGGCACTCAATGTCATATGAGCTTACAGTTACTCTGTGAGGCATTATGCTCACCAGATACTTAGATGAGCATGTACAATATATCAATATTAACTGCACTGAGAATATTATGTGTAGCGCCCCCTTACTTTCATTATGGGCACTACGCTAAAGTTAGTGGGGAATGGGAGAGTTATTTTGCTCCCATTCGCAATTTGTTAAATTTGGGCTGCTGTCATTCCTGAACTATCCTGTAGGTCAGTCTGCGCTCCAGGGGTGTCGGTTCCACCCCTGGGTGACAGGTGGCGCTAGAGGGGTTCTGGCAGAGCCGCTTTTCCCCAGCAGCCAATTAGAGGAGTTTTCCCTCGCAGAGCATGCTGGGGAGGAGTATATCTGTGGCAGACGCCATTTTCTTTTGTCCTTCACGGGTTCCAGATGCAGCACCCACCTTTAGGGTGTGCGCATCCAACTGACCCCAGGCCGGGGTCTTATTCTATGCGGAGTTCCATGTTGCTGACAGGGGCCCCAGTGACATACTGGGTCTCTAGTTCTATTAAAAAGGATCCCAGGCTGGATGCCGCTCGATTGGGGGATCGGCTTGAGGAGAACCCGGAGGCAGGTTGTCCAATAGGGCTTGAACAAACCATCGGGGATCTGGTGACCGGGACATTGACAGGTACGCTTTAGCTGTGACCCGGTGACCTCAACTTAATCTACTGGGAGGATTCGCTCAATTTATTCGGTTCATTTAATTACTAAGCCTGTGGCAGAGGCCTGTTCCTCCCAGTAACCTAAAGTGACACTTCGGCTGCCAGGCTCGTGGCAGGAGTCTGTCCGGGGGCACTTCACTCACTCTGGCTAGAGTGGCGACGAACTGACATTGATATTACTGAGAGCAGGATTGCTTGGTTCAAATCCAGGCCTGATACTGTAAAGTTCTCTCTCTTGCTTCATCAATCTTTTCTCCTCATTTGATGTTGATGTTGGCCGTGTTGGGCCTGGAAATAAAGCATTTGAAAACCTTTATTCATTGACTGGACATTCGCTCACTACTCTACTCATCAAATACACTCCTAGACAGCACTGAGGTAACTTAATACGCCGATCCCAACAAAAATCAGCGGCTCCTTCAGGGGGAGCGCTACATATGGTATACTTCACTTGCAATACTTCCAAAAATGATTTTTTTCCCATTTGTCCTGTATACAGAAGTAAAGTGGTTTCATTCTAGAGAGCCAATTTAATGGATGAAATGCTTCACAGAGGTAGGTTTGTTCTCTAGCCCTGGATCAATAAAGCTGTTTGAAGAAAAAACAGTAAAGGATGTAACGAGTTTACCACATTTGTTATTTTAACTATTTTATTTTTTCCTGTATGTACAAATTAGCTTACTAATGCTGGCCATACTTCATGCTTCATGCTTCAATAAATGATCAACTTCTTTTCTGATCGATCTCTTCCGATAGCAGTAAGCAATCTATTCACAACCCATTTGATCATAATGCCACACTAGGGGAAGCGGATTTCAATAGACAATTAAGATACCATTTTAAGTTATAATTGGAAGTTATCAATCACATCTCTGTTTCCACCACATAATCTCATAATATAATAACTATAAATGGGATCGTATCTCAGTGTTGCAAAATGATCGATAATCTTCTGCCCAATTGAATCCAATTTAATAAGAAGGGAACTTTCTCCTTTTTGAATGCTTGCTTGTTTGATTGTAAAAAAAAAAAAGCGTGTGACTACTATAACAGATTTTAAAGCTTGGCTTCAAGAATTACAGAAAACGTCCCTTGCAGTGGGGCCACCCATGCACTGCAAGAGTAGGAAGAAGATGTTATACTTACCTTATTCTTTGCTCCAGCAGGCTCCCTTCATTTGTGTCACCAGTCCTCTGAAGCCTCTTTCCTAATGCGCTCTGACCAGTGATTGTGTTATGACATCATCAAGTAAAATGCAGTGCTAGTAGGCCTTTATTCTATGTGAGGATGTCAAAGAACTGCCCGCAACCTGCAGGGATTGTCTTTTTTGTTGTAATTCCTGGAGTTAGGTCTTTAGGCTTCATGCACACTAGCTGAAAAAAAAATGCTGCTCCTAGAGGCATTTAACTTTTTTTTTTCTTTTAATTATGCCTCTAGAAGCAACTAATGTTAGCCTAGGTGTCAATGCACAGTTTGTAGTCTAGAGGCATTTTTTTTAGCTCAGCATTTAGGAGCAGAAAAAAAAAACCTTCTGGTTTGCGTCTTTAAGAGAATTTTTTTGTGGCAGAAAAAAATGCTGAACACTCCTACAGGCTCCTAAGAGCTGCCAAGGACTGGTGCCAAGCATTTTTCCCATTCTAGTAAACGTCATGTTAAATCGGTTTCACTCAAAAATGGAACTTCCGCTTATCCGGTTCCTTCCCTCCTCCGGTGTCACATTTGGCACCTTTCGGGGGGGCAGATACCTGTCTAATATAGGTATTTGCTCTCACTTCTGGCGATAGATCGCCACAAAATCTGCAGCGATCTACATCATGTCTGACCCCTCCTCCCTCCCCCGCTGTCTTCTGGGAGACACACAGGTCCTAGAAGACAGCAGGGACCAGTCAGGACGTGCAGCGCGATCGGTGCATGCACAATATGGAACCAGGCTGTGAAGCCGCAAGGCTTATTTCCTGATTGCCTTACTGCAGATGCCGGTGCCTCCACCCGGGAGCCGAGGGACAGGTTGGCTTCGGGCAGGACATCGCGGGCGCCCTGGACAGGTAAGTGTCCTTATTTTAAAAGTCAGCAGCTACAGTATTTGCTGACTTAAAAAAAATTAATTTAGCGGAACTCTGAAGGAGTGGGCAGCCACCGGTGTCCTTAACAACCAGTAAATAGCGGGTTGCTAAGGAGGGGGTGGTCGCCGGGTCCTTAACAGCCGATGACTCATCAGCTATAAGCAGGATTCCCCGCTTACAGCTGAATGTAAATAAAAGAATGCCAGTATTAAATCCCCCCACCCCAAATTCATACCAGACCCTTAGGCTAAAAAAAAATTACGGAAAGAGGAGGAACGAGTGAGTATGCATGGAGCCTAATGGCTCGTACACACAAACCGAAAATTGTATAAAAAATACAGATTTCGAATCAACTGTACGATAATCTGATTGTTAGTACACAGCTTTCGATAGCCAATCACAACAGTTCATCCGATATTATCTGATTGGACAAGCGCAAAAAAAAATCTCATACAAAACCAGATCATACGATTTTTGTTTAATCAGTACAGTTGTCGTTCGAAAACACATTACATCACTTCCAAATTTTTTTTCCATCGTACGAGAATTTTCGTAACTTTAGTAACCTCTTCAATCTCTGTTTGCGACTAGCAAGCAAAAAAATTCAAACGATCTGTCGTCCGGTTCTCGGATCATGTGTACATAGTATAGTCACAAATACCACTATCCATATTTTCATGAGGTGTCTGTTGAGTAGAAACTGGAGGCATTCCTGATGTAGGCGACTAAATGAATGGAAAATATGGGTATGCTGTGGTTTAACAGCTATATTATTTGCAAAAATAGGATACCACACTTGTGGGTTATTTATTTACATTGCTTTATAATCATATGAAAAAAAATATAAAATTAACATAAAAGTACAGTTTTTTCTCTCCTTCCCTCCCCCTCCCCCTCCTGTACCCATCCCCCCCCCCCTTCACAAATTTGCTTGACCAAGCAACTATATTCTCTCATCTTAGTTCTATAATGAAGGCAATTTTGCTACATATATGCCTATATGAAATTGATTAATTGCAACCTCTTTATGATTGTTCATTTTTTGATGTATACAATCCTTCAGTTATTGTGCTTCTGTAAGTGTACGATGTATTATGCTTTATTATTCACCCAATAAAGACTCTTTGTGAAAAAAAAAAAAAAAAGTACAGTAAATGATCGCAGTGGGTGGATTTATTAGAAATCAAACAAGGGTCAGCAGCTCAGTTGGAGACATCTAAGCCTATCTTCCAGCACCCAGTTTGTGTTCTCCCTCTGTTACTAACACAGACTTGCATACTTTCCTTTTTCTGACCCTGCACAAGTTGTGTGAACTTTCCATTTCCCAAAAGTCTGCCAAGATCTGCAGAATCTCACCCAAATGTTTCCGGAGAGACATGCAAGTCAGGCGTTCAGGAAGTGTGTTGCAGCAACTTATAATCACTGTCTGTAAGGGACCAGCGTACATTAGGAATAAAACATTGAGAAACACAAGAACATTTGTTGACACTGCAGTAGAAATCACATAAATAAATTGTTTTATTTTATAGATATAATAAAAGCATAAAAAATGAACATATGTGGAGACAGATCTACGGTACTATAAGATTAATGTGTACAAGTTTCTTTTTTTTCTACTCGTGTCTCTTTAGTCTGACCCTTTAGTAGGGTTAAAGCAGAACTCCAGCCAAAAATAACAAGGTAAAAATGAGTAAACAAAAACTAGCTATTCCTAAAATATTCACCTTTAATCCATTGATTTCCTTTTCAATACTTTTTTTCTGCTACTAGATGTCCTCAGTCTGATGGCCATGGTCATTTGACTTGCTTCATTTTAGCTCAGGTTGTCCCGGATCGACCCCAGCCTGCGAGTGCATAGTGAAAAGAGAAGCAGCACAATGATGAGCTCATCTCTTTAACACTCTAATTTTGATTCCTATCAGCATGCTAATTGTCATCACATGATCTGTTTAAAGTGGTTGTAAACCCTTTGAAAACCCCTTTTCCCAGGATATCTCTTAAACCTGCACGGTTTAGGAGATATCCCCTGTATTTGCATGTGCTGATGTCATCGGCACATGCGCACTGAAGCATGTGCGGGAGTGACGTCATCGTGGCTCCGACCAATCACAGTGCAGGAGCCCACGATACCCGAAAGTAACTCCGGGAGAGATGTCGCCGGCCGGAGGGGGGTACGAGGACCGCTGCAGGGGCTTCGATGTAAGGTAAGTAATTCATAAGGATCTAGTATGCTATGCATACTAGCTCTTTATGCCTTTGTCTTGCATTTTTTTTTTACTAGGGTTTACAACCACTTTAAATCCTTGTGCTGCTTCTTCCTCTCTCACTTCAATACTGTTGTAAAGGAGGTTGATACCAGGTCCAATTACATCGCCTACATTTAAAAAATATATTTAATAATTTGTTGAGGATTACAGGGCTTCATTAATGTGTGCCTTTTTGTTTCTAAACAAAAAGGCACTCTCTTTGCCATGTTATCAAAAAATAATTATCCGCTTGCCGACCGTATACTGTACATACAGGCGCATCTCAAAAATTAGAATATCATCAAAAAGTTAATTTATTTCAGTAATTCAATTAAAAAAGTGAAACTCAAAATTTGATATAGATGTGTTACACACTGAGTGATATATTTTAAGCATTTATTTCTTTTAATTTTGATGATTATGGCTTACAGCTAGAGAAAACCCAAAATTCAGGATCTAGTAAAAATAGAATATTACATAAGATCAATAAAAAAAGGGATTTTTAATACAAAAATGTTGGCTTACTGAAAAGTATGTCCATGTATAGTATGCACTCAATACTGTACTTGGTTGGGGCTCCTTTTGCATGAATTACAGAATCAATGCGGCGTGGCAATGAGGTGATCAGCCTGTGGCAGCACTCCTGAGGTGTTATGGAAGCCCAGGTTTCTTTGATAGTGGCCTTCAGCTCATCTGCATTGTTGGGTCTGGTCTCATCTTCCTCTTGACAATACCCCGAAGATTCTCTATGGGGTTTAGGTCAGGCAAGTTTGCTGACCAATCAAGCACAGCAATACCATGATCATTAAACCAGGTATTGGTATTTTTGGCAGTGTGGGCAAGTGCCAAGTCCTGCTGGATTTCTTGGTAAAGGGCTACACTGACTTGGACTTGATAAAACACAGTGGACCAACACCAGCAGATGACAAATCATCACTGACTGGAAACTTCAAACTGGACCTCATGCAACTTTGATTCTGTGCCTCTCTAATCTTCCTCTATACTCTGGGACCTTAATTTCCAAATGAAATGCAACATTTTCCACAGTCCGTGATGATTTTTTTTTTTTTTACAAAAGGTTGTACAGAAAATATAAACAAGTACAGTAGGTACATAACAAACCCCCATTGACAACGTCCAATCGCGACGAAACGCGTCTGGGAAGGATCACGCAGTGACGCCACCACGACTAGGAGTAGGGCTCCTGTATGCCGGCCGGCAATTTACCTTTTTATGCTGTTTTAAACACGCTCGCTTGTGAGTATATTTTACCCTTTTTAAAATAAAGTGTATGCTACAGAGTCACGCTATGTGCGCCTGTCTTTCTTTATTTTCATCTCCACGGTGGTATTGAGACATCACGCTCAGGGGACGGAGAGCTTCCTGGGAACCATCAGAGGGATAAAGGCCTGGGCTGGGCTATAGCCACCTGCCTCAAACCGCTTGCCTTCTGGTAAGCGGCTTTCCATATTCCGGTGGAGGGTCACTGTATGCATATGTGTCACTGGGTGTTGTGGAACGTAGGATCGATCACTGCAAGGACTGTATCTTATTGCCTGTGAACACTTGTGTCATCTGAACAGCCACGGATTCATCACATCTTTAATGTGTGTGATTTAATTGTTTTTGTGGCGCGGCTTTTTCTTTTGTTTAGGTACATAACAAATGTTTACAATGTTTGTTATTTTGATATATTTTGTACCCCCTTTTTTTTCTTTTTGACAATCAATAAAAAACATATTCAACCATAAATTACAGTGAGCTAATGTGCTTTTTGATATCTAGTAGTAGTTCAGGGCCGGCCTTACAATGGACCCGATGGTACCATTGTACCAGGCTGCACTTTCGGGGGGAGGCGGCAAATCACTGCTAGCCTGCCACCCCATTCCGCCCACTCTTGACGCCAGCCAGCCCGTTCTGCTCTCTCCAGCTGCTACAGGAAGAGACACAATTCTCTAGCCCCCACCCCCCCCATGAGAGACGGACGATGGACACAAAGGCAGCGATCTCCGCAAGCACTCCACCCCTCCCCCCGCAGGAGACAGATGGCGAAGGGGAAGGCAGAGATCGCCGCAAGCACCCCTCCACCCCGCCTTAGATGTATAAGAAGGCAGCAGCGATCCACAGTTGGCAGGTGAGCAGGCTTGCTGGCCAATCAGCGGGCGGAGGAGCAGAGAGATGAGATCATCTCGCACTGCCCGCCCTGCACCACTGCAGTTCCGCCCCAACTGTGCGGGCATCAGAGAGATTACATTATCTCTCTGCTGCCTGCTGCCTTTACTCTGGGACACAGCAAGTGGCAATCCACTACATATGGCAGGTGACATCATGGCAGGTGACAATCTGCAATGTGTGGCAGGTGATGTGGCAGATGACAATCCGCAAGGTGTGGCAGGTGACGTTGTGGCAAGTGACTATCCAGAATGTGTGGCAGGTGGCATCGTGGCAAGTGACAATCCGCTACGTGTGGCAGGTGACGTGGCAAGTGACAATCTGCAACGTGTGGCAGGTGACGTTGTGGCAAGTGACAATCCACAATGTGTGACTGGCAGTGATCTGCAATTTTTAGCGAGACTGCGACATTGCGGTGGACAGATCAGACACTTTTGATACACATTTTTGGGACCATTGACATCTATACAGCGGTCAGTGATATAAAAATGCACTGATTACTGTGTAAATGTCACTGTCAGGGAAGGGATTAAATGTGTTCCTTGGGAGGTGTTTCTAACTGGGGGGATGGGACTGACTGGAGGAGGAGTGATCGCGGGTGGCCGGCTGACATTGCGGCCGTTGGCCACGCACAGGTCCTTTTATACTCCTATATACATGTATAAAGCCATGACAGGTCTTTTTTATAATCCTACATACATGCATAGAGCCATGAAAGGTCCTCTTTATATTCCTACATACATGCTTAGAGCCGTGACAGGTCCTCTTTATATTCCTACATACATGTATAGAGCCATGACAGGTCCTCTTTATACTCCTACATGTATAGAGCCATGACAGGTCCTCTTTATACTCCTACATACATGCATAGAGCCATGAAAGGTCCTCTTTATACTCCTACAGACATGTATAGAGCCATGACAGGTCCTCTTTATATTCCTACATACTGTACATGTATTGAACAATGACACGTCCTTTTACACTAGTATACACATGTATAGGGCCATGACAGGTCCTTTTATGCTCCTATATACATGTATAGAGCCATGACCAGTCCTCTTTATACTCCTATATACATGTGTAGCGCTTATGTACTTTATAGTACTGGTGCAAGTTAAATGTAAGGGTAGATCAGAGTATAGTTAAACTCTGATCCAGATTGTTAGTTGCAAAATGCGGTCTCTGTCTCAGCTTGGCTGTGCTGTGGGCCCATTCTGCTGTACTGGGGTGTTCTTCCAGCCCCGGTGCTGCAGGTGGCAGCAGTGGAGTCGAGGTTTGGGTGCTCTTTCACCAATCTCGGGGGTTTGTCCTTGTTGTGCATGCTGGGGAGGGGAATTTATGGGGCAGACGCCATTGGTTCGGGGTCTTCTTCGTCCAGTGTGGCACCCACCTTTGGGGTGGCCACATCACGGCAACCAGGAGTTATGGCCTACCTGGCCGGGGCGTGCGTGCCACGCGGTGTTCCTGGTTCCCGGACCATGCTGGCCCGGAGCATCTGAACAGCGACGGGGACCCAGTTAGTGACTGGGTTCCCACCTTTGAGGATCCCAAGCTGTACTGCTGTTTGGTGGGGAGTCAGTCTGAGGAGCACCAAAGAGAGGCTAGCGGTCCAAAAGAGCCTGGACAAACCACCGGGGATCGAGGTAACCGGACACTGAGGGATTGATCACCTGTCAGTCGGTACCTGGGTGACAAGTTGAAGGAGATCCAGACGTAACTCAATTAAGGAGGGATACCTCCAAGAATTCAATCCAGAAGGGACCTGTGGCAGAAGTGTCTTTCTGAGGCTCATTGAGAGGGGTCTGTGGCAGAGACTTTCTCCCAAGTTCAAGTTCACCAAGGAGGGTCTGTGGCATGGCAGAGACTTTATCCTACAATTGTCCAAATGATACTGCGGCTGCCAGGTCAGTGAGAGAGGCCTTTCCGGGTACACTAAACCCACTTCCGGTGGGAGTGGCGAAGAGAAGTGTTACGTTTGGGAGCAGGACTGTTTCCTATCATTACGCCTGAATCTGCTGTTCTCCTATCTTCTTCAACTTTACTTTCCTCACCACAAGTTTACTGTTTTTACCCGGCTGGGTAATAAAGAGCACAGCAAAGAGCACCTGTCGTGGACATTCATTTACTTCTACTATATGCAATACGTATCATCCACCCCTAGGGATTTCGGAGGAGCCACGAAGTAACACGCCGCCCAAAAATCCAGCAGCTCCACTGGGGGTAATGCTACACATGTATAGAGCCATGACAGGTCCTCTTTATACTCCTCCTACATACATGTATAGAGCTATGACAGGTCCTCTTTATACTTCTATATACATGTATAGAGCCATGACAGGTCCTCTTTATACTTCTATACATGAATATAGCCATAACAGGCCCTTTTTATACTCCTATACATGTAAACAACCATAACAGGTCCTCTTTATACTCCTATATACATGTATAGAGTCATGAGAGGTCCACTTTAGTTATCATAATATAAAATAATGGATGTGAGTGTGAGGGCATTTTGGTGGGCGGGGGTGGCAGCATTTCATTCTTGGTACCAGGCAGCACAATGTCTTGGGCCGGTTCTGTAGTAGTTAGTCACATTTAACTAGACTTTTCCTGTAATGTTGAAGACATTTTAAACCACTGGGGTAGAGATGATCAGCTTCCAGTTTTTTTGTCAAAGCTTAAAGGAGTTGTAAAGAAATTATTTTTTTCACCTTAATGCAATCTATGCATTAAGGTGAAAAAACATCTGATGATGCCGCCCCCCCCCCCCAGAGCCCCCGTTTTACTTACCTGACCCCTCGAAAATCCCGCGCTCGGTCCCGAGATCCTCTTCGCTGCTCAGCCTGGCCGCTGATTGGCTAGAGCGGATGGATTGAGAGCAGCGCAGCCATTAACTGGCGCTGCTGTCAATCACATCCAGTGACGCGGCGTGCCAAGGGGCAGGGCCGAGTGATACAGCGAGCGGCTATGGCCGCTCGCTGTATTACAGGAGCGCGCCCGCAAGGACTCATCACCATGCGAGCTCTCTCGCATGAATGTGATGACTTCTTGCGGGGAGGACCAGAGACAGACGCTGAGGGACCCTAGAAGACGTGGATCATGGCCACTCTGTGCAAAACGAACTGCACAGTGGAGGTAAGTATAACATGTTTGTTATTTTAAAGAAAAAAATTATTTTCCTTTATTGACCCTTTAAAGGATAAGTTTACTTTCCTGACAGACTCCATGGCAGCCTACGTGTGGGTTAATCCCGCCTCTCATACCTCATAGGACCCTACTCCCATAAAGCTTTGCTTCCTGGCCATAGACAGTGTTCCTTTTTTGTCCTCCTCCTAGGACCTATTTAATTTTTAATCTAAAGGTTCAGTCCTGGCGGTGTTTTGTTTTGGGAGATTGTATGTACTAGTATCCAACATTTCCCAGCTATTAGCAGGGTGGAGTGAACAGTACAAACTGATGCCTGGTGGAGCTTACTATCCAGCCATTGGCTGGCAAGCAAACTTTGGTTGTTTATCCTGGCTATTAGCAGGAGGCCCTTTCCCCTATAAGAAGATACCTAGGTGGTGTATACATGCTCCCTGTTCCAGGCTGGACCGGATCGCTGGTGAAGTATAGCTTTTATCTTAAATCTCATATGGCAGCTGTTTATGTGTGTTGTTCGTTTGCGCCGCACAGCCTTACCTGTTGGTTAATGGCCGCTGGAACGCATGCTGCGTTCCACTCCTTCCTCCACTCGATTCCCTGTGTGTGAGAGCTTGCGCGCGCACGCGAGTCTCCGGCTCGCGCGTGCGCAGTAGCGTCTGTCTGCCGTTTCGCGCATGCGCACACAGTAGCCAGGGTCATGCCGGACACAGCGCAGGCGCGCGGTGTACGCGGCGGGCGCGGTGACGTCATTCAGGGCGGCAAGTTTAAAAGGCTGTCAGTGACAGCTGATCCTGGGGGTTCTCCTAGGATCGTTTTCTGTCTTCCAGGCACGTTTCTTGTTGGACAAGGTAAGGTGCCCTGCGGCATTTGGTACCTTTATACTGCATCAAGTTGCTTCTATTGTTGTTTGCCTATGCCCTGTCCTTATCATCTAATTTTGGATTGTTTGCAGTGGATAAAGCCTTTTTCACTATGGATGTCTCACCGCCCCCCGGTGGCCAACCCTTACACCGCAGGTAGGATGGAAATTTTTATTTCCTCTGCCTGTCTGTTTGGGTCATTTAATATTGTGTTTTTTTTTTCTGATTCCCCTTTTTTTCTGTTACCATCAGCCCTTCTAGGTCTGATCGTCAGCCTTCAGTCCATGAAGATATTGACGTCACTAGATTACATCGGCATCATTCCAGAGCAAGTTCTAAACGCCCAAAGAGCAGGTCACCTTCTAGACATCATGGGGAAAAATATAGATCCACCTCTGAGCGTCATTCCCACCGTCATTCCAGCAGTTCTGGAAGAAGGTCTTGCTGGGGGTGCAGGGCTTAAATCCCAGAAGACAAATCCCTCTGTGATTCCTGTTTTTCTCGGGCTACAAGAGAAAGGGAAGGTGGAGACCAACAAGTTGAAGCTCTAGTCAGGAAAGTGGTCCAGGAATCCCTGAATAAACCTGATCCCAGTGGTGACATCCTTTCACCTGTAGTTCCAGCTCCAGTCCTTGTACAAGATGACTCTGAAGTTCCGGGTCCATCTCAGCGTAATCGCTCCTCAAGTTTGTCCTCCTTTAGTGAGGTGGAGAGTGTCGTCAATTCCACTGGATTTGACTTTTCTCTAGTCCCAAATCTGGTGAAGGCAGTTAAAACCGCTTTAAAATGGGAAGACCCGGTGGAAACTCCTAATAAGCAGAGAAAATATTTTAAACACCTCAAAAAAGAGCGTCCTAGCTTTCCCCTGTTGGGTGAACTTAGTGAAATGATCACTGATGAGTGGACCTCCACTGAAAGAAAAAATTTGTTGATCTCCAAGGTGTCAAAGATGTATCCATTTAAGCGCGAAGAAGTGAAACACTTAGAGTCGGCCCCTTTGGTGGACGCCGCTTTAATGAGACTGGTCAAGCATGTTACTCTTCCTTTGGAAGACACAGTTTCCTTTAAAGATGCTTTGGATAGGAAGATTGATACTGACCTTAAGCGCATATATATTACAGCAGGTATGGCATGTAAGCCAGCCTTGCGGCCCTCTCCAAAGCAATGGAGACCTGGACGGATGAGGTGGATTCTACTCTTTCAAATGTATCTGGTCTTCTGGTCAGAGACCTACCAGTTCACGAAATAAGAATGGCGGCTGCCTTTCTGGGGGAAGCTTCCCTTGACATTATCCGCTTAGTGGCATGGGTCATGCTCTCATCTGTTACAGCTAAACGCGCCCTATGGCTCCGTCCTTGGGTAGCCGACCCAGCCTCTAAACAGGCATGGTGCCGTATTCCCTTTCAGGGGTCTTCCCTGTTCGGGAACAAACTTGACAGCGCTATCTCCCGTGCCACAGGGGGTAAATCGGGGTTCCTTCCCCAGGACCGTCGTCCCTTCAACCAAAGGAAATTTTTTCCCAGGCAAGACCAAGATCGTGCTAGAGAGGCTCGTCGATACAAGCCGGGTAGAGAGTTTAGGAAAAATTGGAGAAGAAACCAGCCTTCGGGTCAAAAACCCACAAAAGGGGCAACTTCGGGTAACCGTGACACCCCTAAGTCCTTTTGATATAGGGTCCACTCAGACGGAGCAGGTTGGAGCTCGGCTTCTGCAATTCCGGCACGTTTGGGCAGCCTCAATAAAAGACTTTTGGACGGTCAAGACAGTATCCTTAGGTCACTCCTGGACCTTTGTCAACCCTCCTATACTTCAGTTTGTCCCCACAACTCTGCCGCACTCAGAAGAAAAGAGAAATATCCTTCTAACATACACAGACACTCTCTTGTCCCAGGGCGCCGCTATACAAGTGCCAGCGGCAGAACGATTTCAGGGAATGTACTCACCCCTGTTCATGGTTTTGAAGAAATCCGGCTCTTGGAGGCCAGTGATAGACCTGACGCATCTAAACACCTTTATAAAAAAGGAAAAGTTCAAGATGGAGTCACTTCTCACAATTCGTCAGACCATTCTACCGGGCGACTGGCTTGTGTCAATCGACTTGAAAGATGCCTACTTCCACGTGCCCATAGCGGCAGAATTTCAGAAATACCTTCGGTTTGCAGTGGGCAGTGTTCACCTTCAGTTCATGTGTCTCCCGTTCGGGCTTACAACATCGCCGCGAGTGTTTTCAAAGCTCTTACTGGCTGTCGTGGCCTTAATCAGAATGAAAGGCATTCGTCTACACCACTATCTAGACGACCTGCTGTTACTTTCACAGAACAGGGAACAGCTATTGATACATCGGGCTCAAGTTATTCTCACTTTGACAGAGTTCGGCTGGCTTTTGAACAGGGAAAAGAGTCATCTAGAACCCAGACAGTCTCTAGTCTTCCTCGGTGCCCAGTTCGATACGATCCAGAGTACCATTTCTCTACCCTTAGAAAAAATCCCAGTCATCCGGGAAAGAGTTCGTCTTGCATTGGAATTCCCTTTCCTCAAAGCTTCACTCTGTCTCAAAATTATAGGCACCATGGTGTCCACGACTCCCATGGTCAGATGGGCACAATGGCGAATGCGATCTTTCCAGAGGGGTTTTCTCCAACAATGGGATCCGAGGTCCCAGGACCAATTAATCCGGATAACTCGGTCAATGCGGGACAGCCTCCTCTGGTGGCTTCTGCGGAAAAATCTCCTCAATTGTCTCTCAATAGCCCCTGTCTCCTGGATCACAGTCACATCCGACGCCAGCAGCAGCGGCTGGGGTGCCCTTTGCCTGAAAGAAGTAGCCCAAGGGAAGTGGGATTTCCCATCTCGAAAGGTAGTATCCAATATCCTGGAACTCCGTGCAGCCTTCTGTGCCCTTCAAGCCTTCACCCATCTGGTAAAGGGGTCGTCAGTCCTTCTGAGGATGGACAATACGACAGCTGTGTCTTACATTAAGAGACAAGGAGGCACTCGCAGTTTGTCCCTTCTGAGGGAGGTGGAGCCGATTATGTCATGGGCTCAGACACATCTGACAGATCTAACAGCGGTTTATCTCCCCGGAACTCAGAATATTCAAGCAGATTTCCTATCGAGGACGACACTCGACAACAACGAGTGGTCTCTCCACAGCGAGGTTTTCATCTGGATCCTGTCACTAGGATTCACACCGGAAGAGGACCTATTTGCATCCCCATGCAACTAAAAACTGGAGAAATTTTACACGAGAAATCGCTGTCCCCAAGCGTTCGGGGTGGATGCTCTAACAGATCAGTGGATGTTCCACAAAGCCTATGCTTTTCCCCCCAACTCCAGTCATTCTCCGTTTCCTGTCGAGACTCAGATGGGAGGAGGTCGAGGTGGTCGCAATAATTCCTTACTGGCCCAACAGACCATGGTTTCCACTGTTATTCCAGTTGAGCTTCCGGGATCCAGTTCAGCTCCCAACCAGACCAGATCTCTTGCTCCAAGGGTCGACCCCTCACCCTTGTCCATCACATCTGCACCTGATGGCCTGGTTTTTGAGAGGGAAAGACTGGAAGCGCTAGGTTGCCCAAGCCAAGCAATCTCTACGTTACTAAATGCCAGGAAAGTGAGCACCAACAAGGTCTATCAGAGGATATGGTCTAAGTTCTCGGACTACACCTCCTCCATGAACAGTTCAGCCAAAGTCCCCAGAGTGCAAGACATTTTGGGCTTCCTCCAAACTGGGCTTGACCTACCTTTATCAGTCAGCTCCTTGAGGGTCCAAGTATCAGCAATCTCTGCCTTCACAGGTATTTTGTGGGCCAGACATTCCCTTGTCCGTCAATTCTTCAAAGGAGCCATGAGGTTAAGACCTTTAAGAAAACCGAGATTTTCTAAGTGGGATCTTCCATTAGTCTTGGACTTTTTTTCAGGAAATCAAGATTCAATTAATCAATCTATCAAAGATCTTTCCCTCAAGGTTGTCTTCCTTGTGGCTATAACATCCGCCAAAAGGGTCTCCGAAATTGGCTCTCTAGGCTCCAAAGAACCGTTCCTCACTTTTTTTCCGGACCGTGTTGTGTTGATACCGATGCTGGGTTCCAAGCCTAAAGTCACGTCAATCTTTCATGAAAACCAGGAAATTGTACTTCCCACGTTTCAATCTTCTGAGGGTTCTATGGTTCATCCTCTGGATGTCGGCAAAATCCTTAAACAATATCTGGAAGCCACAGCGTCCTTCCGTAAATCTGATCATTTGTTTGTGTCATTCCATGGGAAAAACAAAGGCATGCGTGCTTCCTCCAGAACCATCGCCGCATGGATCGTCCAAGCTATCCAAAGGGCTTACAAGGCTAAAGGGTTGGCTCTTCCTGAAGCGGTAACCGCTCATTCCATGCGGAGCGTCTCTACATCATGGGCGGCTGCCCGACATGTTTCCCCTGAAGTTATTTGCAAAGCGGCCTCTTGGTCGTCCTTAAACACGTTTATGACGCACTATTGCGTGGAACCGGCTTCCTTGTCGTCGGTTAATTTTGGTTTGAATGTACTATCTGTTGACAATGTCAATTAAAAAATTTTTCTTTAACCAGCAATTGCCCACCCGGATGTGTTTGGCTAGTCATTTCTCACACGTAGGCTGCCATGGAGTCTGTCAGGAAAAAGGAAAATTTATATGAAATACTTACCGTAATTTTCCTTTCCTGATGGACTCCATGGCAGCAGGAGTTCCCTCCCTTTGCTGGAGTAGGCTATATTACGGAACACTGTCTATGGCCAGGAAGCAAAGCTTTATGGGAGTAGGGTCCTATGAGGTATGAGAGGCGGGATTAACCCACACGTAGGCTGCCATGGAGTCCATCAGGAAAGGAAAATTACGGTAAGTATTTCATATAAATTTTCCTTTTTCAAGAAGAAAAATAATAAATGCACATTTTTTTTCAAGATAAAAACATTTGCATTTATTTATTTTGGAGCGTGTAAAGCATTGCACCAGTGATCAGCAGATCACTTGTGCCATGCTGGTCTCCAGCAGATCTGCCAGTGTATCTGTGTGCTCTTACATTCTGTACGGGTAAGCAGATACAATCGGACAGGAAGAATCAATGAACTCACACAGCCCTCCAGAACTACAGGCCGTCAGCCGCAAAGGACTTCGGGGCTTGTAGTTCATTCACACACAGAGCTGTGTAAATGATTGACACGGCTGTGTGGATGGAGCTCATTTCAAAAAGTGACAGCTAGTACGGGGAACTTCTCCCTGTGCTGCTGTCACTGAAAGTGCGGGAATCAGGCAGCGGCTGCAGCATTGGGAACATGTTACATATTCCACTCTAAAAACGGGTGGAACATGTAACATGTTCCCAAAGGTGGATTTCTCTTTTAAGCTGAAGCTAGCAGTTGATAGGCTAATATGCACAGCTGCCCCAGATTTTGCACTCTCCACTTTTAGTATATCAACGCTGTGGTGTTGAAGGTCCTCACCCCTCTTCAATGATGGTTGTTGCAGTTTGATGTAGATGGTCTCTTTAAGGCCTGGTTCACAGCATGTGGTCCGGTATGTCCCTATTCAATGGTTCAGGTGCGAATCAGGTCCGAATTGCCTGAATTCACACCTGAACCGGACCCAAAGGCGCACAAGACCCTTTTGAAATGTGTATTGCGACCACTCCGGTCCTGTGTGAACCGGCTGCATTGCGAGCCTGGCACACTCGCCTGTCATGCGAATTGGATGTGGGGAAACCCTGCATCCATGGGCATCCGCTGAACTGTTTTTAGCGGGGGGTATCATTTTAAGGTCATCCATGCTCGGTCCCCTTTTGACAATGTCATGAAGGGGGGGGGCTTAGTCATTATCACATAAAGCGCAGGCATGCAAAGGTTTGAGAAACCTGATGTAATACTGTATAGGTTGTTTTCATCAAGATCAAAATATGGCCGCCCACAACACAGATGTATTGCAATACAAAAAGATGTACATTCTCTAATCTCTAGGCTATATTTATATGGGCTGCTGGGCATCATGGACTGGTATGCCTGAGAGTGAGAGACTGAGTAACTTCCTGTTCCATACAAAGTGAATAAGTCTGAAGATTATATAACATACACTGTTACACACTCATACAGTAAAACCTTGGTTTGCAAGTACAATTCGTTCCAGAAACATGCTTGTAATCCAAACCACTTGTATATCAAAGCATTTTTTTTTACAAGATATAAAACATAAGAGAGGCACCTCTAATGCCGCGTACAGACGGTCGTTTTTTGTGATGAAAAAAAAACACGTTTTAAAAAACGTCATTTAAAATGATCGTGTGTGGGCAAAACGTCGTTTTATGTCTTCAAAAAAACGACCAAAAAAAAATTCGAACATGCTCGAATTTTTTGTGTCGTTTTTCAAAACGTCGTTTTTGTTTCACAGAAATTGACCGTGTGTAGCAAAAAAACGACGTATAAAACGACGTTTTTAAACCCGCGCATGCCCAGAAGTTAGTTATGAAGTGAGCTTCAATAGAAAAAAGTGGTGAAACGTAACCTCGCTTTGCTAGAGCATTGTGAAAAAACGATGGTCTGTATGCTACGTCGTTTTTGAAAATGAAGTTTCAAAAACGTCGTTTTTTACATCACATAAAACGTCGTTTTTTTTCCATCGCAAAAAACGACCGTCTGTACGCGGCATTAGTGTAGCAATAAATTGCTAAATGTTGTACCTTCATTAAATGTAACCATATTGCTACACTTAGAGGCTCCTCTCTTCTTTTTTATACTCAGTTGTAACATGACGCTACTCTTATATCAAGACATTGCTTGTATATCAAGGCAAAACTTATTAAAACATTTTGCCTGTCTTGCAAAACGCTCTCAAACCAAGTTACTCTCAAACCAAGGTTTTACTGTATATTTTTCCAGCAATAGCTCAGCTTGCTGGGAAAATATATGTGTGTGTGTGTAACAGTTTATGTGGCACTGCTGCTGTTACCTGTGGTTCTTCAGTGATCGATCATAGGCTCAGGGCAGGCACTGGCAGCGTATTCTCTCTCATCTCGGCCACTGCACGCCACACACCTGTGGGAGGAGCGGGTGCCAAGCCGGCCCGGTTTGGCATATGCATAGCAAGTGCAACATACATTTACACAGGCAGGCAGGCAGACTGAGGCAGCCAATCATGGAACAGAACAGCCGGGATGTTAAGCAGAGGCCCGAGCGGCAGAGTCAATCCGATGCTCGGGCCGGGGGTGAGGAGGGAGGGACGGATTTATCTGTATGTATTACGGTGAATAAGTTGGAACGGACTGAGAGCAGCCCCAGCCCCCAGGCTAGCAGCAGATTTAGAAAAAAAAAAGTCCATGGCTGCTGCGGAGGTGACCACGGCTGCCATTGCAACACAGGGGGCAAGTCAAGTGTCTTCTCTTACGATTCCGGGGGGGGGGCAATTGCCCCCCTTTCCCTATGGAGCCCATGCCTGCATCCAATTCGCACATATGTGAACCCAGCTTTACACAATTTGTATGCACATCTTCGCATGTCACAATGTTAATGTGTGTTGATGTGCATTATGATGCACGTTTACATGCTATTTGATGTGTTTCAATTTATTTAGGTGAAAACCACATCGGGCATAGAGGGATGGGTGTAAATAGACCAAATGCCCAGTGCTCAATTCAATTGAATTCAGTTCAGCCTCTCAATCCAATTAATTAATAAGTAGCGGAGAAATGGTGCACATGGACATCCAGCACAGAAAAGGTAAATGTTATACGGTAATTAGAATATGTGTTCTCTGTGTCGGGTGGTACAGGGTGTCAGTGGGACAGGAAGTGATAGGAAATCCCCCCAACAGAGTGAAGGCATCAATAAGAACCTGACACTATTCGCAACCCTTACTTACTGCTCAAAATAACGATTTGGCTGTAGTTTCAAAATGTTTCTACCTGTACATTTGTGAGACAGTTTTCTGTCCATATGGCTGTCCAAAGTGATGTAAATGAATGCTTCCAAAATGATACAGTAAAACCTTGGACTGCAAGCATAATTTGTTCCAGAAACACGCTTGTAATCCAAAGCACTTGTATATCAAAGCAAATTTCCCCATAAGAAATATTGGAAACTCAAATGATTCGTTCCACATCCATTTATATAAGTCCTTCAGTTTATAGTCCATATAAAAGATTATAGCAATGTGATAAGTTGTGTAACCATAAAATGTCAATCCACAAATGGAAGCCTCCACAAGGTGATTAGAAGCAAAATCCAGCAGGAGCTACAGAGTATAAAAGAGAAGAGAGGCGCCTTTAGGTGTAGCAATATGTTGCTAAATGTTGTACCTTCATTAAATGTAACCATTATGCTACACTTAGAGGCGCCTCTCTTCTCCTTTATACTCAGTTGTGACACAACACTTCTTGTATATCAAGACATCGCTTGTATATCAAGTCAAGAATTATTTAAAAAAATAGCTTGTCTTGCAAAACGCTCTCAAACCAAGTTACTCTTAAACCAAGGTTTTACTGTATACACTTTGTACAGTAGAGATGGGTAAGCATGGTACAGTAAAACCTTGGTTTGAGAGTAACTTAGACTGAGAGCGTTTTGCAAGACAAGCAAAATGTTTTAATACATTTTGCCTTGATATACAAGCGATGTCTTGATATAAGAGCAGCGTCATGTCACAACTGAGTATAAAAAAGAAGAGGAGCCTTTAAGTGTAGCAATATGGTTACATTTAATGAAGGTACAACATTTAGCAACTTATTGCTACACTTATGCCGTGTACACACGACCGTTTTTCACGATGTGAAAAATTAATATTTTTTTTACTGTCATTAAAAACGACCATGTGTGGGCTCCAGAGCATTTTTCTTGACGTGAAAAATGGGCATTAAAAATTTAGAACATGCTCTAAATTTTTGCGTCGTTTTTCACGTTGTCGTTTTTTACTTCGTAAAAAATGGTCGAGTGTAGGCTTTAACGATGTGAAAAAACCATGCATGCTCAGAAGCAAGTTATGAGATGGGAGCGCTCGTTCTGGTAAAACTAGCGTTTGTAATAGAGATAGCACATTCGTCACGCTGTAACAGACTGAAAAGCACGAAGACTGAAAAGCACGAAGACTGAAAAGCACGAAGACTGAAAAGCGCGAATCGTCTCTCAAACTTTTACTAATACGAAATCAGCAAAAGCAGCCCCAAGGGTGGCATCATCCGAATGGAACTTCCCCTTTATAGTGCCGTTGTACGTGTTGTACGTCACTCCGCTTTGCTCGAGCATTTTTTTTTCACGATCGTGTATAGGCAAGGCAGGCTTAACGAGAATCGGGTTGAAAAAAACTTTGTTTTTTCTAGACCATTAAAAATGGTCGTGTGTACACAGCATTAGAGGTCAGGGCTGTCTTAATGAGAGGGCACACCTGGGCACTGCCCAGGGGCCCCAGCTGCATGGGGGGCCCTGCACTTTTCCTAAAGCAGCTGGTCCATGAGCCCATTCTGCCCCGAAACTGGGGGCACTGAGAGTGATAGATACACAGGGGAGGCAGTCTGCCTCCTACCTACTTGATGCCTGTTTACCTGCCCTGTCATCGTTGTAGGGGCCCCAGAGCATTTCTTTGCACAGGGGCCCATGATGCTATTAAGACGGCCCTGTTAGAGGTGCCTCTCTTCTCTTTTATACCATGTAAAAAAAATGCTTTGATATACAAGTGCTTTGGATTACAATCATGTTTCTGGAACAAATTATGCTTGCAAACCAAGGTTTTACTGTATGTGCATTTTTTGGAGTGTCATTTTATGGTTGATAAAAAACAAAACAATGGGGTTCCTGAATTTTGACGTGTCCTGTTCTGTTACTAATTTTGCTCTGAAGTGATTTTTTTTTTTAGGTCTATGGCAAATGCACCAAAAGTATGAATACAGCCTTAGTATCAACATTTACTGTTCACCATTATCATAGCTGAATGGGTCTCCTCTAATTGGTGAGGATACATCAAGTCCTTGGTGTCCTGCACCCGAGGTGCTTCATGTTTCTAGTAGAATAGGTATCTGAAGTATTTCACAGTGTCAGATGTGAATTGATACAGATGTTAAAGAATAGTCTGACTATGGCACAAATGTAACCAATTCCTGCTGCTTTCAACACAGGATATCCTGCCTGTTTAGGCCATGTGTATAATCATCTGAGGAAGGAGTGAAAAAAAGCCGTCCACTTTAGCAGAGAGATGCACAGTTATTGCAGTCATTTTTTGTGTGTATAAATGTGTAGCACTACCCCCGGAGGAGCTGCTGGTTGTTTTGGGTGGCACGATTACCTCTTGGCTCTTCCGAATTCCTAGGGGTAAATAGTGCATATAGCAATAGTAAAAGAATGTCCTCAACAAGTGTCTTTGATGTGCTCTTTATTACCCAGCCGGGTAAAAACAATGAACTGGTGATGAAAGGGATAGAGTTTGTAAGAAGAAGGAGAACAGCATATTCAGGCTTGGTATTTGGAACAGTCCTGCTCCCATATATAACACTTTCCGTATCACTCCTGCCTGAGTGGGTTTAGTGTACCCGGACAGGCCTCTCTCACTGACCTGGCAGCCGGAGTATCACTCAAACCTTAGTAGGATAAAGTCTCTGTCGCAGACCCTCCTGAATGAACTTGAACTTGAGGGAAAAGTCTCTGCCACAGACCCTCCTTGGAATGATCGTCAGGAAGACACCTCTGCCACAGGCTCTCTGTGATTGTAGTTACGGAGGCAATCCTTCTTAGATGAATTACGCCTGGATCTCCATCTTTACGTCGCCCAGGTACCAACTGACAGGTGATCAATCCTTCAGTGTCCGGCTACCTTGATCCCCAGTGGTTTGTCGAAATCCTATTGGACCGCCAGCCTCTCAATTGCGCTCCTCAGACGGACTCTCCACCGAACAGCACTACCGCTTGGGATCCTCAAAGGTGGGAACCCAGTCGCTCACTGGGTCCCTGTCGCTGCTCAAATGCTCCGGGCCAGCATGGCCCCCGGAACCAGGAACACCGCGTGGCACGCACGCCCCGGCCAGGTAGGCCATAACGCCGGGGAGCCATGATTTGGCCACCCTAAAGGTGGGTGTCACACATGGCGAAGAAGACAACCACAGACTAATGCCGTCTGTCCAATAAATACCCTCCCCCAGCATGCACAGCGAGGCTAAACCCTCCTGATTGGCTGCTGGGGTAGAGCACCCAAACCTTGACTCCACTGCTGCCACCTACTGCACAGGGGTTGGAACAACACCCCAGCACACCAGAATGAGCCCACAGCACAGCCAAGCTGAGACAGAGACCCTGTTTTGAACATAACAAATTTGGATCAGAGTCTAACTACACTCTGACCTACCTCTAAATTTAAATAGCACCGGTACCTAAAGGAACCAGGTGCTACAAATGCATGCAAAATCAATTCATAATACAGTACTTGCTGGGATCTCTGTGGTATTAGATCAGAAGATGCACAATCAGTCTACACTGCAGTTGGAAACAGGTTCTACTCTAATGACAACGTTAAAAGGTTCTAATCTAATCAAATCTTTCCAACTGCAATGCTTTTTATTGAATAGAAATTCGGTGGCGAAAATGAAACCTATGTGCATGCTTTAATGCAGGGGTGTCAAACTCAATTTCATCGTGGGCCACATTAGCATTATGATTGCCTTCTAAAGGTCTGTTGTATCCGTAATGCCGCGTACACACGATCAGAAAATCCAACAAGAAAACCGTGGATTTTTTTTTCCGATGGAATTTCGGTTTAAACTTGTGTTGCATACACACGGTCATTTTCCCATTGGAAAAATTGAAAACCAGCTCTCAGTTTTTCTTGGTGGGGATTCCGACAGAAAAATTCCGATGGAGCATACATTTCCGTGTGTATGCGGCATAAGACTAGATGTCCAGAGTACACACCCCCCTTACATCAGATGCAGTGGCGACTGGTGTTTTTTTGGGGGAAGGGGGGGAGTTGGCAATCAACCTTCCCCCCCGCTGTTTGCCGGTCGGTCCGGCACTTACCCCATCGGCGGCAGCGGATGGCAGGCAGCAGGCAGCCTCCTCCTCCTAGGCGTCCAATAGGATCACCTGTCCTTTCAGCCAATCAAGTGATCAATGTCAAAACCGGCTTCCTGATTGGCCGGGAGGCGGATCAGTGTCACAACAACGAATATTTGCTGCTGTAACACACCTGGGTGGGATCAGAGTGCACTCTGGCTCTAATCGGTGCATCAAAAAACAGCGCACTCTGGCTCTAATCGGTGCATCAAAAAACAGCCCCCCGCATTGGAATCCATGTGCCCATGCAGGATTGCTAGGAGCAGTTCTTTCTTCCTCTCTGCTACCAACTGCTGAGACGATGGGGGTAATTGGAGATGAGCAGTGGCGGTTCGTCCATAGAGGGTGCTGGAGCGCCGCCCCCTCTGGCTCCACACTGCCACTGACTAATAACATAGATTCATTGCATTGCATGAATCTATGTTATTGTCGCTGCTGCCGCTGGTCTAATTCAGATGGCCGGACCTAGAGTGCCACCCACCTGAATAACGGCAGCTGGTTGGCTGTACGAAAGTGCCTATCAGAGCCAGCGGCTACAGGCTGTAGTCGGCTTCCGAATGCTTATCCTTTGGGACGTACCGGCGGTGCATTCCTTGGATAAGACTGACAGGCATCTCAGCCAATCAGGTTCACGGGTTCTGGCTATCGGTAACCTGATTGGCTGAAGCGTCATCGAGGGCGGGAGAAGACATCGAGGGACATGGATGGCTGACTCCAGTAAAGGTAAGTGCCGGGCAGGAGGGGAAAGGGACATTTTACAGGGCACAGCGGCGACAAAGGGCACAGTGACATCAATGGGCACAGTGGTGACAATGGGGACAATTGGCACAGCGGCATTAATGGGCACAGTGGCAACAATTTGGCACAGTGGGGGGACAATGGGCACAGTGGGGGCAAATTACTTTGCTAATAAAGTAACTGAGTCACTAACTCACTTACTTTTTCGGACAAGTAACTTGT
The DNA here is from genome assembly GCF_905171775.1 of Rana temporaria. Taxonomy (NCBI): domain Eukaryota; kingdom Metazoa; phylum Chordata; class Amphibia; order Anura; family Ranidae; genus Rana; species Rana temporaria. Next base: position 155,231,463 of record NC_053491.1, read on the forward strand.
AATTGTAACTAGTTACTTTTTTAAAGGAAGATGAACAACACTGGCTGTTCTTCTGTAGCTCTGCAACAGAATAAAACCTGTGCCAGACCACCCTTGTTCATCTTAGGGCTGGTTCACACCTGAATCATACAGGAACACAGTACACATTCCTGTGCAATCCAGTGTGGTGCGATTTGCAGCCCATTCATTTGAACAGGCTGAAATCGCACAAAAAGCAGTAGCATAAAAAATACTTTTTTAAGACATACCTCACCAAATTGCACAGTACTGCAGTACCACGTGATCTGATGCAGGCAAATGGAATATATTGACACAGGCAGTGCGTTTTGAGCACAGTGCGAGAAACCCACAGAGAACACACCATTCGTGCACTGTATGCTGGTGTGAAGCAGCACTTATTGAACATCTAAAATTCCAGTAATGTCTCATACCCATGAAAAGCTGTCTCAGTTGGCTGCCCAGGGGTGCAGGTGCAGGGGTAGAAAATATACAAGTAAAACCTGTTTCAAAGACATATACTGCCATCTACAGGAGATATTGACACTAGCAAACCAGAAAATGTGTGGTCGAGCACAGAATAACTCCTACTCCCAGCATGTTGTCAGTTTTGTGGCAAAGCACTACTAAGAGCATGAACACAGTGGGATGGGGCCTATATAGAAATAATATTTTCTTTCTCATCCATTGAGAGGGACAGGAATTTAGATACTTTGCGGACATCCAAAAGCCATTCAACTGAGGGGTTAGGCAACAGAGTAACATCCTCCCACAGACTAAGAGGAAAAAAATGGGGAACTACTAGCAGCCCAAGGGCTGCATGAAGAACAAACTCCTGAATTTCAGACCTGATGAAGCTATGTCCCGATCTAAACGGGGAGCAGGCAAAGACCAAAGGAAGGATCTAGAGAATCAACCAGTGACGGCTGGTGCTCAAAATTTTTTTTTTTTTTAAAGTGTAAATTTTATTGTACATGTTTAAAGCATAACAAGCAGCATAGTACAGTACACATTTTCTTATCTCATGGGTCAAAAAGTTTTCCATTTCTCACATGTAAGTTCAAAGTCATGACAGTACAACACGTACATATAATCCGACCAGCATAGCAATCTTGCTCTTTTTCCGCTTTTTTGTTTTATATCATAACCACAACATCCTAACATAAGGAGAGAAAATCAAAAAGAAGGAAACCAAAATCAAATAAAAAAAAAAAAAAAAAAAAAGGGGAAAAAAAAAAAAAAACAAAAACAAAGAAAGGGGAAGGGAAAGGAAAAACCCCCAAAGGGAGTCTCTCCCCCATGCCTCCTAGTACTCTACCCATTTTCATTCAGCCCCGGTTCAGAGCAGTAAGGTTCCCATCTTGAGCCCTATTACCTACATCACACCCAGCATCTTCATTATACCTCCATATCTCCCGAGACCTTCTCAATCCATCCTGCCCATACTTTCTCGAATTTTTTCGGGCAACCCCGAGCTGCGTAAGTCAATTTATACATTGGCAGTGCATTATTCACCAGTTTCAACCAGCCCTGCAGAGATGGGGGAGATGGTTTTCGCCAGTTAAGGGCCAGGGCCTTTTTAGCATAGCAAAAGAGTATTTTCAAGAGCGTTTTCTTTGATGCGGATAATTCCTCCTCCTCCAGGTCCCCTAACAGACACCTACCCGGGGAGTATATATTAGGTAGCTCCAAGTTAACCTCCAGAAATGATAGTATCTCTTTCCAGAACCCCTCCACTCGAGGGCACTGCCACACCATATGGAAAAAGTTACCCTCCGCCGCCTGGCAACGGGGGCATTCAGATGATTCTCCTCTACCCATCCTGTGTAACCGTTTGGGAGTGTAGTATACTCTGTGCAGGTAATTAAATTGCGTTATCTTGTCTCTAGCTGAGATCATCGAGGGCACCAGTGATTCAAGGGCCTCTGACCAGGATTCCTCAGTAAGGGATGGTATGTTTGCTTGCCACTGCGCCCTAACTCTCTCCATCCTTGGGGAGGAGGACGTCAGCAGCACAAAATAGTACCTAGAGATCAGTTGCGAGTGGTCCCCGTCAGTGAGCACCTTTTCCATTTTGGAGGGGGAGAGCGCCACCACCCCCCCACCGTATTGAGCCGTCACAGCATGTCGCAGCTGCAGGTATCTAAAAAAGAACGCGTTAGGGACCCCATACTCAGTTTTCAGATCTGCAAAGCTTCTGAACACCCCATCCCTGAACAGCTGATGGGCATACTTGACTCCATACTTTGCCCAGCACGACCCATCCGGTACCTTGACTATCTCTCTTAGTTGGGGATTGTGCCACAAAGGGGCATTGGGGGAGGCTTCAAGACTAGAACCCCCCACCCTTTTATTGCAGATATGGAATATTTTATATGACATTTTTAGTATTTCCCCCCCTCCCAGCGGATATGGACCATTTCTATATAGTACGTTGATCAGGCCTTCAAATGAATGGACCAAGGCCGCCTGAGTGGCCACTGATGCAATACATAGGTTCGGGAACCCCCACCAATGCATGTGAGTCAACTGGGCAGCAAGGTAGTAGCAATGCAGATTCGGCAGGGCCAGTCCCCCCCTCCTTTATTGGTAAGTGGAGCGTGTCCAGGGACACCCTTGCGGGCTTAAGGCCCCAGAGAAAGGATGTTAGCATCGTATTGATTTCCACGAACCACTTTTTTGGGATATAGATTGGTGCATGCCAGAATAGGTAAAGGAACCTGGGCAAATAGATCATCTTGAAGATGTTTATTTTCCCGAGGAGGCCTAATGGTAGTTTAGCCCATGTCATCAGACTTTCCTTCAAGCGAGCTTTCATAGGGGTCAGATTATTACACATATAGGTCCCTATCGGCAACTGTACTTCCACTCCCAAATAACGAAACTTAGATACCACTTTGAGTGGGACATCCGGGGGCAACCTCAGGGGTCCATCAGAGCTAAAGGGAAACACAATAGATTTGGTCCAGTTCACCCTAAAACCAGAGAAGTCCCCGAAGGCTGATATTAGTCTCAGGGCGGTGGTCAGCGATCCCTCTGCCTCTGCCAGGTACAGAAGCATATCGTCCGCGTAGAGGGATGTCTTTTCCTCCAATCCATTGATCATACAGCCCCTGACATTCCCATCCTCCCTCAGCTGTGCAGCCAGCGGCTCTATTGCCAGAGCGAACAGCAGGGGTGACAACGGGCACCCCTGCCGCGTGCCCCTAGCAATTGAAAAGGACTCCGTGATGGCATTGTTAACCCTGAGCCTAGCCCTCGGGGCAGCATACAATATTTGGACCCATTTTGTGAATCTGGGGCCGAACCCCAACCGCTCAAGGACTGCTATGAGATAAGACCATTCAATGGAATCAAACGCTTTATGCGTGTCCAGGGACACCACTACTCTAGTATCCGGCGTGGGTCCTTCAGACTGCAAAATAGTAAAAAGCCGTCGCAGGTTAATCGCTGTCGACCTCTCAGGTATAAAACCTGTCTGGTCCTGATGAATTATGGACGCAATCTTCGGATTCAGGCGTTTAGCCAATAATTTAGCAAGAATCTTTGCATCGACGTTAATGAGCGATATTGGTCTATATGATTCGCAGAGATCATGGTCCTTGTGCGGCTTGGGAATCAGCACTATTAGTGCCTCTCTTAGAGATTCAGGGAGCGCCCCCCCTTGATAGGCATCCATATACATCCTGAGCATTTGGGGTGCCAGGCTGTCGGCATATGCGCTGTACCATTCAGCCGGAAATCCATCCATTCCCGGGGTCTTATTTGAGTTCAGGGAATGTATGGCTGACACCACCTCCTCCACCGTAATGGGGAGGTCAAGCTCCGCTGCCGCCTCTCCGGAGAGCTCCAGGAGGGGCACCGGGGCCAAGAAGGCCTGCACCGTTTCCCCATCATAGTCTACCCTCGAGGTGTATAGGTTAGAATAAAAATCAATAAATGCCTTAGCAATATCCTCTTGTGAGGTACAGAGCTGCATCCGTGCATTGTATATACGTGGGATAGACGTTGGTGCTTGGTGTGAATGTGCTAGATAGGCCAGCAACCTGCTATTTTTATCTCCAAATTCAAAAATTCGCTGCGCTTGATAAAGCAATTTTTTTTGTGTTTTCTCCACCAGCACCAAATCCAGCTGACGTATACTCTCTCTCCATTTCATATGCGTGTCAGGGGTAGGGTCATCGATATATGCCACCTCAGCCTCCGTAGCTATCTGCTCCGATTCTCTAACCCTCCACTCCCTGTCTGACTGGAGCCGTTTAACCTCCCCCTTAATCACTCCCCTGAGTGTGGCTTTAAATGCGTCCCAAGTGACCCCTACCGGGGCCTCCCCTCTATTCTCTAACCAGAAATTTCTAATGGACGTGGCAGTGGATCTCTCAAAACATTCCTCCTTAAGCCACAGGGGGCTCAACCTCCACATTGTGTACCCCCGGGGTTTTTTCCATGTCTATAGTGACCATCAATGGGGAGTGGTCCGAAACGGCCCTTGGCAGATACTGAACATCCACCACTCGTGGGAGAAGCTCCTTGGACACAAAACACATGTCTAGTCTTGATAGGGTATTAAATGTGGCGGAGAAGCAAGAGTAGGCCCGGGTATCTGGATGCTTCCACCTCCAGGCCTCCTCTAGGTCATATTGTGCCACACACGCCTCCAGAGGGGTCCCCCTCACCGCTGCCATCCCAAACCTATCCTTGTCAGGGGATAGAACTGTGTTCATGTCCCCCGCTAAAATGATAGGCCCCTCCGCCACCTGCAAAACCTCCTTCATTACCTCATCCCAGACTCCCCCCGTAAATGGGGGTGGGATGTATACTGCCACCAATGTATACGGCTGGTTATTAATTATCATTACTAGAATCACATATCGCCCAAAGGGGTCCGTTTTAACCGTCTTAGTAGTGCATAGGAGGGATTTAGCTATAAGGACTGACACTCCTCTGGCATAGGTGGAGTAGGTAGAGTGGAATGCCTTACTAATAAAAGCTCTATGCAGAGCTAGTGTCTTGGAGCCCACTAGATGTGATTCCTGAAGGAATATGACCTGCGGTTTATGTCTCATGATATATTTAAAAACAAGGGATCGTTTAATTTTGGCGTTAAGTCCTCGTACGTTCCAGGACAGCAAGTTAATAGTCTGCATCTTGGCAGTCATATGTAAATCGAGACCTGGGGCAGTCCGCCCCAGAGCAAAGCACTCCGCGGCGTCCCCCCACATATACCCAGGTAGTACTCTGTAATACCATCATCAAGTACAGTGTATCAATACAGTAAATACATTCAAGGCACGGAAAAACATTCATTATAGTACATTGTGGGCTAGTTACGATCCAGCTGGAGCCAGGGCTCCCAGACATTGGAGGCATGGGGGAGACAAAAGAAACAAAATAAACAAAATAACCCCAAAACAGGGCCCAAGAATAACGTATTAAAAAATGAAAAAAAAACAGAACTGTCCCGGATCCAGAACAGAGGATCCCCAACCACCCTCCCCCCACCCTGCCTGCAGCCCTAAACATCCCACAGGCTTTTTCCCCAAACAGTAGTTCACAGAAGTTTGTCCCTAAAGGGGGGTCAACTTCCTGCACCAGCCGGTCAGGAACTTATAGGGACAAATAGGTAAGTTAAAGCAGAGCTCAGACCGGGCCGTGGTCAACACTTAATTTCTAGGAGTCTTCCGACAGTACATGAGTCATGGAGGATCCATCAAACCAGGGAATGATAGTCATTGAAAGGCAGCAATGACAATGTCAGATGCGCAGCACACCAAATGTCTCCGTCATTAGTACCTGGGGGGTCCCCCCCAGGACCTCTAGCAAGGGCAACAGTTAGGCAAGAAAACAAGGGGAGTGCATATCTACCTTATCCATGTCCCAACGATTCCAACCAGCGGTTCGCCTCCCTAGGGGACATGAAGAATTGCGTCTGCCCCTTGTGTACCACTCGCAGTTTAGCAGGGTAGAGCATACTGTATGGCAGGCTGCGTTCTCTCAGGCGTTGCTTGACACTTTGAAATGCTGCCCGTTGTTTTTGGGTGGCCGCCGAGAAATCCGGAAAAATGGAGATGCGATTGCCATTAAACATCAGCTCAGGCATATTGCGGGCTTTGCGCAGGATAGTCTCCTTATCCCTAAAATAAAGGAATCGGGCCAGCATGGGCCTTGGAAATCTGCCTGGTGGAGGTGCTCTCAGGGGCACTCTATGTGCTCTCTCGATGGCAAACAGGTGGGAGAAATCTTCGTCTCCAAAGGTCTTCTTGAGCCAGGATATCAGGAATTCCTCCGGTGTCTTCCCCTCAGATCCCTCCGGGAAGCCCAGGAACCGAAGGTTGTTCCTTCTCAATCTATCTTCGATGTCTCCCAACTTGGCCTCCTGGGACTTGTGGTCCGCCGCCATATCTCTCACCTGCACTACGAGGGGGTTAAGCACATCTTCCGCCGATCCTATGCGCTGCTCAGCCTGTGTAACCCGCTGCCTGACCTTATGTACATCATCCTTCAGGATGGCAAAGTCCACCCTGATAGCGTCCACCTGCGATGACAGAGCGGCATGGCAGCTTTTGATAGTGTCCATGATCTGCATTAGCGTCGGTTGTCCGTCCTGTGAGCCGCCCTCCTCCCCGTCCGGGTGAGGAGAGGCCGGGGGAGACGCCAGGGCATTGGGCAGACTCGGCCACTCGTTATCGTCCTCGGGTCCTCCACGAGCCCGGGGCGCGGACGAGGCCTTGTGAGCAGAGCGGGCGCCATTTTGGGATGCCTCGTGGGCAAACTTTGAGAGCTTCCCCGTCGAAGTGGGGTCCATGCTGGGACCGTGTTTCACCATCTCCGGATTCCTGGCACCCTCCTCTATAATCCCGTTCAATTAGTTAGATAATGCTCAAGTCTGGGACCCGTCAGGATAGTTCAGGATTTTTCCACGGCCGGAGCTCTGAGGAGAAGCGTCCTCACATCCCGGAAGTTGGTCACGCCCCTCCTTGAGATGGTGCTCAAAATTTTTGGGGGGCGCAAACTAACTGAAATTTTTTTTTATCAAACGCAGCCACTGTGCCCATCAAGCGCAGCCACTGTACCCATAAATTGTCGCCACTGTGCCATCAATCGCAGCTACTGTAACCATCTGTAACCATCAATTGTTACTGTAACCATCAATTGCTGCCAGTGTTCCCCATCAATTACCTCCAGTGTGACCCATCAATTGCCGCCAGTTTGCCCCATCAATTGCCGCCAGTGTGCACCATCAATTGCTGTCAGTTTGCCCATCAATTGACGCCAGTTTGTCCCATCAATTGCCACCAGTGTGCCCCATCAAATGCCGCCCGGCACTTACCTGTCTCGGGTCCTCCACGCTGCCTCTGAGTCCTCAATGTCTTCTTCCATCCTCTTCTGCTATGATTGGATGCCTGATACTAACACTGTGTAAACAGCGAATGCAGAGCAATTTGGAAGCCTATTAGAGCCCACGGCTCTAATCAGGCACTTCCGCCACTGTAATTTAACAAGGGGCCGGACACCTGAATAGGGGGCTGCAGCGGCGACAATATATAGATTCATGCATTGCATAAATCTATCTATTGGTGATAGAGCAGCGCAGGAGAAATGGGCGGCGCTCCTGCACCCTCTATGGACGCACCGCCACTGGAATCAACCTAATTCTCAAGGCTAGAAAGAGAAGGATCAATGGCAGAGGGGATAACTCCATATGGAAGAAACTCAAACAGCTGAATTAAGTGAACAGCTGATCATCAAAGTAATGCAGAAATCTTTTCAAAGTCGCTGCAACTTTAAGTCGCATAGAGGGAAACGGATGCCATTGAAATCAATGGGCTTTGACTTGTCATGTGACTATGTCTAAAGTCGAAGGACAAGTCGCACTAGTGAAAACGGAGCCTTAAAGTCCAAAAAAACTTAATATGGACTTTGAAGTGGCAATCCACCAAAATGCCACCTCTCAAACATGCTTCATCACGGCCTATGAATTTAACACTCAACCCAAGTTAATGTCCCTCATATCTAGAAAAAGATATAAACTGCTTTTTTTAGAGATAGATGTCACAAGGTACTATCGTATCCACAGTATGCCTCTCCTCCAATGCCTAGCCGCAATGGTCCAGTTATAGAAAATGTATAGAAAATAGAAAATGTATAAAAAAATTCTCCAATAGTGAAGCATGTGTAGCGCCTGGTTACTTCTAAGTACCGGTGCTAAGTTAAATTTAGAGGGGGTTAGAGATTTAATTAGCTCTGACCCAGCTGATTTGTTAAAATGTGGGTCTCTGTCTCAGCTTGGCTGACTGTGGGTTCATTCTGTCGTTTCTGGGGTGCTGTTCCCACCCCAGGACGACAGGTGGCAGCAGTAGAGTCGAGGTTTTGGTTTCTTTCCCCAGCAGCAGGAGGGGTTTTCCTCGCTGTGCATGCTGGGGGAGGGTATTTATGAGACAGACGCCATTGGTCTGGGTTCTTCTTCGAGTGCGGCATCCACCTTTAGGGTGACTGCATCACGGTGCCCCGGCAAAATGGGCTTCCAGCCCGGGGTGCGTGTGCCACGCGTTGCTCCTGGTTCCGGGACCACTTTGGTCCGGAACATTTAAAGTTGTGGCTGGGCCCCAGTAATCGACTGGGTCCCCAATCCTGAGAAGATCCCAAGCATGTTCCCAGTGAGAGGAAGCTGTTCGGTGGCCCCGTCAAGGTCTCCCATGGCTGTGGTCGAGGCCTACTTATGCATGGACATGACAAGGCACCGAGTATGCTTTCATTTGTACTGGCCACCGGTTTGAGGGTTGCCTGAAGGAGTGGAGCCCTGGTCGGTACATCTACAGCGACAGAGTGGTACTCAAGAGCCCCGGAAAAGTGGATCGGGTCTATTCTAATACCACAATGAATGACCATGGGGACATCATCACTCTGCCGGATCCCAGATTTTACATGTAGGACCGATGCCTACAGTGTCATTTTTGTGTTTGCCGCTGTTTGAAGAAATCATGGACGGGAATGATCACCCCTTTTCAGTTTTTATTTCCTTTCTCCTGATCCACATTTGGCTGTGATGTGAAGGACTTCGGGGGGAAAGGAGTAATAAGTTAGTAAGATTAGGGTCCTGCGGATTTCATCGCAGCAAGAAAAAAAAAAAAGAAGAAGAAATTTTTTTTTTTCCTCTCTGATTGCTCTAATTTGAGCGTGCACTGCCTTATGTTGGTAGTACCAGCACACTGACCACTAGGGGCAGTGTTCTGCAGCTTCTTCCACCGCAGAAAGACTAACTTGTATATATTTTCTCCTAGGCCAGGGGTCTGCAACCTTTAAGACATAAAGAGCCACTTGGACCCGTTTCCGAATGAAAAAAAAAACTGGGAGCCGCAAAACCATTGCGACATTTTAAACAAATATAACACTGCATATATTGTTTCTTACCTTAATGCTATATACAGGATCGTGCAGTCAGCTGTCAATCTGAAGAAAAAAAAAGGACTTTTTCCCTTAACAATGTAAAATATATTTTTGCAAATTAATAGCTAATTAAAATATTAAATTTACCTGGTTAATGGGATTTTTGCTCCTGAACCTCAGTGCATAGTGTCTGCACATCAGGGCTGTAAGACGTCACCTTCATTTTCACACAGGCTTGCAAGCTGTCATCTGTGAGGCGTGATCGATGTTTGTTTTTAATATAGTTCATGTTGGAGAAGACCTGCTCACATACATATGTGGAGCCGAAGATCGACAGGACTCCAAATGCATACCTTTTCATGTTTAAATAAGTGTTGGGGATGGCATTCCATGTTTCGAACACAAGTTTATCCTGTTTGGGAAGGTTTTCAATATCACTCCATTTATGATTCTGAGCCAGAATGGCCTTCTGACGGGCAACATCCTCAAGAGTAGCAGTCAAGCATTTGAACTTGGACACCCATATATCTTTGTCGGCTATATCGGCCAGTTCCATCTCAAGATCAGGTTGACTTACACCTGCAAATGCAGTCATATTCAATAGGGAAGGATCGATCGCCAGGGGAGTGACAGGGAAGGATAATGTGTTTTTTTCCTCTCTGAACTCACAGAATCGTTTCCCAAACGAACTTTGCATTGCGGTGATTGCAGACTTGAAATATTCCAAATTTATCGCATCATGACTTTGTTTGAACTCTCTCAAAGAGGGAAAGTGAGACAGTGTACCTCTCTGTAAATCCTTGACAAACACTGTCAACTTGCGCTCGAATGCCAAAACCTCCTCCAGCATGTGCAGGGCTGTGCCTCCTCTCCCCTGAAGGGTTGTATTTAGCGTGTTTAAATGTGCTGTCATGTCTACCATAAAATGCAATTTTTCCAGCCACTCTGGCTGTTCCAGCTCAGCAAAGGTGATCTCTTTGCTGGCCAGGAAGGTTTTTACTTCTTCCAAACATGTGACAAAGCGTTTTAGCACCTCGCCTCTAGACAGCCACCGGACCTTGTTGTGGAGCAGGAGGTCAGAATATATGCTTTCCACCTCATCCAATAGCAAACGGAACTGGCGGTGGTTTAAACCCTTTGCCATTATCTTATTAACAATCTGAATGACCACATCCATCACTTTTGTGCATTCCGGGGGAAATGTTTGAGCACACAATGCCTCTTGGTGCAGGATGCAATGAAATGACAGCAGCGTTCTACCCAGTGCCTTCTGCAGTAGAGCCACAAAGCCCTTCTGTGCTCCTCTCATGCTCGGTGCCCCATCAGTAGCCACTGAGACCAGGTGGTTGGTGTTTATTTTTTTAGCACTTAAAAAGTCCAGGACAGCCTTACAGACATCCTCACCCCTTGTTTGGTCTTTTAGTGGTATCAGCTCAATCAGTTCTTCCTGTGGCCCAAAAGAGTTCACATATCGGCAGAACAGCGCTATTTGTTCAATATCACCTTTATCTTTGGACTCATCACAGGCGATGGAGTACGCCACAGCTGAATTAATGTCTTGAATTTGCTGTTTGCTAATGTTTTCTGCCATTTTTAGGGTTCTGTCTTTGACAGTCTTCGCAGAGAGAGGCATGTCTTTGATTTTCTGCACAATTTCATTCTTGTTTTTGAAGTCCATGTATAGATGTTCCGAAATCTTAATGAATGCTTCTTTCATATACTCTCCATCTGTGAAGGGCTTCCCATGCTTGACTATTTCCTGAGCGGCCATAAAACTAGCATATGTAGTGGAATTTGCAGACTTCACCCACTTCTTGAAAGTATTTTTGCTCATATTAACCTTCCTCATAAGTTCTGCAACGGCTTTTCGTCTCTCATCTCCATCTGGATATTTTTCAGCAAAGGCTGTGTGTTTATTCTGGAAATGTCTTGCAATATTCGACTTTTTGTTGTTTGCAAATTTCTCACCACATATTAAGCATACTGGTAAACCAGTCTCGTCAGTAGAGAATGCAAATGATTCTGTCCATGTATCATTAAACACTCTGTTTTCTTCAGAAATTTTTCTCTTCTTGCCTTTATCCATGGCTGGCCTACCGGGGGGTCGAAAACAGCGACGTAATTAGAAATCACCATCAGCCCCCCCCACCATCACCATTACAAAATCATCATCCCCCTCACCATCATCATCAGCCCTCCCTCACCATCATCATTACAAAATCATCATTCCCCCTCACCAACATCATCAGCCCTCCCTCACCATCAGCATTACAAAATCATCAGCCCCCCTCACCATCATCATTACAAAATCATCAGCCGCCCTCACCATCATCATTACAAAATCATCATCCCCCTCACCATCATCAGCCCCCCTCACCATCATCATTACAAAATCATCATCCCCCCCTCACCAACATCATCATCATCAGCCCTCCCTCACCATCATCATTACAAAATCATCATCCCCCCTCACCATCATCAGCCCCCCTCACCATCATCATCAGCCCCCCTCACCATCATCATCATCAGCCCCCCTCACCATCATCATCATCATCAGCCCCCCTCACCATCATCATTACAAAATCATCATCCCCCCTCACCATCATCATCATCAGCCCTCCTCACCATCATCATCATCATCAGCCCCCCTCACCGTCATCATCATCATCAGCCCCCCTCACCGTCATCATCATCAGCCCCCCTCACCATCATCATTACAAAATCATCATCCCCCCTCACCATAACCATCATCAGCCCTCCTCACCATCATCAGCCACCATCATCATCAGCCCCCCTCACCATCATCATTACAAAATCATCATCCCCCCTCACCATAACCATCATCAGCCCCCCTCACCATCATCATTACAAAATCATCATCCCCCCTCACCAACATCATCAGCCCTCCTCACCATCATCAGCCACCATCATCATCAGCCCCCCTCACCATCATTAATTACATCACCATCAGCCCCCCCCCCCCCCACCATCATCATTACAAAATCATCAGCCCCATCATCACCATCATTAATTACATCACCATCAGCCCCCCCCCCACCATCATCATTACAAAATCATCATCCCCCCTCACCATCATCAGCCCCCCTCACCATCATCATCATCAGCCCCACTCACCATCATCATTACAAAATCATCATCCCCCCTCACCATCATCAGCCTTCCCTCACTATCATCATCAGCCCTCCCTCACCATCATCATTACAAAATCATCAGCCCCATCATCACCATCATTAATTACATCACCATCAGCCCCCCCCCCCCACCATCATCATCATTACAAAATCATCAGCCCCACCATCATTAATTACATCACCATCAGCCCCCCCCCCCCCCACCACCATCATCATCATTAAAAAATCAGTCACCATCGCAAGCCTGCCCCAACCCCCCCCCCCCCATCATCATCATCATCACTAAAAAATCTGTCACCATCGCAAGCCTGCCCCAAACCCCCCCCCCCCCCAATCATCATAAAATCAGTCACCATCGCAAGCCTGCCCCAACCCCCCCCCCCCATCATCACTAAAAAATCAGTCACCATCGCAAGCCTGCCCCAACCCCCCCCCCCATCATCATCATCATGATTAAATAATCAGTCACCATCGCAAGCCTGCCCCAAACCCCCCCCCCCCCCATCATCATAAAATCAGTCACCATCGCAAGCCTGCCCCAACCCCCCCCCCCCATCATCATCATCATCATGATTAAATAATCAGTCACCATCGCAAGCCTGCCCCAACCCCCCCCCCCATCATCATCATCATCATGATTAAATAATCAGTCACCATCGCAAGCCTGCCCCAACACCCCCCCCCCCACCCCATTATCATCATCATCATGATTAAAAAATCTGTCACCATCGCAAGCCTGCCCCAACCCCCCCCCCCATCATCATCATCATCATGATTAAAAAATCTGTCACCATCGCAAGCCTGCCCCAAACCCCCCCCCCCCCCATCATCATCATCATCATGATTAAAAAATCTGTCACCATCGCAAGCCTGCCCCAACCCCCCCCCCCCCCCCATCATCATCATCATGATTAAAAAATCTGTCACCATCGCAAGCCTGCCCCAACCCCCCCCCCATCATCATCATCATCATGATTAAAAAATCTGTCACCATCGCAAGCCTGCCCCAACCCCCCCCCATCATCATCATCATCATCATGATTAAAAAATCTGTCACCATCGCAAGCCTGCCCCAACACCCCCCCCCACCCCATCATCGTCATCATCATGAATAAAAAATCGCCCCCATTGTAAGCCTGCCCCAAACCCCCCCCCCCCCCATCATTAAAAATTCGCCCCCATTGTAAGCCTGCCCCAACGCCCCCCCCCCCCCATCATTAAAAATTTGCCCCCATTGTAAGCCTGCCCCAACGCCCAGCCCCCCCCCCCCAATATTATCATCCTCATCATTAAAAAATCCCCCCATTGTAAGCCCCTCACAGCCTTACTGTTCTGTGCTGTGTCAACGCTGTCACGATGCTCTCCCACAGTTCGGGCGCGCTGTTAATGTCCCGCCCTCCTCCTCTAGACCAGCTTGTGTGACAGACAGCGCACTGGCTCTATCACACGAGCTAGTCTTCTAGGAGGAGGAGGGCGGGACATTTATCACAGCGCGCCCGAACTGTTCACCGCTGGAATCGCTGTGTAACCGGCCGGCATTGCCTGTCAGGGTCGGGCCGGCCGGTTTGAAGTCCTCTGCGGGAAGCAAAAGGTGCCCCGGAGCCGCGGCAAAGGTGCAAAAGAGCCGCATGCGGCTCCGGAGCCGCGGGTTGCCGACACCTGTCCTAGGCCCTTGCAGTTTGAGAAAATCTTAGCACTTATATTTGAATGTGTCTCTTTGGGAACAAAGGAGGCTTCGCCTTAGTTGGCAGAGGTGCAGGTGCCTGACATCTTCCTTATTAACAAATGACATCATTGGTTGTTAGGACACCGGCGGCTAGAAGGTTGTAATGGTTGACAATGAAAACCTGTGGCTTTGTGTAACTAAAAGGCAGACTTGAAGTCACGTATCATGGGTCTGAAACATATGTAGCACTACCCCCGAAGGAGCTTCTGGAATATTTTCGGGTGGCATGTTACCTCTATCTTCTCGCCGTCCAAGGTGGTAGATGAGAGTTGAGAAAGTTCAATGTCCACACTTTACACTTCTTTTTCTAAGATATATTTGTAGAACTTGGTAATGAAAGAAGAAGTGGATGAAAAAAAGGGTGGAAGGGTAAGTTGATAGGTTTAGGTGCAAGATTTCAATCCAGAAACAGTCCTGCTTCCAGCAACACAGTGACACAGTGGGTATTGCGCACCCAGATAGGACTCTCTCACTGGCCTAGCAACCAGAGTGGTGCACGGAACAAAGTACAGTCTCTTCCACAGACCTTTCTTTGAGTTGAGACACTTTTGGTCCAGAATCCCCTAGCACAGGATTCAGCACCCGGATCGTTTCAGATTAATTCCTGCAGAATTCAAGTCTGATAGGCGATCACCATCAAGCCTCTCAGTACATGGTGCATCCTTCGATGAAGTTTCCAGGCCTCTCCTGAGATACCAGCCTCCAGCTTGGTCCTCTCCAAGATAGGTCCTTCATCAAGCGGCTTCCTCCTTTCAGGACGGACAGCACAGGATCACCTTGAAACCGTAAACCCAGTCTGCTTACTGGGCCTACTTAACAGATCACAACCCCGGACCAACGTGCTCCCAGAGCCAGGATTGCTGGAGCACGCACCCCTGGCCAGAAGGGCCACGAGGTGGTAGGACGACAGACCAGGGATCGACGACCCCGGTTCAGTGGTGGCTGTTCCTTAAGTACCCCTCCCCAGCATGCACAGTGGGACGATCAACCCCCACTGATTGTCCGCCGAGGGGAGACACCCAATATCGCTCCGGCCTTAGCTGCTGCCACCCTTGGCCTGTGTTGGTAACAACACCCCAGACAAACAATGGTGGTCACTCTCAGCACAGCCACGGCTGAAACAAAAGCCAAATTTAGCCAAATTTGTACATATCTGAGCCAACTAACCAGTGCCGGCCCAAGACATTGTGCTGCCTGGTACCAAGAATCAAATGCTGCCCCCCCCCAAAAAAAATCACGCCCACCAAAGAGATCCCTTGCCCTGTCCCTATCTGCAGTCCCTCCTCTATCCCATTGTCCCAGTCTCTGTCTGCAGATGGGTCTGTGTATGTTTTGACCAGTACGGTACCTTCCATGCCAGTCTGTCTCCTTCTTCACCTGCTTTGATCTTTACAGCGGCTCCTTCCCCGTCTGTCTCCTGGGGGGGGGTGCTTGCGGCGATCGCCGTCTTCCCCATCTGTTAGAGGTGCAACGGATTAAAAAACTCACGGTTCGGATCGTTTCTCGGATCAGAAGTCACGGATCGGATCATTTTTCGGATCGGCAAAAAAAAAAATAATACAAATCCCCCACTGTAATATCCACATCCCTCCACTGTAATATCCACATCCCCCCCCCCACTGTAATATCCACATCTCCCCCACTGCAGTGGCGTCACTAGGGTTGGTGTCACCCGGTGCAGAAAAAAATGGTGTCACCCCCCCACCAACTATAGTTTCCCCTCAGTAAAGAGCAGACCCTCCCCCCTTGTAGTACGAAAACACACACCCCCCAGGTAGTACAGACAGACACACCCCCCCTCAGGTAGGACACCCCCCCCCAGGTAGTACAGACAGACACACACCCCCCCAGGTAGTACAGACACACACCCCCTCAGGTAAGACACCCCCCCAGGTAGTACAGACAGACACATCCCCCCTCAGGTAAGACAACCCCCCAGGTAGTACAGACAGACACACCCTCCCTCAGGTAAGACACCCCCCCAGGTAGTACAGACAGACACCCCCAGTAGTATTACTCCCAGCAGTGTGCCCCACGAGTGCAGGCTCCTCCTCCTCTGTGGGTGTAAACAGAGAGGAGGGCTGCCGGGTGTACCAAGATGGCCGCGGCTCCGGAGCTAGGCCGAAGCCGCAGCCTTTCCTAATGTTATGGCCGTGGCTCCGGAGCTAGGCCGAAGCCGCGGCCATAACATTAGGAAAGGCCGCGGCTTCGGCCTAGCTACGGAGCTGCGGCCATAACATTAGGAAAGGCTGCGGCCATAACATTAGGAAAGACCAAATTCTTTATGCTACCAGCATGTACAGTCGGCATTTTTTTTTTAGGCTGTACATACCTTATAATCTATATTTGCAATTTGGCTTCCGGGTACTTCTCCCGCGGGAGTAGGCGTTTCCAAGCTGAGCCGCAATGTAATCTGGGCGTTCGCCCAGATGATTGATGTCTATCAGAAAATGTTCCCCCCGGCGGATAAGGCCCCGCCCCCCGTATTGGGTAGGCGCGTCACGGAGTTTCCGAAAGGAGCCGAACATGTAAAGGGGCGAGTCGGCTCTACACGGTGCCTGCGCACTGACTAGGAGCCGTGTAGAGCTGACTGCGCAAGTGCCGTATAGAGCCGACTCGCCGCTTTACCTGTTCGGCTCCTTTCGGAAAACCCTTATCCGCCGGGGGGAACATTTTCTGATAGACATCAATCATCTGGGCGAACGCCCAGATTACATTGCGGCTCAGCTTGGAAACACCTACTCCCGTGGGAGAAGTACCCGGAAGCCGGATTGCAAATATAGATTATAAGGTATGTACAGCCTAAAAAAAAAAAAAAGTGCTGACTGTACATGCTGGTAGTATAAAGAATTTGGTCTTCTATAAATGTTATTTGGGTGAACCTCTGCTTTAATTCCCACTGCTGGATTGGGCGGTTTGAGTTTTGGTACCAAGGTCACTGCACTACACACACTTTTTTCACACTTGCTTCTAGGGCCGAGCCTTTTGGCTAGGACCAGAGGAATTCTTTATTCCTGGCCGGAAGGCACAATGGCAACTTTGCACTTCTCCACTTTGCTTCCCCCACTTTTATTTGTTTGTTTGCACGTAGGCATGTGCAAAAGGGAAAATTTTGTTTTGTTTCGTTTCGTTTTAATTCGTTATTTAATTAATTTCGTTAAGTTAGGTTCGTTACATGTGTTAAATTCGTTTTCAGAACTCGTTAGTTTTCGACCGAATTTCGAAAAATCCGGTCGAATTCGAAAATTCTCTCTTCGAATATAATTTCGAAATTCGATCGGAATTCGAAAAAAAAAAAAAAAAATTCGAATTCCAAATCGAAAACCCGCGGACGAAATTCTATCGGAATTCAAAAAAAAAAAAAAAATTTTTTTTCGAATTCCAAATCGAAAACCCGCGGACGAAATTCGATCAGAATTCGAAAAAAAACATTTTGAATTCCAAATCGAAAACCCGCGGACGAAATTCGATCGGATTCGGTAAATTCGGTAAATTCATTAATATTGCAATTCGGGAATTCCTATGCATCCGAATAATGAAAAATTCGCCCGAATTTCGATTCGGAACGAAACAAAATGCACATGCCTATTTGCACGTTTGTCTTTATTTTTGGTTGCATTGTACACTTAATTTTTACATTTGATTAGTAGGGTGTAGGTCCTCGGGCCTGCCCTGAAAGTCTTGGGAGGGGGTGGATATGGCCTTCTGGCTTAGTTCGCCCTCTCTCATGGGGTCTGCCTTCGGGGGAGCCCACCAGTACTTGGGTTGGTCTGTTTCGGCCTCCCGGAGAACGGGGTCCATCTGGTTTCAGCCAGGTGGACCAGTGAAGTACCTCAGTCCCTGTCAGGAGCCTAACGCCTATGGGGATCAGGGCTAGGGTCCTTTCTTTTTGGAGAAGGACCATGTGTACACCCTGTGCACTTTTTGTGTTTTCACCATTTTGTGTGCACATTTTATTTTTGCACCGGGTGGAGTCTGAGGCCTCGTACACACGACAGAGTTTCTCGGCAGAATTCGTCGAGAATCTCGGTGAAGAGCCGGATTCTGTCGAGAAACTCGGTCGTGTGTACATTTTCGGCCCGATGGAGCCGCCGAGGAACTCGTCGAGCAAATAGAGAGCAGGTTCTCTATTTTCTCGATGGCAGTGGATTTTGGCTCGACGAGTTCTTCATCGGGCTGTTTTTTAAACGAGAAACTCGGTCGTGTGTATGCTAAGAAACCTGTCAAAAACTTAGACACTGGAGACCAACATAGGTAAAACTAGCGTTTGGAATGGAGATAGCACATTCGTGTCGCTTCCAACATTATTTAATCGTTTATTTGCAGCGCTTTACACAATTTTTCCTAAGGGCACAAAACAGCAATATACTATTTTTTTTTTTACGATATTCACACAGAGTTCCTTAAAATTAGGTGGAACCTTTTTCTTACTGGACTCAATATATTTTTTTTTTTTTATTGTCACCTTATTTTGGTCGTGTGTTTTAAATCCTGCTTTTAATCACCTTAATTTTAAATTTTTTAAAAATGCAAATCCTTTTATTTTTTGTAATGTCAAGTTCCCCCCATAGAAACCTTATTGCTTTGTCTTATCTCATGTGTCCCTTTCAAATTACACCTTATATCCAATTTTTACAAAATAAGAACCTGCCTTCTCACTTGCAAAATTGAAATGTAAAAAAATACAAGGACAAGTATGAACTGTAAAAAAAAAATGTACCATTTATTTTGGTAATAAAAAAAAATTTGATATGCAAAAGTCAGCACTGGAGAGCTTGCTGCCATTTGTGCACAGCCAGGTGTGGCCTGATGTGACTGGTGATCAGTTGGAGGCCAAAATGGGGACTTGAGAGGTTCATTCAGGAAGTCACGCATCAAGGTCTTGGACTCCCCGAGGTCAGAAACTGGAGCAGGGCAGGCAGATGTCACCAGGTTGTGGTACTACAGCAGCCTGAACTCTGGTACACCACATGGAAGTAAGGGAGTCACTTTCTTGATTTCTTCAAGGCCTTCCTTGGTGGCTTCCCTGCAGCCTGCTCTTTCACCTTCTCTGCAGCCTTCTCAGCAGCCTTCCTCTTATGCCTGGCTGGAGGTGGTGCCACAGGGGTAGTACTCATGCCAGGAGGAGGAGTAGACGAAGGTGGTGGAGGATGAGTAGCCGACGGTGGTGGAGGAGGAGGTGGAGGAGGAGGAGGAGCAGTAGAAGGAGGAGGAGTAGTAGAAGGAGGAGTAGAAGGAGGAGGAGCAGTAGAAGGAGGAGGAGTAGAAGGAGGAGGAGCAGTAGAAGGAGGAGTAGAAGGAGGAGGAGCAGTAGAAGGAGGAGTAGAAGGAGGAGGAGCAGTAGAAGGAGGAGGAGTAGAAGGAGGAGGAGCAGTAGAAGGAGGAGGAGTAGAAGGAGGAGGAGCAGTAGAAGGAGGAGGAGTAGAAGGAGGAGGAGTAGTAGAAGGAGGAGGAGTAGAAGGAGGAGGAGTAGAAGGAGGAGGAGCAGTAGAAGGAGGAGGAGTAGTAGAAGAAGAAGAGGAAGCAGAATGTTCAGATGGAGCAGGAGAAGAAGAGGAAGAAGAATGTTCAGATGGAGCAGGAGAAGAAGAGGAAGAAGAATGTTCAGATGGAGCAGGAGAAGAAGAAGAAGAAGAAGAAGGTGGGGGAGCTTGAGAAGGAGCATGAGAAGAAGAAGAAGGTGGGGGAGCTTGAGAAGGAGCATGAGAAAAAGAAGAAGAAGAAGAAGGTGGGGGAGCTTGAGAAGGAGCATGAGAAGAAGAAGAAGGTGGGGGAGCTTGGGAGTTATGTGGTGTGTGAGGATGGGGATGGCGGCAAATCACAGTGTCCTCCGTGAGAAGACCCCTCACCCCCTGATTTGCCAGGGTGATGAGGAGGCCCTCAAAGAGGAGGCGTTGGTCTAATGTCATTTCTGACATTTTGGCCAAAACCACTGTGACAAATCCCTCCTGAGCAGTGGGAGGCTGTTGCAGGGGCGTCCCGAATGAGGGCTAGTGAGGCGTCACGCACCCTTGTATCCCTCACCTGCCTTCTCGGACGCAGACGAAGAGGAGACACCTGGCATCTCGTGCTTGGCCCAGCAACCTCGTGCAACCCACTTGGGCCTGCCACCTCATCCGCTCCACTTGGGCCTGCCACCACGTTACTGATACTTGGGCCTGCCAACACGTCCAAGATACTTGGGCCTGCAGCCTCCTCCAAGCCACTCACCCTGTCCTCCTCCTGCCTGGCATTTTCCTGATCCTCCTGCTGCCTGGTCTCGTCCTGTGTATGGAAAAAAAGTAAAGTTTTACTATTTTATAAAATTTTTGTTTTATTTAGTTAAGCTCCTGACTGTTGCATTTTTTTTGGTCACGACTTAGCTAAGCCAATCATTCTGACCCATGTTTTATGGTCAATCACACCACAAAAATTCATGGCCAATACTGACAAATTTTAGGAATAACACTTTTAGATCTAATTTTTATTTACCTTTAATATCTTAATTTACATCTCTTTAACAACATTTAAACACCACATATTTGCACATTGAAAGTACTATATACCTGGCTCCAGCTGGGCAAATCTGGATCTTCATCCAGGATGGAAGGCTGCTGAGAGGGTTCTTCTGCAGAGGGAGCAGCAGGTTGGCTGGAGGGAAGGCTGGAGCTTCTGTGGCTTCTGGGGCGAAGGCTAGAAAGTGACTCCCTAACCTCCAGGTGTTCATCCAGGAAGCTCAGTTTGCTGTAGTACCACAACTTGGGTTTAAATACCCGCCCTGCTCCAGCTCCAGACCTCATCGAAGCCAAGACCTTGTTGCGTGCCTTCCTGTAGGTGCCTCTCAAGGTCCCAATTTTGACCTCCAACTGGTCAGTTGTCACATCAAACCCCACCTGTCTCCGCACAAGTGGGAGCAGGCTCTCCAGTGCAGTTTTGCGCAATTCTCTATTTCTAGAGATGGGGTCTTTGGTGGCCCACAGAACAGGAAGTTCTTGCCACCTATCAATAAAGATCTCCAAGAAGTCGGGTCGGTTAAAGAGATTCATCTTTTCCTGTCCAAAACCAAGGATAAAAAAATAATGTCACTACACAATCTATAAAGTCAATTACTCTTTCTCACAAGCTAGCCCTTAAAGGGTCACTAATGGATAACTATATTTTTGGAGGAAATGACTGTTTACAGTGTCTAGAGACATACAAGTGCATACATATAATGTGCCTCTAGTTTCACTTTTGTTTTGAAATTTAGTTATTGTTTCTGTGAAGTAAAGAGACACACAGAACCCAAAAAAAATAAAAGCAGGGCATATTTTAATTTCTAAAATTATTAGCATTGTTTTGGTTGATTTTTAGACACACAGCTTAGACCACAGTGACAAGCTCCCCTGATAAATTTGAGAGGGAGCAGAACCAGGAAGTGATGATTTATGCAAATGATTACAGCTGCTTAAAAGCAAAAAGGGACAATGAGGACATGAAATCAAGACTGATATAATGTAAAGTTAGTTATTTCTGCCCCAAACAATTTTGGCTTATTGCTCCTTTAAATGTCTGTCTTTCCTGAATATGCCACTGCTGTCCCAAGTTCGAAGCATACCTACACGCTTGTCGTTCAAACGTCTTTCTTACGCAACCCGGTCGTATGGACGCTACATGTGTTCGAGCCTTATATACACTCCGCACACGACATCCGCCCATGCTTAAAAAAATTTGATGTTTCCCCCCCGCCCCTTATCTTCCGTCGCAAAAACGACAAGGTGGAATTGGCAGCAGATCATGTTTGGTCAGTTCCTAGGAAACAGATGACCAGTTGTGTCGAACTAATAAGCCAGATCTCATCCTCATTTGTGTATGAAACGTTAGTTAGATAAAAGCACTCCCGATATAGTTTGGTCAAGACATAAAAGCGACCATTTGCATCATGTTTAAACCGACTTGTTTTTATAAGACATCCTGATGAGAACCGAGATTGCCCACACAACAGTAGTTGGATCAAAATGCATAATCAAAGCGTTGTTTACGTACGACGGCACTATAGCGGACCATTACCTTCAAATTTCAAACTGGCTATGTTTTAATTTATGAACCTAAGATGTAGGCCACAAAATCATTCAATCAAGAAAAACATGTAAAATGTAGTTACATACCGGTCTTTGACCCGATCGTTATCTCCGCCGTCTTCCACAAACTGTGAACGCCCCTTTTACTCACGTGGTAGCCCTTTATACACGCGCATGTGGGACTTTACGCACGTCTCCCCGCCCCTGACGTTCATGGTATCGTATTTTCCCCGCCCCTTTTCCATCTTTTTTTTGTTGGAAGCACATGTTGGAGAATATGGCAGCACGGCGAATCCGTTGTAAGGCCTCCAACATGACCTTTGAGGAAATGGTGGAGATGGTCCTCATCCTCAAAGCAGAGGACTACGATGGGAGGCATGGGCCATATAAGTACCCGAACAAGGTCAAGGCCGCAATAATGGAGAAGGTGAGGAGGAGTCTCCATCGCAAATTTGGAGTGAAAAGGTCCAAGGAGCAGATCCGGAAAAGGTGGTGTGACCTTAAAAAACGGGAGCCGGAACAAATGAAGAGGATCAGGAGAGTGATTAGAAGAAGTAAGTTTGTTATATATTTTGTAAGATTTGTTCCGCGCCATGTGTTTTTTATTTCAGGTTGTACTGTAATATTTTTTTTGGCACAATAATTTGTCGTCAAACTGGACGTCCATTCGGAACGACTAAATATTGTGTTTAAAATCCTAGAAATTATGACATTTTTTTAAAATTGTGGTGAGATCAATCGTGAAAATTATGTAGATGTGCTATTAAAACCACCAAACTTTTTTTATTAATTAAATATACAGTAAAAGGAGAGTCTGCTCAGCAGTCGGTGACACATGTGGACTCATTTGCATAATTGTTGTCCCCTTTAATAACCCATTTTGGGCTTCACACAGAGCTGAGGTGATCCAGTGTATACTTTGTTGGCTTACATGTTTAAAAGTAGACCAAAGCTACAAGATTTGTCAGGATCTTTGTGAATGCCTTCAATCCTGTGTTTTGCCCTGAGGGGTTTTTCAAAACATCAATAGTCCCAGAAATTGTATAAAGTGAATCATATTCCTCTTTCAGGCCTATAAGCTATAAAAATCCTGTTTCCATTTTCTTCATTCTCGTAGGGCGTCATGAAGCTTCGACACGGGAGCAAGAAGTCCAGCAAGCCACACCCCCGAGGGATGGTGATGATGCGCAGCCTGCCACCACATCAGGTAAAGTAACATATAACTAACCCAGCTTCAGGTAATGTAGATGTAGGCCTGCCTAATTTTAAAAAATGGTTTTGTCCCACATTTCAGGATCAGGTGGTGGCTTGGACAGGCATACAAAACAGATGGTTATATCTGAAATCTGGGCCTGCAGAGAAGAGGTGGAGGAGATTCATCTGGCCAACCGAAAAATTAAAGAAAGAACAAGGAGGGTGGAAAATAAATTAAAAAATTTACTTGATGTTTTGGGGAGAGTCTGAATCTGAAAAAAATACCAAAAAAAATTTTAAATTCCAGATTTTGATGTTTATTTAATTTAAAAAAACCCAAAAAAATAATAAAACCAGATTTTATACTTTATTTAATAAAAAAAAAACCAAAAAAATAATAAAACCAGATTTTATACTTTATTTAATAAAAAAAAAAAAAAAATAATAAAACCAGATTTTATACTTTATTTAATTAAAAAAAAAAAAAAAAAACCAGATTTTATACTTTATTTAATAAAAAAAAAACCCAAAAAATAATAAAACCAGATTTTATACTTTATTTAATAAAAAAAAACCCAAAAAAATAATAAAACCAGATTTTCTACTTTATTTAATAAAAAAAAAACCAAAAAAATAATAAAACCAGATTTTATACTTTATTTAATTAAAAAAAAATAAAAAATAATAAAACCAGATTTTAATGTTTATTAAGAAAAAAAACCAAAAAAATTACAAAAATGATTGTATATTGTATGAGAAAAAAAACCAAAAAAATTACAAAAATGATTGTATATTGTATGAGAAAAATCACCCACAAAAATACAAAAACGATTGTATATTGTATGAGAAAAATCACCCACAAAAATACAAAAATGATTGTATATTGTATGAGAAAAATCACCCACAAAAATACAAAAATGATTGTATATTGTATGAGAAAAAAACCCAAAAATATTACAAAAATGATTGTATATTGTATGAGAAAAATCACCCACAAAAATACAAAAATGATTGTATATTGTATGAGAAAAAAAACCAAAAAAATTACAAAAATGATTGTATATTGTATGAGAAAAATCACCCACAAAAATTACAAAAATGATTGTATATTGTATGAGAAAAATCACCCACAAAAATACAAAAATGATTGTATATTGTATGAGAAAAAAAACCAAAAATATTACAAAAATGATTGTATATTGTATGAGAAAAATCACCCACAAAAATACAAAAATGATTGTATATTGTATGAGAAAAAAAACCAAAAAAATTACAAAAATGATTGTATATTGTATGAGAAAAATCACCCACAAAAATTACAAAAATGATTGTATATTGTATGAGAAAAATCACCCACAAAAATACAAAAATGATTGTATATTGTATGAGAAAAAAAACCAAAAAAATTACAAAAATGATTGTATATTGTATGAGAAAAATCACCCACAAAAATACAAAAATGATTGTATATTGTATGAGAAAATATAACAAAAATTTTTGTAGGGTATTTATGAATAAATAAAAATAAAAAAATTAAGAAAATAAAGAGCTTTTGAACATCAAAAAAGTGTGTGGTGTTTTTCCTAAAATACGTAAAATTTTCTATGTGTTTGGTTTGGGGGTCACCTGGGAAATGTTTGCTAGTTGATAATGAAAATACACTTAGTTACACTTAGTAAAGAACTCCAAACAACACAAGCAAGACATAACAAGTTTAGAAAAAAGATTATGATTTATTTTTTAGAAAGCTACAATTAGGGCAAATTTGATTGAGATGGTATTGCCCCCCTACCCATGAAATAGTCCATGTATTTGTCCCGGACTTCACGGGCACTCTGGGGGGGCAGTCCTGTGTGGCCAGCTTCAAGGCCCGCCAAAGTTTCTGCAGGGGTCAAATGTTGTGCCTCGGGCCCAACCAGGGCCATATAATTTGGAGATTGTCTCCTTAAAAAATTGTGGAGAATGCAGCAGGCAAAAATAATTGTATTCCACTTATATTCCGCCATGTGGAGAGAGGTGAGGAAAAGGCGAAACCGGCTGGCCATGATGCCGAAAGCGTTCTCAACCACTCTACGTGCTCGGCCCAGCCGGAAATTAAAGACACTCCTCTCTGGGGTGAGGGTGCGCTGAGGGAATGGCCTCATAAGATGGGGTCCCAGGGCAAACGCTTCATCAGCCAGGAAAACAAATGGCAGGCCTTCTACATTCTGGTCATCCGGTGGCAATGACAGATCATCATCCTGAAGGCGAAGCGCGAACTCCGTCTGCCTGAAGGCTCCCCCATCCGATACCCGTCCATTCATCCCGACATCCACAAAAAGGAATTCATACTGTGCTGACACCACCGCCATCAGCACAATACTGTTGAACCCCTTATAATTAAAGAACTGGGATCCTGAACGGGGTGGAGGCACGATGCGGACGTGCTTCCCGTCGATGGCTCCCCCGCAGTTGGGGAAGTTCCATCGGGTCTGGAAGTCCAAAGCCACAGACTGCCACTCCTGTGGTGTGGACGGAAGCTGGGGAAGAAAAAAAGAAAAAATTAGCCACATAACCTTGCAAGCAGATTATACAAAGACATTATAAGCATTATAACATTTCTGGGAACTAGCATATTATATCTAAATATATTTAGCCAATTAACACATTAAACACCCCCTCTGATGGGCCAGTGCCCAAGTTTGGGGGAGGGCTAGATGAGTTTGGGAGTACTAAAAAAAATTAATTTTGATTATTGGTGAACATAGACTTTACAACACATTTTGGAGGGGAGGGCTAGATGAGTTTGGGAGTACTAAAAAAAAATAATTTTGATTATTGGTGAACATAGACTTTACAACACATTTTGGAGGGGAGGGCTAGATGAGTTTGGGAGTACTAAAAAAAATTAATTTTGATTATTGGTGAACATAGACTTTACAACACATTTTGGAGGGGAGGGCTAGATGAGTTTGGGAGTACTAAAAAAAATTTATTTTGATTATTGGTGAACATAGACTTTACAACACATTTTGGAGGGGAGGGCTAGATGAGTTTTGGAGTCCTAAAATTAAAATTAATTTTGATTATTGGTGAACATAGACTTTACAACACATTTTGGAGGGGAGGGCTAGATGAGTTTTGGAGTCCTAAAATTAAAATAAAAAATAAATAAATATTGGTGAACATAGACTTTACAACACATTTTGGAGGGGAGGGGGGGGACATTACAATGGATATAACACAATACATTGGGAAGTGACTAGACTAGGTAGGTTGGGGCCCAGGATAGCATGCTGGGGAGGTAAGTGATGGGAAATATGCATGTAGGCCAAAAAAGGGGCATCAAAGTTTACATCATGCATGGGGGCAAAGGGGACATTCACAGCATATTCCAGACATGGTAATTAGGGAAGGAGGAGATAACTACAAGACATTAGCATACATTATAGACATAAAATGTGAGATTAAAGGAGAAAACTTACCCTCATATATTCCTCCTGCAGAACCTGGATGATGGCAGAGCAGGTGTCAGGAATGATGAGGCCCAGAGCCTGGGGGGAGATGCCCGTGGAGAACTTTAAGTCCTGAAGGCTTCTCCCAGTTGCCAGATAACGGAGGGTGGCAACTAGCCTCTGCTCAGCACTGATGGCTTCCCGCATAACGGTGTCCTGCCTGGTAATATAGGGGGACACCAAAGCCAACAGGTGCTGAAAGACGGGATCAGACATCCTCAGGAAATTCCTGTAATCAACAGGATTATTTTCCTGAAGCTCCCGCAGCAAAGGCATGTGAGAGAATTGGTTCCTACGGAGCAACCAATTCTTGGTCCATGAACGTGTCCTCCTCCTGTTCATGAACTCCTCATCGTCTAGGTCATAAACAAACAGACCTATAGACAGAAGATGCTTAGCACGAAGTCGGCGACGACTAGGTGCCTGCAACATGGCTACAAGGCTAGTTACGAACGACAAATCAGAATTGCACTAAACAGACCGCAGTGAAGAACAGCAAGACCTATGAAGAACGACCCTGACAATAAAAAACGCGGGGACAGGACCGCAATGTAAAACAATACGACCTGACCGCACGTCTCGATTGCCTAGATACGACCCACACAAGTACAAACTGAACGGCAGAGATCAATCTGAAAGCACAAAGACTGAAAAGCACGAATCGTCACTCACCAAACTTTTACTAACACGCGTAAACACGGAATCAGCAAAAGGAGCCCCAAGGGTGGCGCCAACAAAATCAAACCTCCCCTTTATAGTCGCGTCATACGTCGTGAGCGTCATCGCGCCGGAGAACGACCAGATTTTGGTATGTTACGTGTGTACGCAAAGCAAGCCTGCCGAGCTTCTCGACAAGTTCAACAAGAAACTCGACGAGCAACTCGACGGGCTTGGCACGTCGAGTTTCTCTGTCGTGTGTACGAGGCCTGAGTGTGTACACACACCACAGGCTTTAAAAAAACATTTTTTTTTACTGCAACATAGCTTTTGTGATATAAACAGCCTATATCCACAATTCTGCTTGAATGGTATCTTTCTGCAGTATAAATGTGTGTTACACCGCCGGCAAACTTCTGCAGCATAGAAGGTGACTCATCAAACAGAACGTTATCATTACAGCTCCAACATGAATCTTTTATTTTAGGATGCTGGTAACAAAGTAAAGCTGCACTGACGAAAGAAAAAAAATGTGTAACAACTTCCATGGGGATAGCGGGATATCTGTTAATGGCAGATCTATTTTTAATAACGTGAATGTGTCTAGACAGTGTCTGTGAATCTTCACAGGCGTTACCTGGAAAAAACAAAATCACATTACATTGTGCGTACAAAAGAGAACGGTTTGAATAATCTCAATGTTCAATGCTTTAAAAATCTTGTTTCCAGTTTTGTTTGTAACTATATTTAACGGCTCAGATCAGGTCAGCAAGCTTGTGGGTCAACTCTGATCTCTGACCGGCCAGGGCAACCCTCAGCACAGTATAAATTTCCCCCAGACTCCTTCCCCCAAAGTGTTCTTTTCTCTGTCCTCGCTATATATGTATGTACAGTATATATGATATGTTATGTATTTTTATTTAGGCCCCTTTCACACTGAGGAGTTTTTCAGGCGGTTTAGCGCTAAAAATACCACCTAAATACCTCCTGAAGAACTCCTGCCCTGCAGTCTGAATGTGAAAGCCAGAGGGCTTTTACACTGAGGCGATGCACTGGCGGGAGGACAAAAAATCTCCTGCCAGCAGCATCTTTGGAGCGGTGAGAGGAGCGGTGTGTTTACCGCTCCTCCTCATTGAAAACAATGGAACAGCGCGGAGGCGCATTGCCGGCGGTATTAACCCTTTTTCGGTCGTTAGCGGGGGTTAATACCGCACCGGTGTGTTTACCGCTCCTCCCCATTGAAAACAATGGAACAGCGCAGAGGCCGTTTGCCAGCGGTATTAACCCTTTTTCGATCATTAGCGGGGGTTAATACCGCACCGCTAGCGGCCGAATACCACCGCAATTCCAACGGTATAGCGCCGCTAAAAAATTGCCTCGTACACGCGTACGGGAAAACTACCATGAGAGCTTTTGGCCGGGAATCCCGGCCGTGTATGTTCCATCGCAGTTTTCCTGACAGGAAAACTGCCTGAAAAATAAAGAGAACCAGCTCTCTTTTTTCCCGCCAGGATTCCTGGCGGTTTTTATGCCGGCAGCTTTCCTATGGGAAAAGACTGCGGTGTAGCATACACACGGCCGGGTTTTCTGACCAAAGCTCTCATGGCAGTTTTCCTTTCTGGAAACCCGGCCGTGTGTAGGGGGACAAAGTAACCAAGCAAAGTTCTTGGTTTTCCCCTCGGGTTTCCCGGCAGTAAAAAGTCTGTATGTGTGTACCAGGCATTAGTAGTATTTGTTATACTTTCAGGGCTTCAGTCATGCCTTCGCCTCTTGAATACATTTTTTGAGCAGCAGCATTCTGTGTTCTCTCTTTCCATCCTTTGTTATTGATTTTAGGTCTCACAAGTATTCTGAGTCCAGTGGAATTTTTATTTTATTTTTTTTAATTTTTTGCTGTTCTGAGGCTTGCCAAGGTAAATCAAAGGACAGAGTTGACCCACAGGTATGGCGACAAGAAAAGCAATTCCAGGAATGGGAATTTACAGGTATGTCAAAAAATGTCCATAATGTACAAAGGGGTAGCCATATTTTCTCATTCCAGGCCTGTTTTTTTGGTGCTACAAAATGTTTGTTTACTGCTCCTTCTCAGAATTCAACTCTATGAGTAAGTTTTAAAACAAGATACTTTATTGTAAGCCCAATATCTTAAAATGGAACTTTACTCACTGAAAAAAAATTGCATCGAAGGAGTGGATGTGAGCATAGTTACGCTTTAACAGTTGTTAAGCAGGGGCGTTGCGTTTGGTTTGCTTTAGAAATTATATCTTCTTCTACTCTATCCAAAATTAAAAGAATCATGTATATACTGTATATTTTACTTCCCGCCCCATAGATGTAACAGGAAGTCAGAGGAAAGCTGCCATCATAGTTTTCACTGAAACAGTTGTCCCTACTGTTTGATTTGCCCTTGCATTTTGTTCTTGTGACAATTCTAAAATTGGGGTTATCCCGTCTTAATAACAATGGTCAAAAGGATAAATAAAGAGGTAAATCAGAGGGTCTAACCCTTTTCTATTACAGTCACTTTAACACTTTTACCGCAAGAGACATTTTATTTTGCGCACATGATATAGTGTACAATTTAGACCTCAAAATTACTGAAAACTACCGAAACCATATTTAGCACCCTCTAGTGTGCTAGGAGTCATAGTACCTTTTGTGAGAATATGTAGATTTCCAGGCTTGGCGGAGTGTTTTTGTGATCTGAGAAGGGAGTGACTCAGAATAGAGCTGGGTGACTCGTTACTAGGACCTCCCACTTCTTTCCAGAATCTTCGGGTGTTTTCTGGAAAGAGAGGTGGAGAGGGGAGGTGGAGCCACCTGGAGTATTCTGAGGAGCCCTGGCCAATTCCCAGTCTGAATAGGCAGAGGGGAAGGCCTCCTTGAATTCCCAGGGTCAGCCCAACTGGGAAGGAGTGGATCGGGTGGAAAATGGTGATGCAGTGTTAGGCTGTCGATACCTTTGAGGGACCACCCCAGTCTGGGGGGGGTGGTGACCCTAAACCTGGGCTCCGTTGCGGACGGAACCCTCTTACAACCCACAAAGGTGTCCTGACCAGGAGGCACAGGAGGAGCAAGAGAGGACAGCAGGAGAACACTACCGGGCAAGTCTCCAGGAGTTCTACAGAGGCAGCCAAGAGGACTGGTGAGTGTCCACACATTCGGGAGGACTGGGAGGCAACCTTGAGAGGACTGACATGCAGCAGTCTGGGATGGGTGCAGAGCCAGTCTGGAGGATTGTGGTGGCACGGGCAGTGGAAAGGGGAGCTTGTAACAATACACCAAACTAGATTCAGGTTTATAGATCAAAACTGCGGAGACTTCTCAGGTTCGAACCCAGGTTTCACTCTTAACTCAGTTAAGAGTTTGGGTTCTATCATCACAGCCTCAGTAAAGTAAATAGTGCGTATTCCAGCATAAGCAACATAAAAGTAAATCTTGGTTTTACTGGTATAGAACTGGTATAGGGATAAGTGTAGACGCAGTACTGGGACTGCACACTAGGGGTCAGGAGTGAACTCAGTGTTACTGGTATTCTACAGACAGGACTGGGTTCCTTATGGACAAATAGTCTACATATCATAGTTCAATGGTTAGTACTAATAGTAACCGACATCATAGGCAGAG
This sequence comes from Rana temporaria, assembly GCF_905171775.1. Classification (NCBI taxonomy): domain Eukaryota; kingdom Metazoa; phylum Chordata; class Amphibia; order Anura; family Ranidae; genus Rana; species Rana temporaria. The sequence continues at coordinate 155,262,736 of NC_053491.1, forward strand.
CACAATGGTGAGGATATCTGTAGCAGTGAAGATAAACTTGTATGCTGTAGTTGAGACTCTAGGGGTGCTCTATAGTACTCAATAGTATTAGCAGTGCACTCAGGCATGGAAGCAAACGTCAGGCATGTAAAGCAATGCAAGTAGTTGGTATTTATAGCAGTGAGCATAACATGTGAGCTGCAGTTCAAACTTGAGTGGAACTCCTTAGTACTTTAGCAATGAGCACAGGCTTGAGAGCAAAGCGACAAGCATGGAGAGCAGAGCATAGTAATTGATATCTATAGCAATGAACTTTAACATGAAAGCTTTAGTTGAGACTTTAGTGAACCACCATAGTACTTAATAAGATTAGCATAGCAATGAACATAAACTTAGAAGCAAGCGGCAAGTATGGAGATCAGCGTTTAGTAATTGGTTTTCTATAGCAGAGTACTTGCGGTTGCAGATAGCTGGGCATGGATGAGTGTCCTGGGAGCCTGGACCTGGTTGCTGTGAGCTGTAGCGAAGAAGGAGTCCTGGTAGTCCAGTTCAGGAAGCTGGAGCTCAGATCACGTGAGTCTGGAAGCCCAGCTGACAGTGGCGTACTGTCAGCAATAGAGGAACACCATTCTGTCAGTGCTGGGAGTTAAAAAAGACCTCACAGGAGCGAACCAGGAAGTACCACTAGGTGGCGCAGCTCCGCAACCACCGTGGGGAGCAAGGCTGCAGGAAGTGAGAGGCTATTCAGAAAGAAGGAAGAGAGTTGACTTGGAAAGAAGCAACTATAGTTGTACTTAGTGGAAAGTTATTGGTGTGACGTTACTGAGCTGCAGCCAGGAGGGCTGGCAGTGCCTGAAAAATTGGTACTGAGAGCAGTAGCCACAAGGACAGCTAACACTGGAACTTTCTATTTTTTGCTACACCATAGGGGCCCGCGGTCCCTGCCTGCAAAGGCATCTGCTTTAGGCCTGGCTGAGCCAATGTCAGGCCTACAGTGCTAGCTAGGCCGGGAAGTGCAAGCAAGTGATGTGCTAGAGGAGTGAGGAGTAATAGTCTGCAAGCAAGGAAGTGCAGGAGGAGAAGAGGAGATTGTATTTTTCATGGTGTATATAGTTGGTCCCAATATTGACTGTCAATTATCTGGGCATCTTATAAATTCCCAATCGCTACCCAAGTTAAATTCCCCTCAATAAAATACAAAAAAGAAAATGTCTCTGGATGCTTGAAAAGTGTGTTCCTGGCTGGGCAGAGTGACAGACTGACTACTACACTTAGCAGCCCCTACAAGGGTACCGCTTCAAATATATTTTCTGAAAATATTTTCAATAGAAAAATAGTGCTCGTTTTATAATACACTTTTGTATAATAAAATGATCTGCACATGAATATTCGGTTTAACCATTTCTTTGCTTAATTTTTTCAGGGGGCGTATTTTTCATGTGATGCCGTTCCTGAAAAGTGTGTTCCTGGCTGGGCAGAGTGACAGACTGACTACTACACTTAGCAGCCCCTACAAGGGTACCGCTTCAAATATATTTTCTGAAAATATTTTCAATAGAAAAATAGTGCTTGTTTTATAATACACTTTTGTATAATAAAATGATCTTCACATGAATATTCAGTTTAACCATTTCTTTGCTTAATTTTTTTATACAGTAATTACTTTTGGGTTAGGAGTTGCTCGTAATGTGCAGCAAATTCACTTACAATTTCCCATGTATGGTCAAGAAATTTTAAATGATCTTGCAGTGCTATTCCCCATGTATGACCTGGTGAATGGGATACTTGCTAACTCAAAAATTTGAAGTGGTGAATCTGCATTTTAAGAGGTGCTTTACAGGTCTGTAAGTGAAGGAACTGTGGGGGGGGGGGGGGGGGGGGAATTTTGACTGCAAATTCCATATCTTGGAATACAGTCTATGTCACAGGCCAGATTTAAAGCCTGGGTTATAGGCTGCTATTTTCAGGTGATTGGACCCTGGGCAAGCCCCCCTTGGGTGCATTCCTTTAACCCTACCCCACTCTGTAAGACAGTGGTTCTCAACCTTCAAGGGCCGGGACCCCTTGATAAAATTTCCCAAGTTGTGGGGACCCCTAACAGTAAAATTATTTTTGTAGCGTGGGTTGTCAGGACCCAAGGCAAGACAAGTTATTTGCACCCCTAACCCACAGATACTTAGCGCTCCCTCAGTCTCTTCCACTCGTACAATATTAAAAAAAAACCTTATGGTACTCACTGTGTCTCCGTAGCAGTGACACCTATGCCAAAATCAGGAGATAGAGTCTCCTCCAGCCCCTTCCACTTCACATTCCTCACTAGCCAGCTGACATCTAGTCTCTGCCCCCCAGCCATGCCATGAACTGAATGGGTGGCTGCGAAGGGTGGGCCACCGAGAGCTCCAGGGACAGCCCTGCTGCATGAAAAGCCTGGGAGAGCGGTGCAGGATTCAGGAACAGCCCAGGATTCGGTGACCCCTGGCAAATTGTCATTCGACCCCCAAGGGGGTCCCCCCCCCAGGTTGAGAGCCGCTGCTGTAAGACCTTTAATCACTGTAATGTGCCGTACACACTATCAGAATTTCCGATGGAAAAAGTCAGACAGACTTTTTTTCATCGGAAATTCCGACCCTGTGTATGCCCTATCAGAGTAATTCCATCGGAAATTCCAATGAATTCCATCAGAGTTTACATGGAGAACATGTTCTATTTTCCTCTGATAAAATTCCGTCGGAATTCCGATGTGAATTTGGTCAGACAAATCGTGTGTACAGGGCATAAGACAGGAACAGAGGGGAGGGGGACCTGTATACTATGGCATGGAATTGACAGATATCTCAATTCCAGATATGGTGGTTGGGATTGACAGCTGTGTATGGATAGCTGCATCCGCCGAACCCTTAAACTGCAAAAACAGGCTGTCATTGCTGTGATAGACGTGAAACTAAAATGAAAATTTTATGTTATGATTAGAAATATTAAAGTGTATTTCGGTAATATTTTTTTAGTATATTGCTTATTTTCCTTGATAAGTTCTATCAGAGATTGTTTTAAAGGGATTTGATGTTTTGTGAAAAGCAGAACTGTTTTCCAAATTAAGAAGCAGAGGACTTTTCAAAGGAAGCTAATCCATTTCCCTCCCCCCTGCATTCCTGGAAATTTCACTTTGGATAAGCAATTGTGGATTCTCTATAGGAAACTGACTTTGCCCATCCCCCACATCCTGACTTTTACAGACCCCCAGAAGGAGCCTGTATGACTTTTGGAAGAACATGAAATGGACTTGTGAGGAGAAACCACCCTTCTATATGAATTGACCAATAAAAGACTCACAAGGGTGATGGGGAGGGATTGATGGGTGTGTATTCTGTGACGACATAAGGAGAATAAAGCTAAGAATGAGAAGATTGCCATCAGCATCTCCTCTTTCATTATTTTACTACATTCTCTGTGTGTGCATCTGTCTGTTCTTCTCTTCTCTCATCTTCCTGCTGTGCACTTCAGCTCCAGACCACAAGAAGCTGTGTGTGTGTGTGTGTTCGTTTGTCTTTGCTTATTTCCACAGATTATACCAGTGAATCATGGCAGATCTAAATCAATTGACGCGCCAACGTGGTTTTTTTGGACTTCAAGGTCAGGAGTGCGGACCCACAAGAAGCTGCCTGAGGGATGAGATTTTGTCTAGCATTGACTGGGACGTCATGAACCCCAAATCACGGTGAGTGTAGTTTTTTTTTCTCCTCACTTTGTGTACTCAATGTAAGACATATTTTTCCCTCATCCAGTTTGTCTGCACATCCCCAGCCTTTCAAAGGCGGTATCTCCTTGTCCAAAACCTTTTTTAAACAAAGGCGAACCCGGCTTGTGCTGATTCACTGCTATTAATTTTTTTTGGTGTCTTGCTGCCTGTGAGTAGAAGGGTGCGCTGTAAGGGTGTGAGTAGAAGGGTGAGCTTGTGGGTTGTTTGCTGTCTGTTTGTGGGGTGAAATCGGCCTACTAAGTTAGGTACTGGTCGTGCATCGTCTCGGATTAAGCCGATGTGATAAAGGTGGTGTGCACGGGGAGGGCATGCTGGCTGGGTTGAGCCTGGGATTCAGCTCTAAGGAAGTTAGCTGCGAAGATATGGGTTTGTTTTATTTTATGCTTGTGAAAAATATTCCAAACCTGGGTTAATTGGGGAACTGGGATTCTGGGGTTTATTTGAGTATGTCTGTGGTGAGATATTGAGTCAGCTTTTCCACATTTTGTCCTTGCTTTGAATAACGCGGGGGTTTTGTTTACTGAACTTCCCTGTGCTAGGAAAGGTGGGGGCTGAGCTGGAGGAGGTCGTTTTTGTGTGGCTTCTGCTAGCTGGCTATCTGTGTATATTTTTGTGTCTTAAATTGCTTTTTCCCTTACACTTCTGCCTTTTGTCAACAGCTACATACTAATTAAGGGTTTTCTAACCAGCATACTTAACTCTTTCGTCTCTGGCTTTCTGCTAATGTGTGCCTGAAACCTTTTGCCTTTTGTCACAGCTGCATACTAATTAAGGGTTTTCTAACCAGCATACTTAACTCTTTCGTCTCTGGCTTTCTGCTAATGTGTGCCTGAAACTTTCTGCCTTTTGTCAAGGCTGGACAGCAACTAACTCTAGGGTTTTTATAAACTATTATATTTATCCCTTTGCTGTCTAAACAGAAAACCTTTTTCATTTTTGTGCCTTTCCATTTCTTAGTTAATGCCATCTTTTTCTTAGCTCCTCCCTTTCTTCTCCAAATCCTTGCCGCCTTTTTTTCATAGCTCCTCCCCCCTCTGCCATCTTTTTCTTAGCTCCTCCCTTTCTTCTCCAAATCCTTGCCGCTTTTTTTTCATAGCTCCTCCCCCCTCTGCCATCTTTTTCTTAGCTCCTCCCTTTCTTCTCCAAATCCTTGCCGCCTTTTTTTCATAGCTCCTCCCCCCTCTGCCATCTTTTTCTTAGCTCCTCCCTTTCTTCTCCAAATCCTTGCCGCTTTTTTTTCATAGCTCCTCCCCCCTCTGCCATCTTTTTCATAGCTCCTCTCTTTCTTCTCCCTTTTTCATAGCCCTTCCTTCCTTCCTTCCTTCCTTCTCTCTCTCTCTCTCTCTCTCTCTCTCTCTTCTGTTGTAGCTTGCCTTGCCAACCCTTTCCATTTCTGGTTACTACGTAGCCCCTCTAACTTCCTCTCCCTCTATGTAGCATGCCAATTGTACTGACTGTGCAAGAATTGATTTGATTGTGTCTAATGGTACATTGTGTCTGTAACATATAACTTATGGTGTCTTTCTTTGCATGCACTTTTCGTTTGGGTTCTCTACTCTGTGCTGGAATCGAACTCTTTCTTTCTTATTTCTTTCTCCTTTCTTCAACCCTTTTTTTCTTCTTCCCATTGAAATTCATTGATCCCTTTTCCCAATTCCTTGTTGGCAAGTGGTGAATGAATTCTTCTTATTATTATTATTATTTTTGCTGTTTTTTTTTTTATATTTCTGGGATGCCTCCCTGTTATAATATATACTCCTGCCCCCTCCCTGGTGGGGGGATAGAACTGGGTGTGTGAGGAATGTGGGAGGTCCAGACCCCTGCATCCTGCCCGCCCTGAGCTCTGCCACATTTGCAAGTTGGAGGATAGCCCCCTCTTCCCCCCCCCCAGGGACGACAACCTAGGAGACAGTTTTTTTTGTAACACAGAGTTTTTTTTAACAAAAGGTTGACTTGGGATATTGCAACTGTTTCTGTACAATTAAAATTGGTCTGAATATGCCTGTTACATTGTACGCTGATTTATCAGATAATTCGATTTAACTAGAAATAATGGGATATTTCTCCTGAGGTTTAAAAAATATGGAACAGACATTTGATACACATTATAAGCAATTGTTCCTAATGGTGCTGGGCTTAGTTTAGCAGCCCGTCCTGTTTTTTTATCCTTTTTAATCGGGGTTGCCCACTTACACTGACGATGCCATGCACTGTATTTTGACTTGACACATAGAGGTTTTTTTTTGCCTGTTTGGTTGTTGTAATGTGATACCCAGGGCCTGTTATTGTCTTTTCGTTTCCCTCATGTTCTGCCCACGATGCCTGCTGGAAGCATGGGCCCCGCCCGACTGCTTGAGGCCGTGCCCCTTCTTTCCCCTCACGTTCTGCCCAACTGTATGCCCCGCTGGAGGAAGCATGGGCCTGCCCGGATGCTCTTCCCTGCTGAAGGCTTTGCCTCGTTCTGAACGCATATGGTGTCGCCTCCTGCCCGCTGCCCGCTGCCCATACTGGATTCTGTGCCCTCCGGCCCACGGGCCTTCTTCTTCATGCCCTCCTTAGTCTGTCCAGGGGGGGGGTAACTACAATGCCACTTCGCTGGACAGACACGTAAGGGAGGAGAATGATGTAGATGGGAGTGGCAGACCTACCTGAAGGTAGAATCCGCTCATATGCTGTCACGTGTGCCCAGACCTCAATGCCTTGACCTCATGGGGTGCCCAAAAGCGGTAGAGAGAGTGTGTAAATCCTGGCGTTCATGACTACAGAAGCTGTGTTCACAAGTCACAAATGAGGGATGAGGAGATTCTGGGTATCACATTGGAACAGTAGAACATTTTACATAGTACATTTAAATGGTTTTATTCCACATGCTGTGCCATGCCATCCTCAGGGTTAAGTGGGTAAGTGGCCCCAAGGGGGGAGCATTCAATACATTATCCCTTTCTGACATCTTGTTTGAGACAGTCTCTAGATTAGATTGTTATGAGCTATGATTATGTGACCGCTTTTGAAAATAGGTAACTAATATTCGTGTACGAGTTTTTTCTCGCATTCCTGATGTAGGTACCGATAATTACCAATATCCCCTGGGTGATGATTAAGAGGTTCCTTCGAAAATATTCTCTGGAAGATGAGTGATATTATGGATTGTGCCGCCCAAATCTGAATGAAATTATATATCTTTTTTCAAATACATGGGATTGTGACCACTGGGGTTTGTGGGTTGGAATATCTCAAAGGGGGGTCCTTGTTACATGGGGTAATTAGTTAATTAATGTCAGAGTGTAAAGAAGTTCTTTAATGAGATAATTAAGTTTAATTCTGCCTGTAAATGTTTATGAATATGTTTACCCCAACAACTGAAAATGCTTTTATGACATGTCAAAGCATAAACATGGGATTAGAACAAAGGTTTAATGGGAAAATTGTTGATTGAGATTGTGTGAAGAATTGTATACAATTCAGTCTATGGTAAACAACATGGTATTTTATGTTTAACTGAAATCCTACAGATCTGGTTGTAAGAATTAATAAGTTGAGGTTTGAGCAATGTTTACAACAGATTCTAAACTTGGGTTTGGTTTACTATAAGGTTCCCCAGAGAAAAATATTAAAATATGAAAGTTATGTTCAATCTAAAAAACTTTATAAAAAATATTATTATAAAAATTGTAAAAATAAAATTAAAAAATAAACAAGTGTTAAAAGTTATTATAAAATGACATTTCTGATAAAATATAGATTGTGAGTAATTATGAGTGACTTTACCAGTAGAAAACAATGGTCGGTTCATGCGCAGGGACTGGTCAGTGGATTTCATGAGATTTGTCCTCTAAGCGATCTTTTGTCGCTATTGGAAGTTAAGGAATGTCATGTTATAATGTGGTGTACATGATTTTTGGCAGATGTACAAACCAAATATGTTTTAAAATTTTTGAAAAAGAGTTAAAAATGAGAAAAACGATGCAATTCGATTGGATTGTATATGGTCTAAAACTTGTACAATCTGCTCCAAGCATGGGGGGGGACAGATGTTTTCCCTTAGAGGTCATTAACAGCAGATCAGGTTACAGGCTGTGGTGGTTTACAGGAGTGAGTGCTAGCTTGAAATCCGACTCCCAGTGTAAACATCCTCAACTTTGCCTAGTTTGAAGGGAAAAATAAATAAATATCAGAGTTTATGTTAAGTAAACTATGGAAGCGTATTATGAGGGTAAATCTTTCTTTAATAATAAAAGGTAATTTGTACACAATCATTAGAAGATCTGAAAGAAAGCCCTTATTAATAAAGTATTATTTTTCTCTTTCTTTTCCTTTCTTTCTTTTTCTCTCTCTCTCTTTCTTTTGCTCTTTCTTTCTTTCTTTCTTTCTCTCTCATTCTTTCTTTCTCTCATATGTTACTAAACTGTGGGTTTTTTGCACCATTTGGTTTGAAGAATACCTTACTTTGAGGGTGTCATTTTAAAGAGAATGATAATGGTGTTAATCTGCATAGCTTAAGAAAGTCAGTTAAAATAGTTTAAAAATAAAAATACAATATGGATAGATGATGCAGATGATGATGATTTATGGATTAAAATGTCACTTTCTAGGCTTCAGATTGACGAATGTATTAATGGAAGGATAATTGATCTCTTATATTTGGATCCATGTAGGGGAACAATGAAACTTCTGTATGTTCGTTTATGCTGAAGGCTGCTATGTTTGTTTAAACAGACATGCGACAAGAATATTCATGCTGCATGATCAGTCCTGAAAACTAGTGTAATGTAATAAAGTTTCTTTAGGAAATAAAATATTTAGGACAGAGCCCAATATAAAATTAAAATGCTAATGAAGGGAAATATAGTAATTTGGTGGGAACGGATGCTTTTATGAAATTCAACTTAGTAATGGGAATGTAGATTGGATGGATACATTATGGTTGCTATGGTCAATAGAGGTTTGTTAACTATAAACAAGAATGCATTCCAGTATATTACTGAACACCTAGAGGCCACTTCACAAATGACTTTGTATAAAATTATGGCCTTATACAGGATATTAGGTGAACAAGGGGGGCATTTAGAATGTCACCTGCGGACAATATTTTGGGTGATAACACATTTGTACTCAAATAGGTATAGCAATTCTGTTTATATTGGTTATGATAATGTTTTGTTATATGGACCGTGTCCTCCATTACCGTCCTTGTCTGTTAAGAAATAACAAAGAGAATGAACTGATAAAATATTCATTTCAAGGGGGGGCTGTGATAGACGTGAAACTAAAATGAAAATTTTATGTTATGATTAGAAATATTAAAGTGTATTTCGGTAATATTTTTTTAGTATATTGCTTATTTTCCTTGATAAGTTCTATCAGAGATTGTTTTAAAGGGATTTGATGTTTTGTGAAAAGCAGAACTGTTTTCCAAATTAAGAAGCAGAGGACTTTTCAAAGGAAGCTAATCCATTTCCCTCCCCCCTGCATTCCTGGAAATTTCACTTTGGATAAGCAATTGTGGATTCTCTATAGGAAACTGACTTTGCCCATCCCCCACATCCTGACTTTTACAGACCCCAGAAGGAGCCTGTATGACTTTTGGAAGAACATGAAATGGACTTGTGAGGAGAAACCACCCTTCTATATGAATTGACCAATAAAAGACTCACAAGGGTGATGGGGAGGGATTGATGGGTGTGTATTCTGTGACGACATAAGGAGAATAAAGCTAAGAATGAGAAGATTGCCATCAGCATCTCCTCTTTCATTATTTTACTACATTCTCTGTGTGTGCATCTGTCTGTTCTTCTCTTCTCTCATCTTCCTGCTGTGCACTTCAGCTCCAGACCACAAGAAGCTGTGTGTGTGTGTGTGTTCGTTTGTCTTTGCTTATTTCCACAGATTATACCAGTGAATCATTACAAATCTAAATCATTGCGTGCATCCAGCTTCAATCAGCACAGACAAATACTAGCTGTGTAAACAGTCGGGAATAGATGCAGCCACTGATAGCCTGTCATCGCAATGTATGGGGCTTGGTGGATTATCCACACACAGTTGTCAATCCCAGCCACAGGAATCAGTAGATCTTGCTGTTGAGATTTGCCCATTCGCCTTTGTGAATGGAGCCTTAATCCTCAGATCCATTCTCATGTGTATTGAGCTGCAATATATGAGAACTGCAGCCAAGTCTTCATTTCCACCTGCTGGTAACCTTGAAATGAATCATTGTATTCTGTCAGTAGGAGCACAATCCCCTGGATACATTACCACTACTGTTGCCTGCCCAGTAGTTAGAGCATGCTGGCAGTACACAAAAATACTGTTAAATAAAATAATCTATTCCTCAACTGCCAGTAAGGTTGTCCACTAGAACAACCAGAGATGAATATATTGAAAAAATGATTTGGCCTGATAGATAAAATAAAACTTAAAGCACAAGTAAGGCTAATGTTTTCATTTTTAAAGAACCCCTGGAGGTTTTCAACCCTGGAGCTATTCCCTGCAACACCTCTTCTTTGCCACAAGATGTCCTCAGTCATCACTCGACCCAGAAAACATACAGTGGACCCACCTGATCATGGTGCCCTGCAATCATAATGTATTGATGCATCATCCTCCAGGACCACCCACCACCATCAGAAGAACAAATAGGAAGAGAGCCAACAGCCCTGCTTTAAGGGCAATTGCCAGGGGAACACCTACAATCCCGAGGGTGAGAGAAAAGAAGAGAGTGGCAGCAGCCTGGGGAGTGAGGGGTTAGGTCAGTAAAAGTTATTTATTGTGGTACCTTAGGCACAAACAAATATGTAACCCTTGTAGTGCAGGAAGAGCCATACTGCAAGGGAGAATTCATTTTTCCCCAGAGTTCAACTTTAAAGTTTCACCCTTGCAATGCAAAGGTTAAATGTCTGATTTTGTCTAGGGTACCATTAAAAATCATTTTTACTTTCCTTTCACTTGCTCCCCCTGGTACCACAGCTTCCCCAAGCTGCTTCTCCTCAGAGTTTATTCGGTTGTCGGCACTCTGGCTTCATGTACAATGAGGACACCAGCAGTCCTGCTTTGTAACTGAGGACGCCAGCAGTCCTGCAATGTAACTGAGGACACCAGCAGTCCTGCAATGTAATTGTGGACACCAGCAGTCCTGCATTGTAACTGTGGACACCAGCAGTCCTGCAATGTAAGTGAGGACACCAGCAGTCCTGCAATGTAACTGAGGACACCAGCAGTCCTGCAATGTAACTGTGGACGCCAGCAGTCCTGCATTGTAACTGAGGACACCAGCAGTCCTGCAATGTAACTGAGGACACCAGCAGTCCTGCATTGTAACTGAGGACACCAGCAGTCCTGCAATGTAACTGAGGACACCAGCAGTCCTGCATTGTAACTGAGGACACCAGCAGTCCTGCATTGTAACTGAGGACACCAGCAGTCCTGCTTTGTAACAGGATACCAGTAGTCCTGCAATGTAACCGAGGACACCAGCAGTCCTGCATTGTAACTGAGATCACCAGCAGTCCTGCATTGTAACTGAGTACACCAGCAGTCCTGCATTGTAACTGAGGACACCAGCAGTCATGCAATGTAACTGAGGATACCAGCAGTACTGCATTGTAACTGACGACACCAGCAGTCCTGCACAGTAACTGAGGATACCAGTAGTCCTGCATTGTAACTGAGGACACCAGCAGTCCTGCATTGTAACCGAGGCCACCAGTAGTCCTGCATTGTAACTGAGGACACCAGCAGTCCTGCAATTTAACCGATGGCACCAGCAGTCCTGTATTGTAACTGATAATACCAGCAGTCCTGCATTATAACTGAGGATACCAGCAGTCCTGCAATGTAACTGAGGATACCAGCAGTCCTGCAATGTAACTGAGGACACCAGCAGTCCTGCATTGTAACTGAGGATACCAGCAGTCCTGCAATGTAACTGAGGATACCAGCAGTCCTGCAATGTAACTGAGGATACCAGCAGTCCTGCAATGTAACGGAATACACCAGCAGTCCTGCAATGTAACTGAGGATACCAGCAGTCCTGCAATGTAACGGAGGACACCAGCAGTCCTGCATTGTAACTGTGGATACCAGCAGTCCTGCATTGTAACTGACGACACCAGTAGTCCTGCATTGTAACTGAGGACACTAGGGCTGCAACTAACGATTATTTTCATAATTGATTAGTTGGCCGATTATTGTTTCGATTAATTCATTAATCAGATAATAGCCTTAAAAAAAAAAATTGCATTTAAAAAAAATTTTGGACCAATTTGTTGTTGGGCAGATTACAAAACACAAATTTACGCAAAAACACATTAAATGCTTTTCTGCAGCTTCTCCATTGAAGTATATTGAACCAAAAAAAACAAAATAGCACAGTTTTGCGTTAAAAAGTCCTTGCCCTTTCCAAATACGCAGCGGCTGAAAAAAAATCATGGATGTGAACGTGTCCCGTAGGAAAACATGTAAATGAACTGTAGTGTGTGTCTGCAAAAAGCACCAAAAAACACACAGAGGTGTGAACCCAGGCCTGAGATGTTTAGTAACATAATGGGGTTAACAAATCAAAAATTAGTACAAAAAGAGCAAATACTTAGCTACTGTAAGGGGTTCATTTTTTTACTGTGGGACAGTGAAAGTAATATTTACAGTAGCGATTTGATTTTTTGTACTATAAAGGGCTAATTTTTGTTTTTTTAACCCCATTATGTTACTGGCCGATTAATCGATTATGAAAATTGTAAATCTATTAATTTCATAATCGATTAATCGATTAGTTGTTTCGGCCCTAGAGGACACCAGTAGTCCTGCATTGTAACTGATGACACCAGCAGTCCTGACTCCTGCAATGTAACTGAGGACACCAGCAGTCCTGCAATGTAACTGAGGACACCAGCAGTCCTGCAATGTAACTGAAGACACTAGCAGTCCTGCAATGTAACTAAGGAAACCCGAGTCCTTCTTTGTAAGTGAAGACACCAGCAGTCCTGCAATGTAACTGAGGAAACCAGCAGTCCTTCTTTGTAACTGAGGACACCAGCAGTCCTGCAATGTAACTGAGGACACCAGCAGTCCTGCAATGTAACTGTGGACACCAGCAGTCCTGCATGGTAACTGTGGACACCAGCAGTCCTGCAATGTAAGTGAGGACACCAGCAGTCCTGCAATGTAACTGAGGACACCAGCAGTCCTGCAATGTAACTAAGGAAACCCGAGTCCTTCTTTGTAAGTGAAGACACCAGCAGTCCTGCAATGTAACTAAGGAAACCAGCAGTCCTTCTTTGTAACTGAGGACACCAGCAGTCCTTCTTTGTAAGTGAGGACACCAGCAGTCCTGCAATGTAAGTGAGGACACCAGCAGTCCTGCAATGTAACTGTGGACACCAGCAGTCCTGCATTGTAACTGTGGACACCAGCAGTCCTGCAATGTAAGTGAGGACACCAGCAGTCCTGCAATGTAACTGAGGACACCAGCAGTCCTGCAATGTAACTGTGGACACCAGCAGTCCTGCATTGTAACTGTGAACACCAGCAGTCCTGCAATGTAAGTGAGGACACCAGCAGTCCTGCAATGTAACTGAGGACACCAGCAGTCCTGCAATGTAACTGTGGACACCAGCAGTCCTGCATTGTAACTGTGAACACCAGCAGTCCTGCAATGTAACTGAGGACACCAGCAGTCCTGCAATGTAACTGTGGACACCAGCAGTCCTGCAATGTAACTGTGGACACCAGCAGTCCTGCATTGTAACTGTGGACACCAGCAGTCCTGCAATGTAACTGTGGACACCAGCAGTCCTGCAATGTAACTGTGGACACCAGCAGTCCTGCAATGTAACTGAGGACACCAGCAGTCCTGCAATGTAACTGTGGACACCAGCAGTCCTGCAATGTAAGTGAGGACACCAGCAGTCCTGCAATGTAAGTGAGGACACCAGCAGTCCCGCTTTGTAAGTGAGGGCACCAAGGGCCCACCCACAACTCTGTACGCTAGAAGAGGTGAGCTCTGGGTACTGACAGAGCCAGGGATAAATAGATTTTTAACAGTACCCTAAGCATTCAATCCTTGTTCTGCGAGGGAAACCCCACTTATTTTAAAGGGAAATAATTAATAAATAAAGCTGTTTTCCCTTTAAAAACCCAATCATGCGCAAGGGAAATTTTAAAACATGGTTATTTAAAGTGAACGTGCTTTAATCGTATGTACTAACATTTCACTTTGCAAAATGCACTTTGTGAGGTCAACAGCCTCATTTATTAATACATAAACAGCAGTATATACAGTACACTGCTAATTGGGTCTAAAGATCAAAGGTGCCAACCTGCTTAGTGCCAAATAGCATCATACGCTGGCAGAAAACTGTAACCTCTCATGAATGATTATAACCTGAATGGCTGACCCTATTATTTGGAGGAGAGACCTCTGCAACCCAGCACTCAGATGTACAAATTTAGACCTAAACCACCCCAGAAGATAAGGTCTAAGTTGGGCTCAATCAAGAAGCACTGGTCATACCAATGTATTGCACCAAATCTGCCAGTGCATGTAGTAATTGTACAATCGCTTCTATGCAATATTTAACTGTTGCAGCATAATCTACATACCTGGTAACTTTCCGAAATTTACCCGGCAATGCCATCCTTTTAAACCAGTTGCCAGGTCATTAGCAGAATTAGGCAAATCACTAGAATGGCCCTAGAACTATTGCTCTCACTCTGACATTCGTTTCCAAATACATGTGCTGCAATCACCATATACATACATGTACATGCTATGTGCGTGTCTGCATTTGTGGGTAAGTGCAGGGCGATGGAATTGCTATTTTAAATCATTTTATTATAACTGCAATTTTGTTTTACGTTTTAAAAATATTTTTTAACATTTAACTTTATTATCACAGGAGAGCTAACAAGCCTATGTGATAGCATTGGGCAGCTGACAGGTTCAGGGGTCTATTAGATGCCTAATAACTCCTCTGCCCTTCACTACAGCTGATTGTACTTTATTAGCTGCTTATCCAGTCCATGCAGCCAGGGAATGACATCTCTGAAGCTGCAGACACTCAAAGCAGAGAACATTCGGCTTCATATGCAGCAGAGATCAGGGAACGGATGTTCCTCGATTTCCTCCTGCTTGTCATCCTAAAGTCACTTTTTATGGTTCTTGGATACCAAAAAACACAGAAGAAGGGGCACACTGCAAGCACTATAAAGGCTCGGTTCACACCTGTGTGATGCAGGAACCCTGCAAATCCACTGCGGGTTCCCATATTGCATCCGATTTTCACACTACTATATACAAACTGCTGGGAGTGTCAATACATTGTTAATGACACCCCTATTTCAGCTTGCATATCGCACTGTGAACTGAAAATTCAGTGTGAACACCCATGCGATCCGATCCTGGTGCGGACCAAAAAAAGGGTCTTGTGTAAGTTTGGTCCGAATGCAATGCAAATTCAGCTATACTATCTGTATGGCTGAAATTGCATTGCATGGACATTGCATGTGATTTACATTGCAGTGTGGTGCGAATTACATGCGATCCTGTACAAGACCCTTTTTTTGATCTGCACCAGAATCGGATCACATTAGTGTATTTACACCCATGTGATCCGATTCATGTCCGAACTATCCGAACCCATCGGAGGCATTTTTTGCGACGCAGGGCGTTTCTCACACCTGGATATTAAAATCCATTTCAGAGCTCTGTGTGATCAGGCTGTATTTCATGGGCACTGGTAAGGCTGTATTTCATGGGCACTGGTAAGGCTGTATTTCATGTGCTCTGGTATAGCTGCATTTTATTGGCACTGGTAAGGCTGCATTTAATTGGCACTGTTATAGCTGCATTTAGTTGCCACTGGTAAGGCTGCATTTCATTGGCACTAGTAAGGCTGCATTTAATGAGTTTGCCACCTCCCTGAAATTAGTTTTTGCAGGTTGGGATGTCTGAAAAGCTGTCCCCAAAACAGGAAACAAGCGAGAGAAAAGCCTTGGGTGGCAGTAAAATCTGACAGGTATTCTACTCTCATTCCCACTATACAAAAAATTTAATAAAAAATAATACTAAAATAAGGGCCAGATTCTTGTATAATCTGCGGCGGCGTAGCGTAAGCCATTTACACTACGCCGCCGCAAATTACTGGAGCAAGTGCCGTATTCTCCAAGCACTTGCTCCGTAATTTGCGGCGGCGTAGTGAAAATGGCCCGGCGTAAGGCCGCGTAATTCAAAGGGGGCGGCTTGTATTTAAATTAAGCGCGCCCCCACGACGATCGAACTGCGCATGCACCGGGCATAAAAATAGCCCAGTGCGCATGCTCCAGCTCACGGCGGAAAACGTCAATGACGCCGACGTGAGCGTCATTGACGTAAAGCCGTATTCGCGAACGACTTACGAAAACGACGGAAAAAGACGACGCGGACCCGACGCCATACTTAACATGGCATACGACGGACCTACGGAAACTTGCCCCTCATATAGCAGGGGCAAGTTTACGCTTACGGAAACGTTGTAAATTCACTGTGTCGTCCACGCGTACGTTCGGGAATCATCGTAAAAAGCTAATTTGCATAGACGACGGGGAAAACGACGAGGCGACACCTAGGAAAAAAAAATGCATTTAAGATCTGACAGCGTAAGAGCCTTACGCCTGTCAGATCTAAGGGATATCTATGCGTAACCTATTTCTAAGAATCAGTCGCATAGATACGCCGGGCCAGATTAGGACTTACGACGGCACAAATGGCGTTGCGCCGTCGTAAGCCTTTTAAGAATCTGGCCCTAAGTGTTCAATAGGTAAAGCGCTGCATAAATTGTCAGCACTATGTTAATGCCTATAACAAAATATATATAGTAAATGGCTAAAAAGAACTGATAAAGCTGAACACTGATGCCATCTAGTGGATTGTTTCCTGAACAACACACAACAATCATAATCTTTGTAATGAAATTGCTGGAAGAGAGCAGCTGCTCACAGCACTGCACAACCATTGTTACACTGTGTAACTTAGTGAACCAGAGCTGTGAATCATAGACAAATATGCTAAAATAGGATGAGGAACATGCTCTAAGAAGCCATGTGCACATGGTGTACTGTATATCCAGTAACATTTATTTTAAGCATTCCAGAAAACAAGTGTTAATGGAAACCTGTAATGAATAAAACATGGAGGTTACCACTTTGGGGTCTGGGAGCCAAGGCTGATATGGAAAGCTCATGGCCATATCTCCCAGCTGTCCCTTATTTCAAGGGATTGTCCCTAGTTTGTAGCAATGTCCCTCTTTCCTCCTCATTTGTCCCTAATGTTGGTCTGATCTATAGAATTGTATATAAAATGCACCTTTATAGTGTTTCCCAGTGCTAAACCTTTAATCCAATTTCTAAATGGCTGCATTTGTACATTTAAAAGTCAATATAAAGAAATAGTAGTGATAAAAAAAATCACTTGTGGATTTAATGAACCTTTTTTGGTTAGTGTTCCGTTAAAGGGATGTGGCAGGGGCGTGTCCTATGCCTACATTTGTTAGTAGGTGTCCCTCATTCCCTTCTCAAAATGTTGGAAGGTATGCTCATGGCACCTCCAAAGACCAACATTTTCAAATGGTTAAAGAAAAAACAAAGAATCCACCCCTTGGTAGCAGATAAAGCACAGGGGATCTCTAGCTAGAAAGTAGCTCTACCCAAGAGTTGTCATCTTCATCATGAAGCAGGGTGTTGTTCCTTACATTGACGATTATAAGAATCACAAAAAATCATGGCATGATCCCCACACTGGGATCCAGGTGGCATTCTGCTGTTTTATGTGCTATATAGAGGAGGGTATTGCTGGCAATGTAACCATACTGACATTGATTCACACTGGTGGGGCTTCGAGATCACGCTATTTCAAGGTGATTCCAAATCTGCAAATCAGTGCAATTTTCACCTCAGATTTCATTGCGGCTTGCGACTTTGTTTTACAAGAAGTCTATGCAAGTCGCACTGAAATGGGCAAAAAGTAGTGCATGAACCTTTTTCAGAGGCGCTATGACATGAGTCGCCACAATTTGAATGGTCCCATTGCGGACAGTGGGGTGCGACTTGTCATGCAATTTGAAAATTGTCAAATCCCATGACAAATTGCACAAGTGTAAACTGGGGGATTAATGCCAATAGTGTACAGAGCAGTATACATTTCTACTTCTTCATCATTTACTCATGTTGTGGGAATATTATTATTGAGAGGAATTAATAAAGAGCGTCAGAGACAAGTTCTACCTCAACTGGTGCCGTTGACCATAGCTAGCCTACCTATAGATTCTATCTTTCATTTTTCCCTACATGGCTTAGAAAATACAAATATTAAAGCTAATTGGCTAGTTTGTCCAATGCCCCCCATTTAAGTAATCATTAATCTTTTACAGGCTTACCTGTAGCTGCCCAGGATATCTCCTAAACCTTCACGATTTAAGAGATGTCCCCTGTCCCCTGCATGTGCCGATGTCATTGGCACATGCGCACTAAAGCAAACTGAAGTCAGTCAGCTTACCGTTATACCAGCGGCCCCCCATGCGCATGCGCGGGAATAACGTAATCGCGGCTCCGGCCAATCACAGCGTCAGAGCCACGATACCCGGAAGTAACCCCGGGGAGAGATGTTGGCGGCCGGAGGAGGGTACGAGGACCGCTGCAGGGGCTTCGATCTAAGTTAAGTAATTCATAATGAGCTAGTATGCTGTGCATACTAGCTCATTATGCTTTTGTCTTGCAGGTTTTTTTTTTTTTTTTTTTTCTTAATGGGTTGACAACCACTTTAATCTGATCTTTACAGATCCACCAACCCTGTTGACTCCCAACTGTGCACACAACCTCGCTGTCATGGCAACATCCCAGGAAATCATTTTCTTTCTAACTTTATTAAAATGTCACAAAATGACATTTCACTACAACTCTATGCACTGTGGTGAAATCAGGTGAGCTGCGAGGTGTTACAGAAAAATACAGCGTGTTTGTGTTTTTGGACAAAGCAGTGCGTCAAGGAAGAATTGTCATGTGACCAGGGTCCTGGAGTTGAGGTTCATCTGTGCAATTCAACATAGTCCTACTGAAGTGGCGTGAATGAGCCCTTACAGTTCTGTCTGCATAAACAGGTTTGTTACTGCCATGGCAACACAGGCACTATGATGTCATCTTCCTCCCTGCAGCAGTATACAGCAGTGTGGAGCCAGCTGGTTAAGCTTTGTGGAGGAGTGAGCATCAACATGTCTGAGCTAATGCTATTATTCCTTTTTGCGATTTTTACTGTGCACTCAGCACCAAGTAAGAGACATTTTTAATACTTTTTTTTATTATAGAAGGTAGTAAATAAGCAATATAGAGTAATGCCGCGTACACGTGGTCATTTTTTGTGATGAAAAAAAACCCGACATTTTTAAAAACGTCATTTAAAATGACCGTGTGTGGGGAAAACGTTGTTTTATGTCTTCTGAAAAACGACAAAAAAAATTTGAGCATGCTTCAATTTTTTATGTCGTTTTTCAAAACGTCGTTTTTTGTGTCATTTAAAATGATAGTGTGTGGGCAAAACTACATTTAAAACAACGTTTTTAAACCCGCGCATGCTCAGAAGCAAGTTATGACGCGAGCTTGAATGGAACAGAGTGCCGTCGTACGTGCTGAACGTAACCGCGCTTTGCTAGAGCATTTTGAAAAAACGATGGTGTGTAGGCGACGTCGTTTTTTAAAATGAAGTTTGAAAAATGTCGTTTTGTTTCATGATAAAAAACGTTGTTTTATTTCATCACAAAAAACGACCGTGTGTACGCGGCATAAGGCTGAAAGACAAAGGTGACCCAGAACCCAACCCTCTGAAAGAGCCACATCTCCCAACATGGTACAATAGAAGCAATAAGGGTGTGGCTTAACAAAGTAGGTGGGATCTGAAAAATTATTTCTGGGTTTTAGTGCACAGCATTAGGCCGAATACACAAAGCTTTACCACAATCATAAGGAGCTTTATCTTTATTTTAGTAGTGTAGTAGTTTTCAGATCTCACTGGACTTAAATGATGAAAATAAAATAAAGTCACTTGCTTACAAAAAACAAACAAACAACCTATTGCTTGTGTATTAGCTTTGTGAATTCAGTGTGATGTGCCTAGTTCTTAAAGGGGTAGTTCACCTTTACCGGAACAAAAAACCTGGAAGGAAGGAAAAAGGCGCTTTTCCTACATGTGTGTCCTCTGTCACGTTTTAAAGTGTATGTAAACCCGAACAATGAACTTTTTGCTCCATCTGTTTAATATACAATTGGAAGAATTTTGTTATATAAGTTTGATAAATGCAAAAAAAAAACAAAAAAAAACTGTTGATCTTGTTAGAAATTCAGAGTTGCATTAAATTTACACAAGTGTTAGCACAACGCACAATAGCACAAGTTACAATGCTGCTCACAGCACTGCACAACCATTGTTACATTGTGAAACTTATTGGAAAAGAGCTGTAAATCATGGAAAAATACACTAAAATAGGACGCGGAAGAAGAAGCCCTATGCTAAGGTGACCAGATTTTTCAAATTCAATCTGGGACATATTTTTATTTACTAGTAATGGTGGCAATCAGACTTATAGCGGGACTGCGATATTACGGTGGGAAAATCAGACACTAAAAGTGCTTTTACACTCACAGCGCCCAGGATTTGGTGGTAAAATGCTATATTTAGCAGCACTTTACCAGTGCTTTTTGGCCGATAGCAGGGCGCTTTTGACCCCCGCTAGCCGAAAAAGGGTTAAAAGTGGCAGTTCGGCGGTGCTGCCTATTGATTTCAATGGGCAGGGGCGATTTAGGAGTGGTGTATTCACCGCTCCTAATGCGCTGAAAAGAGTGAATGGAGTGGCTCTTTCAGGGCGCTTTGCAGGCGCTATTTTTAGCGCTATATCGCCTGCAAAGCGCCTCAGTGTGAAAGGGTCTAAGTGATACTGTTGACACTTTTTGCGGTGCAGTGACACTAATACAGTGATCAGTGCTAAAAATATGATCTGTTACTGTACTAATGACACTGGGTGGGAAGGGGTTAACAGCAGGGGCAATAAAAGGGTTAAATGTGTTCCTAGCCAGTGTTTTCTCCTCACTGTGGGCAGGTGCTTTTAATAAGGGAAGGCATAAATCCCTGTCCCTGCTTTTCAGGAACACAGTATCAATGTCTTCCATACTGAATGAACGTGATCTGCCTTGTTTACATCGGAAGACCTCTGTTCTGCCTGTGTACAGAACGATCGGTGGGTACCGGCGGACATTGGGTCCAATACCCAGAAATGCAGGATCACGTGTGTATATATATATATATATATATATATATGATCCTGCGCGGCGCGCCCACCGCCCTGTAGCAGTGAATCTGGTATGGGTCAGTCAGCATCTGGTTAAGATCATTAGCATTATAATAACACATAGGCAACAGGCACTCTATCATTAATCTGGCTGGCTCTGTCACAGTGTGTCACATGACATGGCTGCTGGGTGCTGATACTTATGACCAATAAGCTAACAAAATCAGCAGACATGTTATGTGACACACTGTGACAGTGCACTGCCAGCCAGAGCCATGATAGGGTGCATGCTGCCTGTGAGTTGTGATTTCATCCATGATGCCAGAGAGACAGACAAAGTGCAATGTAGTCTATTCACAATCACAGACACTCCCAAAGCACACCTGTGTTGAAGCCTTGAAGGCACTGGCAGCACAACGATCGGATCTGCTTGCCCTCTGTTCCTGCTGTCCTGCTGGACACTGTCAGCTGAGCTGCATCTTTCTGCCTGTCGACACCACCGCCTGCCTAAGCCACCACACAGCCTCTCAAGTCTCACTAGCCCCTCCCCCCGCTACTACTACTCGGCCCCCGCTACTACTGGTGAGGAGCGGAGAAGGATCACTCTGCCGGGGAAGGCAAGGAGATAGATAGGCAGGCAGGCAGCTGGCCAGACTTGAGCCAAGGCAGAAGAACGGGCGAGTGGGAGCGGAATGGGCATGCGCCCAAAACAAATAATCCCTCCGCTCTGACCAGCACATGATCATCAAAAAGGGGCACAGATAATAGATAAAAATACACCCCCCTAAGCTAGTAGGAGCGGCAGAGCAAGGGTGTAAATTATAATTTATTTTTTAATTCTGCACTGACTGCAGGGGTCAAGTCCTGGGTAAAAAAAGTGTGGGAACTCCCACCCAAGATCCACTCCCCCACCAAAAAAAAAAAAAAAAATTATACGCTCATATGCATATATATTTCACACCCCTACATTACACAGCACCCTCATCACTGGACCCCTTTACATTACACATCACCCTGCATCACTGGACCCCTTTACATTACACAGCACCCTGCATCACTGGACCCCTTACATTACACAGCCCCCCGCATCACTGGACCCCTTTACATTACATAGCACCCTGCATCACTGGACCCCCTTACATTACACAGCACCTTGCATCACTGGACCCCTTTACAGAGGTGACTCCTCTCTCACTTGCAGGGAGATCATCTAGTGGGGGCAGGCCCGGACTGGCCATAGGGCATACCGGGCATATGCCCGGTGGGCCGCGGCGGCCCGCGGGCCGGTAGTGACCCGCGAATGGCCCTTGGCGGCCCGCGGGCCGATCGCGGCCCGCGAACGGCCCTCGGCGGCCCGCATGTCACTTCTACCCAGAGGTGTACCAAGGCCCTTGGGGCGGACTGGGCTGGGTTGCAAGAATGCATTTGCCCCCTGGGCTGCTCTAATGTCCTGCAAAAAGGCCACTGAGCTGGCCGAGTGCGCCACCTGCCACAAGTTGTGGATTGTCCACTGGCCACGTCACCTGCCATGTCACCTGGCCACGTCACCTGCCACAAGTTGTGGATTGTCCACTTGCCATGTCACCTGGCCACGTCACCTGCCACGTCACCTGGCCACATCACCTGCCACATCACCTGGCCACATCACCTGCCACAAGTTGTGGATTGTCCACTGGCCACGTCACCTGCCACAAGTGGATTACTTGCCAAATCACCTGGCCACGTCACCTGCCACAAGTTGTGGATTGTCCACTGGCCACGTCACCTGCCATGTCACCTGGCCACGTTACCTGCCACAAGTTGTGGATTGTCCACTTGCCATGTCACCTGGCCATGTCACCTGGCCACATCACCTGCCACGTCACCTGGCCACATCACCTGCCACAAGTTGTGGATTGTCCACTGGCCACGTCACCTGGCCACGTCAACTGGCCACATCACTTGCCACGTCACCTGGCCACGTCACCTGCCACAAGTTGTGGATTGTCCACTGGCCACGTCACCTGGCCACGTCACCTGCCACATCACCTGGCCACGTCACTTACCACAAGTTGTGGATTGTCCACTTGCCACGTCACCTGCTTCAAGTTGTGTATTGTCCACTTGCCATGTCATCTGCCATGTCACCTGGCCACGCCACCTGCCACAAGTTGTGGATTGTCCACTGGCCACGTCACCTGGCCACGTCACCTGCCACAAGTTGTGGATTGTCCACTGGCCACGTCACCTGGCCACGTCACCTGCCACGTCACCTGGCCACGTCACCTGCCACATCACCTGGCCATGTCACCTGCCACAAGTTGTGGAATGTCCACTGGCCACGTCACCTGCCACGTCAACTGGCCACGTCACCTGCCACAAGTTGTGGATTGTCCACTGGCCACGTCACCTGGCCACGTCACCTGCCACAAGTTGTGGATTGTCCACTTGCCATGTCACCTGGCCACGTCACCTGCCACGTCACCTGCCACATCACCTGGCCACGTCACCTGCCACAAGTTGTGGAATGTCCACTGGCCACGTCACCTGCCACGTCAACTGGCCACGTCACCTGCCACAAGTTGTGGATTGTCCACTTGCCACTTCACCTGCCTCAAGTTGTGTATTGTCCACTTGCCACGTCATCTGCCATGTCACCTGGCCACGCCACCTGCCACAAGTTGTGGATTGTCCACTGGCCACGTCACCTGGCCACGTCACCTGCCACAAGTTGTGGATTGTCCACTTGCCATGTCACCTGGCCACGTCACCTTCCACGACACCTGCCACATCACCTGGCCACGTCACCTGCCACGTCAACTGGCCATGTCACCTGCCACAAGTTGTGGATTTTCCACTTGCCACGTCACCTGACCACGACACCTGCCACAAGTTGTGGATTGTCCACTTGTCACGTCACCTGCCACAAGTGGATTATCCACTTGCCAAATCACCTGGCCACGTCACCTGCCACAAGTTGTGGATTGTCCACTGGCCACGTCACCTGGCCACGTCACCTGCCACAAGTTGTGGATTGTCCACTTGCAATGTCACCTGCCACATCACCTGCCACATCACCTGGCCACGTCACCTGCCACATCACCTGGCCACGTCACCTGCCATGTCAACTGGCCATGTCACCTGCCACAAGTTGTGGATTGTCCACTTGCCACGTCACTGGGGCACAGTGGCTGCATTTGATGGGGCACAGTGGCTGCATTTGATGGGACAAAGTGGCTGCATTTGATTGGGCACAGTGACTGCATTTGATTGGGCACAGTGACTGCATTTGATTGGGCACAGTGACTGCATTTGATGGGGCACAGTGGCTGCATTTGATGGGACAAAGTGGCTGCATTTGATGGGGCACAGTGGCTGCATTTGATGGGGCACAGTGGCTGCATTTGATGGGGCACAGTGGCTGCATTTGATGGGGCACAGTGGCTGCATTTGATGGGGCACAGTGGCTGCATTTGATGGGGCACAGTGGCTGCATTTGATGGGGCACAGTGGTTGCATTTGATGTAGCACAGTGGCTGCATTTGATGGGGCACAGTGGCTGCATTTGATGGGGCACAGTGGCTGCATTTGATGGGGCACAGTGGCTGCATTTGATGGGGCACAGTGGCTGCATTTGATGGGGCACAGTGGCTGCATTTGATGGGGCACAGTGGCTGCATTTGATGGGGCACAGTGGTTGCATTTGATGTAGCACAGTGGCTGCATTTGATGGGGCACAGTGGCTGCATTTGATGGGGCACAACGGCTGCATTTGATGGGACAAAGTGGCTGCATTTGATTAGCACAGTGCCTGCATTTAATGGGGCACAGTGGCTGCATATAATGGGGCACAGTGGCTGCATTTGATGGGGCACAGTGGCTGCATTTGATGGGGCACAGTGCCTGCATTTAATGGGGCACAGTGGCTGCATATAATGGGGCACAGTGGCTGCATTTGATGGGGCACAGTGGCTGCATTTGATGGGGCACAGTGGCTGCATATAATGGGGCACAGTGGCTGCATTTGATGTTTTTGTTCAGTTTGATTGCTTCCCCCCAAAACAATGTTGAGCACCAGTGTGAGCCAAAAGGCTTGCACTCACAGATACTCCACTGAAAAGTTATCAATTCTCATGTCACTTTTCAGAGGCATTTGACAGACAGTAAGGAGGTGATGCCTAATTTCCTCCCTGCCTGTTTTAACCTCAGCCAGTCCCTCCAGATATTTCACTTTGTACTCCACCTTATTTTCATTACTCTTTATAGGTATTAGATGTTCTCTCACCTTATTCTTTGCACATCTAATACATAATGAGAGTTCTGGAAATAAGGTGGAGTTCAAAGTGAATTTCTAAACCTAAGTTGAGAACCCCTTTCAGAAGATTTGAGGATATTATTAAACTCAGAGACTGGTGGGCTTAGGCCATCATAAATAGATTGAAAATCTGCCAGTTCAGCAGAAATTTCAATCTATCAATGTGCAGACTGGTTATACAGACTCCGATCTATCAACTGACTTCAATACAACAATGGGAAATGTCCAACGATTTCTCTCTGTTCCAGCAATGTGGAGTGATTTCTCTCTCTGTGCCACAAATGTGGAGCAGTCTCTCTCTCTGTGCCACAAATGTGGAGCAGTCTCTCTCTCTGTGCCACAAATGTGGAGCAGTCTCTCTCTCTGTGCGGGCATTCCATCATTAACCCCTGCCGCGTGCCCCCCCCCCCCCCCCCGGGCTGCTCAGTCTAAAATGCCCGGGCCTATTTTTTGTCCCAGTCCGGGCCTGAGTGGGGGTGTCGGCATCCACAATCCACCACATGCACCTGCATCTCCCTTGTTCCCATCCTGCACTCAGTGGGAGCTGCTGAGGGGATAAGATCTTTGGGAGCCATTGGGAGACAAGCTATCCCTGGTAAACACAGAAGCCGGACTTCTGTTTACCAGTAATAGTGGTGAGCAGGTAGCAGAAGGCCAAAGCCAGAGGTGGTGGAACTGAATTCCACCAAGTTCCAGCTGCAAAAAAGCCCTGGTCCTCAGTCAGGGGACTGTCCCCAGAAACCGAGGATGTCTGGTCACCCTATGCACAAAGCGTTTAACTACCCATATATGTCTCTGTCACATTTATTCAGAACATTTATATAAAAGTGTTTACAACGTTTTATATAGATAAACATCATGCAGCTCTGAAAAACAAGTGTTATAGGAAATCTTCATAATTAAAAATGGAGGTTACCAGTGCTGACATCTTTCTGAAAATGCTGATTGGCTGCTCACCAGTTGGTCTCAGACACTTTTTTATTAATTACCCCTATTAATCTGATCTGTACAGATCCACCAACCCTGTTTACTTCCAACTGTGCCCACAAGCTTGCTGTCATGGCAACATCCCAGGAAATCACTTTACTTTTCTTTTTTTCTTTTTAAACAGAAGGAATGTTTATTGTCATCCAGCAGTACAGCTTATAAGCAACCCAAAAAAAAAATCAGTTTAAGAGAAAGTAAACATGGAATATACTGGGCATCATAGGCATGCACACAGGGTATGTCAGGTGTGCCTGGGCACACCCTAATCGCCCTGTGTGGTGCAGATTCTCCCTGTTTAATCCCCTGCTATTCAGCAAGGCCCTCTATCAGGGCTCCTTTTTTTTTTAAATAATAAAAAAATATTAATAAAACCTACTGACATCATCCACTGCCTTACTGACACCAATCTCTGCCTTACTGGAACCCGCCGCTGCTCTACTGACACCGTCCGTATGTATACACATGCACACGCATATGTATATGAGCTTTGAGGTGCACCTGGGCATATAACAGTTTTGTTGTCAGAAATTCAGAGCTGTTGTAAATCCTCTCCACGTTTCCTGGGTTATCTCAAAAAGTCTGATCCTCCTAGTTCTTATCTTGGACTACACAACAATTTGCATTTATGTTTTACATATTAAAGAGTAGGAGTGATTAATAGTTTAGCAAAAGACATCTCCAACTGGGCAGGGCTGACACCATTTAAATCCCAATATTGCTGTGTTGTCATCCCACAATAGGATTTAAAATCAGAATGCAATTCTAACAGCTCAACCTGTATTTTCTGTACTAGCAGAGTCTTTAAAGGCATAAAGCATGGGGAAATGTCCACATATTGCAGATATGTACTGAATACTTGACATACACTTTCCATGTGGTCCGTGTCTCTATTGAGATTTTTTCTGAAAGATTTTAATGTGTCCCTAAAGATATGCCCATGACTTAGAAAGAAGTTACAGGAAATTTCCCTAGGTCCCTATTCTGTATGATACCCATGAACCACAAGAGTGGGGAACAATCATCCAAATGGGCATACAGAATGCGATAAAAAGTTTAGTATTGGTTTTGACCCTTCCACGCTCGTTTCAAACCTAATATTCAATCCCTGGAAGCTATTATCACCTCTCAAATGTACGTTACTCCAATAGCCTAGCAACTTTCTACTGCCATATGTTTCTCTGCTAACAAGGCACTCTTACTAGAAGTATGTCAAGGCTCCTGATTAACAATACATTATTTTAAAGTGGTTGTAAACCCTTATTTTTCACTTTTACCTACAGGTAAGCCTATAATACGGCTCACCTGTAGGTATAAAGAATATCTCCTAAACCTGTACGGTTTAGGAGATATTCTCCTCGCAATGCGCCGCTGATTGCAGCGGCGCATGCGCAGGGGGAATCCACGGCGAAAGATCCGGCAGCCGCCGGACCTTGCCGATTTTAAATCTCCCGCGCGCACGCGCGGCAGTGTTATTCATTCTGAATTGCACTACAACACACCTGTACTAGTACAAACCATCACAAAAAATAGGTCACGCCCTAATTCTTTGTAATACTCTGCAACACGCGTTAACAGGATATCATGCCAAAATGTAAAGTTGCCATTAATATTGATAAGATAATGCATTTACAAACGTACTAATTGTTAATTTTTTTTGGGCAGTTTATTACAATTATGTTTCTAAAGAACTGGAAACATCACCACTTAAAGGACTGGAAACGATGCCCCACAGAGGGCTGGAAACAATGTCCCATGGAGGGCTGGAAACAATTCCCAATGGAGGACTGGAAAAAATGCCCCATCATAGACTGAAAACAATGCCACATCAAAGTCTGGAAACAATTCCCCATCGAGGGCTGAAAACAATGCCCTACGGAGGGGTGGAAACAGTGGCCCATGAAAGGCTGGAAACAAACCCCCATGGAAGCCTGGAAACAATGCCCAATGGAGGGCTGGACACAATGCCTCATGGAGGGGTGGAAACAATGCCCCATGGAGGGGTGGAAACAATGCCCCATGGAGGGCTGGAACCAATGCCCTACGACCCCATAGAAACAAATGGCTATAAAGGCCTAGAAACATCACATGAAGACCTGAAAACAACAGCATCTGAAAACCAAGAAACAAAAACGTATGAAGGAATGACAACATTGACAACCAAAACAATCAAACAAACTTCTAAAGAACGGGCTAAAAAGACAACAGTGGAATCCAATTTTTATTCCTTCAACTGTAAGTATTTATCATCCACTTTTTAATCAGATATTATAGGCCTCGTGCACACTGGCTGTTTAGCCTCAATGTATGAGGCTCCAGCGTGTACCGAGAAGTTACTGAAGCTCTCTTTCAATGTGAAAATATTCTTTGTTCCTCTAATGTTTTTTTTTCTTTCTTTTTTTTTTTTCTACAGGGTCAATAATCAAGCACTGGTCGATCACGGTTTTTCTGATCTTATTTGGAATATGTCTCGGCCTTGGCTGCATCTAGTAAGTCACAAACATAATTTACTCATTACATTTACTTCTTGACAACACTCCTAAGGATGAGTATGTATCCACCCTCTCTACTTTATCATTGACCACAAAGCTCATGCAGTAACAGAGTAGAGAAAGCTCCTATTTTATCATGGGGGCTTAAAGTGTTTTTACCTCCAGTGCAAGCGTACTAAAGGGGAACATCAATATACTGGAATAACTGCCCAGATGCATGCTCTGCAAAAGAAGTGTGTAAATACTTTCCTTCTATGCTGACCAGGCCACTGAACTTACTGGACTCTACAAGAGGAATGGCCACTCAATCTCTGCTGACGTTCCTCCTATAGCCCTCAATGTTACTACAGGATATAGTAATAACTTAGGTGAACAGAAGGAACCACTGATTGCTGCAAGGGACCAAGGAGGTCAGACTTCCAGTGGATTTCAAGGAACCATTTCTCTTCAACACGGTAGTATTTAGGGGCATGGGCAGAGGGGAAGTAATGAATTGAATGAAAGCCATATGACTTTCTCAGGACTATTGGGGTTAAAAAGAGTTAATTACTGAGGCCTTGTATATTATATATTTTTCATATATATGCTATGAACAAACCAGAAGCCATCTTGAGTTAAAAAAATAATAATTCTAAAGAGGTTAACCACTTCAGCCCAGGAAGAATTTACCCCCTTCGGTCAGAAGCGAGCACTTTTTGCAATTCGGCACTGCATCATTTTAATTGCGCGGTCGTGCGACGTTGCTACCAAACAAAATTGACGTCCTTTTTTTCCCACAAATAGAGCTTTCTGTTGGTATTTGATCACCTCTGTGGTTTTTTTTTTGCTCTAGAAACAAAAAAAGAGCGTACATTTTGAAAAAAAAGCAATATTTTTTACTTTTATCCCCCAAAAATATATAAAAAAACATAATTTCTTTCTCATTTCAGGCCGATATGTATTTTTCTACATATCTTTGGGAAAAAATTGCAATAAGCATATATTGATTGGTTTGCGCAAAAGTTATAGCTTCTACAAAATAGGGGATAGTTTTCTGGCAATTTTATTATTATTTTTTTTTTTAGTAATGGCGGCAATCAGCGATTTTTATCATGATTGCGGCATTATGGCGGACACATCGGACACTTTTGACACTTTTTTGGGACCATTGTCATTTATACAGCGATCAGTACTATACAAATGCACTGATTACTGTGTAAATGACACTGGCAGGGAAGGGGTTAAAAACTAGGGGGCGATGAAGGGGTTGCGTGTGTCCTAGGAAGTGATTCTAACTGTGTGGGGGCTGGGCTACAAGTGACATGACAGTGATCACTGTTCCCGATGACAGGGAGCAGTAGATCACTGTCCTGTCACTAGGCAAGGGAAATGTCTTGTTCTGCAGCTCCGTGACACAATCACGGAACACCGGAGGACATCGAGTCCGCTGGTCCTGCGGGTATGGTCACGGAGCCCATGGCTGGCGCACACCTGCACGCCGGCAATTTCAAAGCAACGTACAGCAGCCATGCCATTCTGCCGACATATATAGTCGTGAGGCAGTCAGCAAGCTGTTAACTTTAGTTCATTGTCTTTGAAACGATAGAAACCCTCAATAGAAGGTTTTAACGCTATTATGTTAAATTCTCTTAAGACCGTAATTCTCTTTCTGTCAGCCTGTAAAGATAAAAAAAAAACATGGGCAGTGTTTAGACTAAAGCCCCATACACACTATCAGTTTTCCTGCAGGTTTTTCTCTTCAGGTTTACCAAAACCATCTAATATGAGGTCAAATCTTAAGAGTTTCAACTTGTATGCAATCAGGCAGGCCCTTGCACTACATGGTTTTGGTAAACCTGAAGAGAAAAACCTGCAGGAAAAAGTGTGTATGGGGCTTCAGAGACTCATATTTCAGATGTGCTCACGGACCTAAATTTTGTTTCCAGGATTGAGTCACAAGAGAGGGCTTATTCACAAAAGAATCATATTGTATTATGTATTGCAAAAACAATCATATTAGCTATAATGCCAAATATATATTTACGTTATATCAAAGTAATTATATACATAATTAATTGAACAATGTCACATATTTTGGTTTGTGCATTTTTGTTATAATATTCTTTTTTATAATGCTCATAAATGTGGAAGGGGGGGAGCGGGGGAAATGGAAGTTTTGATAAATAAAACTCATACTGTATATGTATTTGTAACGGTCAGGGGTTAACACCGTTTACGATTTTCCATTCCACCAACCCACGACAGCTTTCCGACACTCCAACACTCCATCCATCGAATTTCCCCCAAAAAACGAGACACACACAGCTCTGTTCTCTGGTTCCAAACAGATTGAATACTTCAATGGTAACTCAGCTTGTTATATACAGTTAGAAACCAAATCTGGACAATGCCTAACTCCACCCACAACATCACACAAAGGGGTGCTAACGAGTCCCCCTCAATCCACATCTTAGACAGACTTTCTGACTGCGATAAGCTATTCCCACCTGCTACATAAAACACATTCCTTTAGTAAACATAATTGACATGCTAATCCACTACACCTGAAAGGTCAGACATCTGACCTTTCAGACTGCCAACACATATCTATCATCAATAGAACTTTCACACAATACAGTGTCATTAGCATACACAATGAAAGGTTCTTGAGAGGCAGACTTAATTAGCACAATAGACAATAGAATGCAATCACAGCAAGCTTTTATCATTACAGCCAGGTAGACTTAATTAGCATCTCAACAGTCTATGTGTCCCCACATGAATGAATACGGTCCTATTGACCTGTTGGGGTCAGAATAAATGAATACTGTCCTATTGACCTGTTGGGGTCAGAATAAACCACTCCTGCAATACATGAATTATCATTATTGTCCCATCTCATGTAATTCATGATATCATTTCTCAGTCATCCTATGCCCCTATTGGACATAGGATGACCCTAGACCCAAGAGTCATTAGTGAAGCTGGCACAGGAGTACCCCGCATTCTTCAAAAGTCTCTGGGTATCACGGGCCATTCTGTTACAGTATTCATTATCTATTGTTGAATATTTATCATGAAAATATTAGTATACAAGAGGTATATGATTCAAATACTGTATATAAGTTAGTATGTTTAGGAGTTATATTAATGAGAATATTCATGAATAACTGTTATGCTTCTAGTCAGAACCATAACTTCATTTTCAACAATACGGTAATTAGTGTGGGTATATTTTCTTAAAGTAATAGATCTTAGAAAGGCTCCACCCTGTCAGAATTTAGACAGTTTTGATAGTTTATTGGGTTTTGCTAAGCTAAGGTCAAAAATGTATTAGATTATTAAATAAAATCAATTCTAATACAACACTGCCCCCGCCCCCTGGTGGTGAAAATATTAAGAGTATAAGATGGCCGCCAGACATAGTTGTCATAGTAACATGGGAACAACCCATAATTTTACATCATCAATTGCGTAGTAGTGACACGCACACCCACTTTTTTGGGTGGGATAAAAGAGTATAAACATAGCAGAGAAGGGGGGTCTGAAATGTAGGCTGTTGTGTTGGAAGAAGTCCTTAGGGAGACCTAACTGATACTTCTCAAAACCAAAGTTTCTTAGACCACTGGTAAAGTATTATTTTTCTATTTTATCTTTTGATAATAATTTTTTTTTGGCATATACAAAACAAAACCTTTTAATATTGTGGCCTAGGGATTTGCAGTTGTGTTATTTCTACCTGCAGCATGATATAATTATATTCCAAATATTAAGAGACATACACATTTTGTCTGTCTCTACAAAGCTAAGACCAAAGTCTGTACAATGGTTTTGTTGTGATAAAATTATGAAGCTTTGTGCACAATATAACACTTTGTCCGTGCATTTTTAAAGTATAAGCTTTAGGGTCCTTTCACACGTGCGGACCGTTTTTTAGATCAGTTTTTTATCATCAGTTAATCCGTTTTTCATCTGTTTTTCATCCGTTTTACATCCGTTTTCATTCGTTTTCATCCGTTTTTCATCCCTTTTTCATCCGTTTTTTTATCTGTTTTTTTTTTGTTAGAACTTTATTTTTATTACATATTTTGATGAAAAATGGATGTTAGCGGATCGGATGTTAAACGGATCATCCGCTAACATCCGTTTTTCGTCCGTTCCATTTTTTTGACGGAAGAAAATAGGGCTTTCTTCCGTTCAAAAAAACGGAGCTTAACGGAGACGGATGTTAACGGACGTTAGCGGATGCTCATCTGCTAACGTACGCTATCCCATTGGAAAGCATTGCAGTCCGTAAACGGACGTATGAAAAAACGGACGAACGGTCCGCACGTGTGAAAGGACCCTCAGCCCTGTTTCACACTGGGTACGATTTGGAACGATTTGAGATGCGATTTGACATGTCAAATCGCATCTCAAATCGGCGGCAATTGTCGGCAATGGCACTGTCCTAATCAGTGCGACGCCGCATCTGCGATTTCAAAAAGTAGTTCCTGTACTACTTTTTGCGATTTCGGGCCGCGATTTACATTAAATTGCGGCCGAAATCGCGGCAAATCGCGCATTTTACCGCGATTTTGAATTCGCAGCAGTGTGAACCTAGGCTAAAGGTCTGTTTGTT
Source organism: Rana temporaria (assembly GCF_905171775.1). Classification (NCBI taxonomy): domain Eukaryota; kingdom Metazoa; phylum Chordata; class Amphibia; order Anura; family Ranidae; genus Rana; species Rana temporaria. The sequence goes on from NC_053491.1 coordinate 155,296,145, forward strand.
TTGAGAAGAATCACAAGAGCTAAAATCAACACCAGCTTGTTTACATAAGTCCGTAGAGCTACGGAAAGCTAATTACTAAGTTACCAAGTTATATTTAAAATGTTGAAATTGTGTAATAAGAACTTGTGTAGAAATGTGATTATCATCTGTATCATCATATATCTTTGATATTTAAAAGTGTATCAATATTTGTATTATCGCCAAATATACTTGGTATTATTTTACACTGAATGTTTAGTTAATAAATATATATTTTTGACAAATTCGCTGTGTCACTTGTCTTCAAGATAGCATAGATAAACAAACTTGAATTACTTGGTTGTATTTGTGGAAAAATTAAAAAATCTCCTCAATCATAGATGTTTGCATAATTTCATAAATACAATACTGTTTTAATATTTCAGTATAAACATTCTGACAACTTAGACATAGAAATTTAAATGATAGCGCCCAAATTTGTATCTTGAGCATCCATCCAGGACAACCAAGTCCTTAAAAAAGAAAAATCTTTCACAGAGGCTCTTTCCTCTAGTTGCTATTGCAGCTCATGAGTGAGTGCAGGGATTTAAAAGTTGATGGTCTTCCATTAAACAACATGCTATAGCAGTTAACTGTAAGAGCATCTGCACCTACAGTTTCCTTTCGTCCAAAATCTCACAAATATCTGTTGACCCTGCCAGTTATGACCACCTTATACAGATTCTTGAGATGGGGTGACAACACTGCTGGACTGCCCTTAAAATCACAGCAGTGTTGTCACCCTTATGTAATCAGTGCCTGCTTGCACTACACTGGGAGGAAATTTTGTAGGGAGGCATGGCTATAAGAATTCTCACTGCTGATTCCCACACCCGTAAAATGACAGTTAGCACCTGGCCACATCTAGTTCTGCCCACTGCTTTCTGGATTGATAGCATTGCATCTGCTGCAGAAACCCTCCCAATGTGAGTTGTGGTGTCTGGGAGAGGGAGTGTGGGCGCTACAAATGAAGGGGGATTTGGCTCACTTAGGGAAATTAGGACATGTCAATACTGTCATACAGCAACCTTTACTTTGAGGAACATATACAATACTTTTGAAGTGCTATAATGATAAGGTTTTTTTTCAAATGATGCATATTAACGTATTTTTTTTTAATTATTATTACAGCAAAGTATTATATTACATCTTCCTATTGCCTTGCATACGCGACCACTTTATTGATGAAAAATCTGTTATTGAACAGGGACCAGGTAAATACAAGTAGATCAATTAATATGAATAAGAAAAAACTGGGTGCATATCCTGCATGGTGTAGAAAGATGCCTCAGTAGCTCATCTGCATATAAACATCACTATATAGAAACATATATTTGGTGAGGAGAAAGAAAATGTGCACAGTTACTTTGGGCTGACCACCAATACTGATAAAGGCAGGCCAACCCCATGAAGCTGTGGAAACAACACCTCGTGAGGGCCTAGAAACAACACCTTGTGAGGAAGTGGAAACACCACCCTGTGATGAAGTGGAAACAACACCCTCTGTGGGACTGAAAACAATACTTCATGAGGGCCTGGAAACACCCGGTGAAGACCTGGAAATGACACCCCGTGAAGGCCTGGAATTGACACCCCATAAAGACCTGGAAAGGATTCCCCACGAAGGCCTGGAAACAGCTCCCCATAAAGGCCTAGAAACAATATCAAAACAAAAAACCAGAAGGCTGACGTTGCGCTGGCGTGAATATTGAATTAGTGACAGTGAAAAAATGAACTGTAAGCTGCTAGCATCCCATGTTTTTCATTGATCGTACATTCATGATACCCTTTATTGAAGAATCTTTGTTTGAGAGTATTGGATTGCTCATGAAAATCCGTAATCTCGGAGGCACTGGGCGGGGTCTAGCTGAACGGACATGCCGGGCTAGAGCTCTGCTCCTCGAGGGAGAAAAACCGCTGATAAATAGCTGACAACGGAGCCGCGGAAGAACGGGACACGACGAAAATATCACAGGGAGGTGAGGGGGAACATTTAAAAGTAAAATGGTGCTGGGAGGCGCCAGAAATAAGACAAAACCCAATCCCTGCAGCAGTGCCCAGCAGGCAAAAGGAGCATCCAAAAAGGCGGGAATCACCTCAGCCACCTCAGCCACCTCAGAGAATCTCCTCACAGGGAAAGATAAAAGGCGCATCATTAAACAAATGAAGCCTGCTATTCTCCCAGGAGCCCAAAGCACAGATAGTGAAGATGAAGATTTATTAGACACCTCACAGGCTGCTGTACAAAGCGCAGCTGTCCCCTCAGAGTTGTTACAACAATTTGAGAGAATGCTGAACAAAGCATTGAAGCGCACCTCAGACCAAATCACCTCAAACCTTACTAAAGAGATAAGGGACTTGGGAAGCCGCACTGAGACCTTGGAGTCAAAAGTGGAAGAATTAGAGGTTATAACGCAGGACTGCCAATCTGAAATAGACACCCTCAAGGAGGAAAATTTGACGCTTCAAAATAAACTGGAAGATTATGAAAACCGCGCCAGAAGGTCAAATTTGAGGTTCAGAGGTATTCCAGAGTCAATAATAGATCTTCCAGGTACTACGCTTGCAATATGTCAGGAATTATTGCCAGGAATTGCAATAGAGCGGTTGGAATTTGACAGGGTTCATAGGGCACTAGCCCCAAAGAAACCAGAGGGACCCCCTAGAGATATCATCGCCAAATTCCACTATTATAGAACAAAAGAACAAATCTTGGAAGCAGCCAGAGTAAAGAACAGCCTGACATTCCAAGGGCACAGCTACCAGATATTCGCTGACATCTCACAGCTAACAATTACTAAAAGGCGAGCAATGAAACCCCTCTTAATGGAACTTCAAAGTCATCAAATTAAGTACCAATGGGGATTCCCCTTTTCCCTACGGTTCACATACCAGGGAACCAAAATAATATGCAGATCGCCTGACCAATTGCATCAAGCTCTACTTGATCTCAAGCTCATCGAACGTAACACCACATCAAATTCCTCCCGCAGAAGAGCAGCGTCGGTTTCTTCTCACAGCAATTCAACCCACCCTGAAAAGAACAACGGTATACAACACACCAACAAAAGGGGCAGATTTGCACCCCAACCCCTAGACCAAGAGGACACAATGGACTGACCATTTTTCTAGAAGATCTTCCATATTCCACTTCCTCCGTGCTACAAGATCAACCCAAGTGAAGACACCTGCAACTTGAGAGAATTGGAAACCTCTCTACTTGTTATCCTTATTTTACTTACTTTGCCTGCTTCTCCTCTCTCCTTTCTTACTCCCCGCCTAGCTTTAGGGTGGGGGGGGGGAAAGGTTACCAAGCCTATCCTATACCCTTAGGGGTTTTCACACTCCATTCCTTTCTTATCAGGTTGTAAACACCTTCAATATTCAGTCTTTCTTTCCTTTCTTTCCTTCATACCTTAATTACTTATGCCTCCTTCCTTCTCACCTAAGAAGCTCATCTATCCCCTGTATCTCAGGGATCCTTATCTGTAACACCCCCCTGATACAGCACCACCATTAGACATGCATATAGGCCAACACAATCTACAATCTTTCCTAGTAATCCATCATAACAATTCTCTCTCTCTCCCTCTTTCTTGCACCATATTATGCAGGACACTATTCTCATCATGTTCTTATTATGGTTACATGTAGATAAGAATGACTAACACCCAGTAGGGTGTTATCAGAATACTTTAAAAAGCGGTTCTCCAGCGCATGAAAACAACATGTGCCTCTCCAAGATCTCCTCGGGTCCCCATAATATTATGTGGGGACTTGACGAGATCCCCTTTTCCCCTGGCGGGAGCTTTTCTCCCCCGCCACGGGCAAACAAAATGAAATTTTTTTTTGCTTATTATTGATTGCATATCCACTAACCTGTTTTGTATTTCACCCCCTCTTCAAGGTTGTTTTTTCCGGAACCCCTCACCCTTATTCTTTCCCTAAGTCTGCAGGACATGGGCCGCCCAGCCAATCCACAAAGGATAAAGGTAAGACAGGCGGGGAGGTCAGGCTACCATGGCACCATTAAATTTATTGTCTCTAAATGTGCAGGGCCTAAATGTACCACAAAAGAGAACCAAGGCTTTTAGATCTTTTCAGGCCAAAAAAGCTCATATTGTCTGCCTACAGGAGACACACTTTACCACTAACACGACTCCCAAATTTTACAATCCTTTTTACCCCCAAGTATATACAGCCTCCGCTTCAGTCAAAAAAAGGGGAACCCTAATTGCATTTCATAGAACCACACCTTTCACACTAAATTCCGAAATCAAAGACCCAGAAGGTAGATACCTCATTCTAACAGGCCACATAATGGACACAGCAATCACAATAGTTTCTTACTATGCCCCCAATCTCAATCCATTACCCTTTCTATCACACCTCCTTCAAACAATCAGCACTCATAAAATAGGCACTCTCCTCATTTGCGGTGATTCCAACCAGGTTCTTCTCCCATTTTTGGACAAAACCCCATACACCCCACCTAAACATCAAGCCAAACAGACCCTTTCCAATCTCCTATCCAAATTCAATTTGGTAGATTCCTGGAGGGAATCCAATCCCACAAAACGAAATTACACATATTACTCCAATCCACACCGATCATTTAGCCGAATTGACCACATATTTGTGACAATAGGTATGGCACCGGAAATACTACATTCAAAAATCATACCCATTCCATGGTCGGACCATGACGCAGTGTTCACTACGATAGCTTCGGCAATCCCAAAAAAACATGATCCCACTTGGTACCTTCCTGAAATCTTACTTAAACACCCAGCTCATTGTCAGTTAATTGAACAAGCCCTAAAAGAATACCTAGACCTCAACACGAGCCCTGATATATCCCCACTCACTCTATGGGAGGCACACAAGCCAGTTCTTAGAGGAACATTCCAGCGCCAACTAGGGATACTCAAAAAAGAAAGAATACAAATGGCGAGGAAATTGGAAATAGAATACAACTCAGCTTTTCTGGCCCTGCAAAGCAATCAAAATACTAGTAATAGAAGTCGTTTGGACAGGGCACGTCTGGAGTATGATCTGTTCCTATCGGATTCTGCGAATAGGGTGCAGATAAGATCTAGGCATGCTTTTTACAAACACGCAAACAAACCGGGGACATACTTAGCTCGAGCATTAAATTCTCTCAACAAAACTTTTAAACCCATCAAACTAAAGATAGCAAACAATGTCGTCTCCAGCAATCCACTCAAAATTGTACAGAAATTTAGTTCACATCTGAAAACATTATATTCGGAAACTGGTACATTCGACGAATTGGAAGCAAATACCTTCTTTTCACAAATCAATCTCCCACAAATAAACCAGTCACAAAAAGCACAATTAGAAGAACCAATTACCCAAGACGAAGTAGCTAATGCCATTCAGGAACTCAAAATAAACAAAAGGCCAGGCCCAGATGGTTTCTCAACGCGATACTTCAAAAACTTCAAGGAATTAATATCCCCAAGACTAGCAGATGCATTTAACAACCTTCTAGAGCAAAAAACTTTCAGACCAGAATCACTACTAGCTACGATATGCATGATCCCTAAACCACACACAGATGACACTCTCAGCGCAAACTATCGTCCCATATCCATGTTAAATATAGACATAAAATTATTAGGCAAGATATTAGCTACCCGTCTCAATAAAATTATAGGCAAATTGATCCATCGGGATCAAGTGGGCTTCATGCCCTCTCGACAAGCAGGCGACAATGTACGAAGAGCATGTCTACTGGCGCACATAGCAAAAAAAAGAGGCATCCCGGCGTGTTTCCTCTCCCTAGATATTAAACAAGCTTTTGATTCCATCTCCTGGTCGTATCTAAACTACACTCTCCAGAAATGGGGCTTTGGCCCACACTTCACTAAATGGATTATGGAACTCTACAATAAACCAAAAGCATATGTCAAATATGCGGGATATAAATCGGACACCTTTGATATCGGGAGGGGAACACGACAGGGCTGCCCATTGTCCCCATTACTATTTGCCCTACTCATCGAGCCGCTCGCGGAAAAAATTAGATCAGATCCCACTATTTTAGGCATCGAACTAGGTGGCCACAAACACAAATTATGTTTATTTGCGGACGACATTCTTTTATTCATATCTTCCCCACAAGTAACGGGCCCTAATCTCATTCCTATTCTAAATAAATTTGCAACATTTTCAGGTCTAGTCATAAACCCCAAAAAATGTATGGCTTTAAATATATCCCTCTCAAAAATAGAACTAAATGCAGCCAAAACAGGTCTCCCATTTGTATGGCCGGAAAAAAGTATCCCATACCTAGGAATACACTTAACGGCAGATACTTCTGACCTATTTTCGCATAACTATCCAACTCTACTGAAGCACGTAACTAACCTTTTGAATTCGTGGTCCCGACTACCACTGTCTTGGCTTGGAAGAATTAATGCAATAAAGATGACGATACTTCCTAAATTTTTATACCTTTTCAGAGTACTTCCTATCCCAATTCCAGCTTATTTCTTGAGAATAATACAGAAAAGAGTGTCGTCGTTTGTATGGGGTTCTTCCAGGCCAAGGTTAAAAGCGCAAATTCTACATCTCCCCAAAACACATGGAGGGCTAGGACACCCAAACTTTACAATTTATTACAGAGCAGCACAAATTTCAACCCTCACCAAATATCACGCAACCAAGGAATTGCCTCTATGGGTACTGATAGAAGCGTCTGAAAGCGACCCCATCCCACCAGCTAACTTGCTATGGGTTCACCCTAAACTACGTAGACACATAAGCAATCCCATTATCAAGCACTCACTCTCTCTATGGGACAGATTCAAAAACAAAATACCTCCTACTATCACCATACCATCCAATGCTCTCATTTTATAAGAATCCGGCATTCTACCCAGCATGGGTCTACCCCAATACGTTCAAGGAATGGGTAAAAAAGGATTGTATATATGTATATAAATTCTTGGATTCAGCTGATATCATGCCTTTTTCATTAGTATGCAAAAAATACGGTATTCCACATACGGAACAGTTTAGATATCTCCAAATAAAAAACTTCATACAGTCGCTTATGATTTCAACACCATCACAGGTACAGATGTCCTCCTTTGAGTTCATTTGCAGAAAAGACCCGCATGCAAGAGGAATAATATCGGCTCTGTATTTGCAGTCTCTAACCCATACTAGCACGGCGAAACTATCATATGTCCAGAAATGGGAGGAAGACTTAAATGCAGAGCTCAATACTTCCGATTGGAACCAAATATGGCTAAATACCAAAGCAGCCTCCTCAAACATAACAGCGTTGGAAACAAACTATAAAGTGTTAACTAGATGGTACCTGGTGCCTGCCAAAATAGCAAAATATGTACCAAATTACTCAGGACAATGCTACAGAGGATGCTCTGAAATGGGTACATACTATCATACTTGGTGGACGTGTCCGAAAGCGCAAACATTCTTGACAGGGATTTTTAACATAGCAAATAAATTAACAAAATTAAAAATCCCTAAGGACCCTAAATTTGCCCTATTGAATTTGAAACCCATTACTACAACACGCCTACAATTCAAACTACTAATGCAACTCTTTACAGCTGCAAAACAGACCCTTGCTAAAGCATGGAAAACCCCAAACCTGTCAGTCAAAGAAGTAAAGAATAGAATGAGCAATGCGATGACACATGCCAAAATGGAGGCGCTAGATTCGGACACGATTATCAATTTTGAAAAACTTTGGAAACCGTGGATTTCGTATACAATACCTGATAGTTTTAATGACGGGGTAATGATGCCATGGTAGCTTGCCCATTGTACGGTACAAATAATGATAATGGATCCTGGCCCATTCCTGCAGACCTTTTTTTTTATTTATTTTCTACCCCCCTCCTCCCCCCTTTTTTCTGCCCCCCCCCCCCCCCCCCCGTAAGTTCATATGTGTGAATCGTTTTCCTCACTACATTTTATATGAACGATACAGATAAAGTAGCATACTTTAGATCCTGTATTCCTACGTGTTTAAAAAATGCATTAAATAAGACACTAGTTGATGTTAAGAAACTGCTAATATGTTTACTTGGCAACACAGGTAGAACCCCTGTATAACAAGTTATAACAGCGTAAATCCTTCCTGTTGTTGCCAAAAAATGTTGATCAAATTCTTTTCTCCTTAATTTTACATACTAATAGTGATTATAGCGATTATAAAATGTCAAGAAGACGAAATGTTATTCCTTTTTAAACATTGTATCAATCACATGCTACTTGTATGATTTCATGTTGCAATTACTAAATAAAATAATTTTGACAAGGAAAATCCGTAATCTCTGTACAATTGCGTCTAATACGCTGGAACTGACCTTTCGGTACAGCTGCCAGCCAAGAACTGTGGTGACAACTTGTGACAGGAATAAAAGCGTTGCGATCCGTGTCTTTAAAAAAAGTATTAGTGATCAATCGCCCTTCTTTAACAAAAATATTTAAATCTAAAAAGTGAATATGGGAGGTGCTCATCTCGTATTGTAAAGAAATGCCTCTGGTGTTAGAATTAAGTTTAGAAAAAACGCTTCTAGTGATGTTGCGTCACCCTCCCATATAAGTATCACGTCATCGATGTAACGTTTCCAGAGGCGCAGTTGGGTAGGTGTCTCAGCATCAATTACTTCGCGTTCCCAATAAGCCATAAATAGATTGGCTAGGCTGGGGGCAAATTTAGCCCCCATAGCCACACCACAGATTTGTAAGAAAAAGGAGCCACCAAACCAAAAATAATTGTGTGTGGTTGCGAACCTTAATAATTCCAAAATAAATTCTCTTTGTAGAGGTGGTATGTTGAATTCTTGTTGAAGATAGAATTCAACCGCTTCTACTCCATGCTGATGGGAGATAACAGTGTAAAGGGAGGCCACATCAGCAGTGGCAAGGATATAACCCTCCCCCCACTGAAAATCTTTTAATAGGTTCAGAACCTCAGTGGTGTCCCCTAGATAGGCGGGAGTGGATGAAAGCAGCGGCTGCAAAAAACTGTCCACATATTTTGCCAATTTTAGCAGTAGCGGAATCAATTCCGCTGATGATCGGGCAGCCAGGTGGCTTAATCAAACTTTTGTGTAATTTAGGTCAGTAGTAAATCACAGGTACCCGTGGTGTAATTGGGTATAAGATGGGCCTGCTCTTTTTTATTTAGTATACCTTTTTGAAAGCCACGATCAATCAGATTGGAAAGTAACTTCCTATATTTAACTGTGGGGTTAGAGGGCAACGCAGTGTAGGTTGATTGATCTGACAGTTGTCGATTCATTTCTTCCACATACTGAGATTTATCTAGAATAACTATCCCCCCCCTTATCTGCTGGTCTAATTACTATATCATTCCGCTGGCAGATCAATTTGACATTACTTTGAATTGGAAAAAAAACTCTGGGTTTATTGATTTTTAAAGATAAAAGATCTTTGGTAATAAGTTCCTTGAATACCTGTATAGCAGGAGCTACAAATCCCAGGGGGGTTAAATAAAGATGCATTCCTAAGGCTGGTATGTTGAATAGGGACAGTATTTGTAGATGGGGCATCGTCTGAATTGACTCCAGAACGGCGAATAGACGATGGAGGGATCCTGTGTATAATCTGGGTACCATTACCGATTGGATCTAAAATAAAATGTCTCTTAATATTCATCTTACGGATGAATTTATTAAAATCAATAAAAGTCTCGAATTTATTGAGTTTATGTGGAGGGGCAAACTTAAGGCCGTGACTCAAAATGTTCTGTTCACCAGCTGTTAGAGAGACTGAACTAAGATTGAAAATACCTGTTAAATCCGCTGTTTTCTTATCTTTGGCCCTAACTCGCCTCCCCCCTCTGGTGCCTCTCTGTCGTCGTGGTCTCTCTTGCTTCTGCTGCGTGTCATGGGAAAAAAACGTGGTGGACTATTGTTGCTAAAATCGCATGGTGATTCTATGTAATAGTCTCTCTGAGATGGTAAATCGTTTTGATAATTAGGATGCTGTGTAATGACATAGCTATCCTCATAAGTGTCCGGTTAATAATTGGACAGCGGAGCAAAACGATTTTCAAGAGGGATATGTCCCGGAGTTTGATTTCTTAGATCTCTCCTTTGGTCCCAATAACCCTGTGTAGCTGGTTTAAGGTTCCAACGATCACGTGGGTCATTGCGCGGATCCTTATGGTCATTAGCATAATTGGTAGAATTATGGGGATGAGGTCTAAAATGCCAAGTCCCTTTTACTTCTCCCCTTTGATCAAAAGAACTCATGAGTGGCTGTGGTTCTCTGGGGATATAATATCCACATTATGGACATTATCCCAATGGACAGGGTCCCTTCCAGCTGCTGGCCCTTTAGAGCGAGCTGGATTAGAGGGGCCCTGTGGGCACACCTTTTTTGGTGGTTTGTAGGGTTTAGGTGGAAACGAGACATTCCCAGTTTGTTGATTCCTTATATTTGCTGGACCTTGTAATGGCAAACGGGGAGGAGCAGGATTAGTAGTTGAAGAGGAAGGTTGTGATTGTAAAGGTGGAGCTGCATTATCTGCTCTGTTAGTCTCAGTGTTCTCCAAAACGGTCTGCCATTTAAAAACAACCTTATTTGAATAATCAGAGAGATCACGATTACATTTTTTCTTTTTCTTATTTTTTTGATCTGATCCTTCTTTTTCAATTACTTCCCTTAAGTGATCCGATTTGGATATATATAGTTCTTGATCCTTAAATATATTCAATTTGGATCTCACTATACCAATCTCATCATTTAATGATTGTAATTTAGCCTGCTTCTTATCTAAGAGAAACTGAAGGAACTTGACACCTATGTCATTAAAGTAGAGGTACCACAGGTTGTGGAATGGTAGGGATTGCTATAGGTTGTGTTTCAAGAGGTTACATGATAGTTGCAAATAAAACAGTACTTCTATGTGCCTTTGCCATGAAGCACGCAAAGATATTTTTTGGAGGACCTAAGGTATCTCGGAATAGTTAGGGTGAAGGTGATGGGGCCAGAGTCCAGTGTATAGCTACGCTGGCCTTCAACTTATCCGGTCGGTATCCTCAAGGGTGCTAGTTCCATTTAAGTTCAATAATGTATTGACTATTGTTATTGTATACCACAAGATGTTTTCTCGAGAATGGCTTTCACCCGGTTCTGAATGTATGTACATTATTTTTGTATACACTCTACAGTGCTGTTTGATTATTTTGCTTTAATAAACCTTTTTCTTGATTAAAAAAAGTACCAACCCTCAAGGTCGGTCTCGCCCTTCTGAGGGGCGACTTCCCACCTGAGGCTGCGAGGCACCATTTTTTTCACAACATAGTGTTCCAAATAAGCAATATACCAATTGGTATGTAATTCAGATATCAGAAGGTTTTTGAGTCTAAGGAACAGACCACCTAAAGCATCAGTCTGCTCAGTATTGCCATCAAAAACCCCATCTAGGTTAATATTGTATTGTGATCTGAAATCAAATATATCCATAGTGAATGGTGAGCAGCAACGTCTGGGTATAAAGACAAATAAAAACAAAAAAACAGAAGGCTGACGTTGCGCTGGCGTGAATATTGAATTAGTGACAGTGAAAAAATGAACTGTAAGCTGCTAGCACCAAAAAGTTGTGTACAACAACTCAATAAAACATAGAAAAAACAAAAGGAAATGCAGCGCTAGAAAATGATAAATAATACATAGTTCATGAAAATATATAAATACAAATATAAATACAGGCTCTTCCTAAATAAATAAAGAGAGCAAGAAAAAAAGAAAAGTTCAGTGTGATAAAGAAGAAAAAAATCTCCAAAAGGCCACTCAGTGATTAAGGGTTAAATTATGAAAGTCCAGCAATAAACTTGTGATAAAAAATGCTGCCAGGAAAGGTGATCAAGTGAAATCCAATTTTCTGGTGATTAAAATGGTTCCTCACACCGCACACGTGAATTAAGACTGCCTGCTTACCAGAAGGAGAGACTGTTTTGCATCAGTCTCATAGAACATAGGGAAGTCAGGTCTCCCTGGAACCAATCCGTGTAATGACCAGAAGACACTCAGCAATGGGACCGGGATAATATAAACAATAAAAAAGAAAGGACTCACATAGCGTATTATGTATGTCTAAAGCAAAGGTTTAATAAGTAGTGCACTTACAATTGGTTGATAAGGGTAAAGCATGAAATTGTGCTGAAGAGCCGAAGTCTCTCCACTCCGATGCCTCTCGCTACTCAGGACAGAACGCGATGACGTCACGGCACCCTACGATCGTTTTGTCTCGACAGGACTTCAACGGGGGATCAGCCGGATACTGACGCCAGCGCGTGTGGTGTTTACATAGGCAAAGGCTCCATTTTGAAAGCTGGAAAGCCAGGAAAAGCTCCATATTGACTAAGGGCTAATCCAATGTGGTAATAAGTAGCGAGAGAACTTAAAGAAAATATGGAACAGTTCGATGTAATGAAAGAACGGGGGCAGTAAAATTAGAATTTAGAATTGGGATAAAAATAAAATAAAATAAATATGCGGAGATGTTTAACACTGGTAGGGAGGCATCGGAATTTAGAAACAATTATTCAGAGACATACGCAATACAAATCAGATATGATAACCCACACATATTACAATCATGTATAAAAAAAATATATATATTCATACATAAAAATGTTATTTATATAAAAAATATTTATCTTAAATAATCAGATTAGACACTGATGTTAAAAAATCAGATTATAAATAAAAATATATTTAAGAATTATTTAAAAAGCAATTAATATCCCAATTAACATTGAGCCCAAAAGGAATGAAAGATTTCATACAAAAGATCCAACGAGTTTCGAGCCTAGATATGGCCCGAACCATGTTGGTGCCTCGCCAATGCGGACGAATGTTGTCTCTGGCAAAAAAACGAGTCCCCTTTAATTGTCTAGCATGATATTTGTCATAATGCCTGGAAAGGTTATGTTTGGGGAACCCACTCTTTATTTTACCAACATGTTCACTCAGACGGATATGCAATTCTCTTTTCGTACGGCCAATATATTGCTTTGAACATGGGCATTGTATCATGTAAACAACATACTTAGTTGAACAAGTAATAAATGACTCGATCTCATAAGTTTTGCCCGTAGCTGCGGATTGAAAATTAGTGCATTTGCGTTCCTTAAAGGAATTTATCTTGCAAATGCTACATTTACGACACGGGAAATAACCCTTGAGGGATTGAAAAAATACCTAGGGTTTTGGTGGATCAATGACATTTGGTGCTATATAATGCCGTAAAGCCGGTGCACCTTTGAAAATCAGAACAGGATTTTCAGGGATATGGGCTCCTAGAACTTTATCACTTCTAAGGATATCCCAATGTTTCTTCAAAATCTTTTTAATTGAGAAATGTTGATTGGAATACCTAGTGGTCATAGACCAACTGAATTTGTCTGAAAAGATAGCATTCGTTTTACTGTTTTTTTATAAGTAAGGACTCTCTGTCTATCTGTGCCACCTTAGTGATCGTCTCATTGATCGTACATTCATGATACCCTTTATTCAAGAATCTTTGTTTGAGAGTATTGGATTGCTCATGAAAATCCGTAATCTCTGTACAATTGCGTCTAATACGCGGGAACTGACCTTTCGGTACAGCTGCCAGCCAAGAACTGTGGTGACAACTTGTGACAGGAAACATATTTTCTTGAAGTTCTCTCGCTACTTATTACCACATTGGATTAGCCCTTAGTCAATATGGGGCTTTTCCTGGCTTTCCAGCTTTCAAAATGGAGCCTTTGCCTATGTAAACACCACACGCGCTGGTGTCAGTATCCGGCTGATCCCCCGTTGAAGTCCTGTCGAGACGAAACGATCGTAGGGTGCCGTGACGTCATCGCATTCCGTCCTGTACGTTGGTGTTGTTTTTCGTCCGAGTAGCGAGAGGCATCAGAGTGGAGAAACTACGGCTCTTCAGCACAATTACATGCTTTACCCTTATCAACCAATTGTAAGTGCATTACTTATTAAACCCCTGCTTTAGACATACATAATATGCTATGTGAGTCCTTTCTTTTTTATCGTTTATATTATCCCGGTCCCATTGCTGAGTGTCTTCTGGTCATTACACGGATTGGTTCCAGGGAGGCCTGACTTCCATATGTTCTATGAGACTGATGCAAAACAGTCTCTCCTTCTGGTAAGCAGGCAGTCTTAATTCACGTGTGCGGTGTGAGGAACCATTTTAATCACCAGAAAATTGGATTTCAGCATTTTTTTATCACAAGTTTATTGCTGGACTTTCATCATTTAACCCTTAATCACTGAGTGGCCTTTTGGAGATTTTTTTCTTCTTTATCACACTGAACTTTTCTTTTTTTTCTTGCTCTCTTTATTTATGTAGGAAGAGCCTGTATTTATATTTGTATTTATATATTTTCATGAACTATATATTATTTATCATTTTCTAGCGCTGCATTTCCTTTTGTTTTTTCTATGTTTTATTGAGTTGTTGTACACAACTTTTTGGTGCTAGCAGCTTACAGTTCATTTTTTCACTGTCACTAATTCAATATTCACGCCAGTGCAACGTCAGCCTTCTGTTTTTTTGTTTTTATTTGTCTTTGTACCCAGATGTTGCTGCTCACCATTCATTATGGATATATTTGATTTCAGATCACAATACAATATTAACCTAGATGGGGTTTTTGATGGCAATACTGAGCAGACCGATGCTTTAGGTGGTCTGTTCCTTAGACTCAAAAACCTTCTGATATCTGAATTACATACCAATTGGGATATTGCTTATTTGGAACACTATGTTGTGAAAAAAATGGTGCCTCGCAGCCTCAGGTGGGAAGTCGCCCCTCAGAAGGGCGAGACCGACCTTGAGGGTTGGTACCTCTACTTTAATGACATAGGTGTCAAGTTCCTTCAGTTTCTCTTAGATAAGAAGCAGGCTAAATTACAATCATTAAATGATGAGATTGGTATAGTGAGATCCAAATTGAATATATTTAAGGATCAAGAACTATATATATCCAAATCGGATCACTTAAGGGAAGTAATTGAAAAAGAAGGATCAGATCAAAAAAATAAGAAAAAGAAAAAATGTAATCGTGATCTCTCTGATTATTCAAATAAGGTTGTTTTTAAATGGCAGACCGTTTTGGAGAACACTGAGACTAACAGAGCAGATAATGCAGCTCCACCTTTACAATCACAACCTTCCTCTTCAACTACTAAACCTGCTCCTCCCCGTTTGCCATTACAAGGTCCAGCAAATATAAGGAATCAACAAACTGGGAATGTCTCGTTTCCACCTAAACCCTACAAACCACCAAAAAAGGTGTACCCACAGGGCCCCTCTAATCCAGCTCGCTCTAAAGGGCCAGCAGCTGGAAGGGACCCTGTCCATCGGGATAATGTCCATAATGGATATTATATCCCCAGAGAACCACAGCCACTCATGAGTTCTTTTGATCAAAGGGTAGAAGTAAACGGACTTGGCATTTTAGACCTCATCCCCATAATTCTACCAATTATGCTAATGACCATAGGGATCCACGCAATGACCCACGTGATCATTGGAACCTTAAACCAGCTGCACAGGGTTATTGGGACCAAAGGAGAGATCTAAGAAATCAAACTCCGGGACATATCCCTCTTGAAAATCGTTTTGCTCCGCTGTCCAATTATCAACCGGACACTTATGAGGATAGCTATGACATTACACAGCATCCTAATTATCAAAACTATTTACCATCTCAGAGAGACTATTACATAGAATCACCATGCGATTTTAGCAACAATAGTCCACCACGTTTTTTTCCCATGACACGCAGCAGAAGCAAGAGAGACCACGACGACAGAGAGGCACCAGAGGGGGGAGGCGAGTTAGGGCCAAAGATAAGAAAACAGCGGATTTAACAGGTATTTTCAATCTTAGTTCAGTTTCTCTAACAGCTGGTGAACAGAACATTTTGAGTCATGGCCTTAAGTTTGCCCCTCCACATAAACTCAATAAATTCGAGACTTTCATTGATGTTAATAAATTCATCCGTAAGATGAATATTAAGAGACATTTTATTTTAAATCCAATCGGTAATGGTACCCAGATTATACACAGGATCCCTCCATCGTCTTTTCGCCGTTCTGGAGTCAATTCAGATGACGCCCCATCTACAAATACTGTCCCTATTCAACATACCAGCCTTAGGAATGCATCTTTATTTAACCCCCCGGGATTTGTAGCTCCTGCTATACAGGTATTCAAGGAACTTGTTACCAAAGATCTTTTATCTTTAAAAATCAATAAACCCAGAGTTTTTTTTCCAATTCAAAGTAATGTCAAATTGATCTGCCAGCGGAATGATATAGTAATAAGACCAGCAGATAAGGGGGGGATAGTTATTCTAGATAAATCTCAGTATGTGGAAGAAATGAATCGACAACTGTCAGATCAATCAACCTACACTGCTTTACCCTCTAACCCCACAGTTAAATATAGGAAGTTACTTTCCAATCTGATTGATCGTGGCTTTCAAAAAGGTATACTAAATAAAAAAGAGCAGGCCCATCTTATACCCATTACACCACGGGTACCTGTGATTTACAACTTACCTAAATTACACAAAAGTTTGATTAAGCCACCTGACCGCCCGATCATCAGCGGAATTGATTCCGTTACTGCTAGGATTGGCAAATATGTGGACAGTTTTTTGCAGCCGCTGGTTTCATCCACTCCCGCCTATCTACGGGACACCACTGAGGTTCTGAACCTATTAAAAGATTTTTAGTGGGGGGAGGGTTATATCCTTGCCACTGCTGATGTGGCCTCCCTTTACACTGTTATCTCCCATCAGCATGGAGTAGAAGCGGTTAAATTCTATCTTCAACAAGAATGCAACATACCACCTCTACAAAGAAAATTTATTTTGGAATTATTAAGGTTCGCAACCACACACAATTATTTTTGGTTTGGTGGCTCCTTTTTCTTACAAATCTGTGGTGTGGCTATGGGGGCTAAATTTGCCCCCAGCCTAGCCAATCTATTTATGGCTTATTGGGAACGCGAAGTAATTAATGCTGAGACACCTACCCAACTGCGCCTCTGGAAACGTTACATCGATGACGTGATACTTATATGGGAAGGTGACGCGACATCACTAGAAGCGTTTTTTTCCAAACTTAATTCTAACACCAGAGGCATTTCTTTACAATACGAGATGAGCACCTCCCATATTCACTTTTTAGATTTAAATATTTTTGTTAAAGAAGGGCGATTGATCACTAATACTTTTTTTAAAGACACGGATCGCAACGCTTTTATTCCTGTCACAAGTTGTCACCACAGTTCTTGGCTGGCAGCTGTACCGAAAAGGTCAATTCCAGCGTATTAGACGCAATTGTACAGAGATTACGGATTTTCATGAGCAATCCAATACTCTCAAACAAAGATTCTTGAATAAAGGGTATCATGAATGTAGATCAATGAGACGATCACTAAGGTGGCACAGATAGACAGAGAGTCCTTACTTATAAAAAACAGTAAAACGAATGCTATTTCTTCAGACAAATTCAGTTGGTCTATGACCACTAGGTATTCCAATCAACATTTCTCAATTAAAAAGATTTTGAAGAAACATTGGGATATCCTTAGAAGTGATAACGTTCTAGGAGCCCATATCCCTGAAAATCCTGTTCTGATTTTCAAAGGTGCACCGGCTTTACGGCATAATATAGCACCAAATGTCATTGATCCACCAAAACCCTAGGTATTTTTTCAATCCCTCAAGGGTTATTTCCCGTGTCGTAAATGTAGCATTTGCAAGATAAATTCCTTTAAGGAACGCAAATGCACTAATTTTCAATCCTCAACTATGGGCAAAACTTATGAGATCGAGTCATTTATTACTTGTTCAACTAAGTATGTTGTTTACATGATACAATGCCCATGTTCAAAGCAATATATTGGCCGTACGAAAAGAGAATTGCATATCCGTCTGAGTGAACATGTTGGTAAAATAAAGAGTGGGTTCCCCAAACATAACCTTTCCAGGCATTATGACAAATATCATGCTAGACAATTAAAGGGGACTAGTTTTCTCTTCTGTTCATAGACGACACAGCCTTCATTGACATTAGGGTTATGCTTCTTCCTAACAGGAGAGTTTAGGCAGAATTTAACAGCACTTAAAGTGTTAAAACCTTTCCTTCGTGCCGCTCCTCCCAGGGGGCGTGGCTCCCCCAGGCATAACCCACACCCTGCTCTAGGAGCCTCAGTCTTTTTCTGCCTAACGACAGGAGAGGAGTCAGGCGCTTCTGGAGTCCCTGTACTCTGGAGTTTTTTTCTTGCGATTTTTCTCGCTTTTATTATTTTGTTCCTGCATTTTTGAATCCTGTGATTCTTCTATCAACAGCCGACTGGGTGACAGGCTGGGTCTTGACTCTTGTAGTCCCCCCATGTTCGGCCATCGAGCGTGTGCCAGCCCTTAGCTCAGCTTTGGGACGTCCACGACAGGCACCGTTGCTCCAGGGGCGGCCGGGGAACTTCGGTTCTAGGGCACACATATGACCGGTCTCTATGGCTTTGTCACAGTGTGTCTGGCCGACAGCCATGCCGTTTACGGACGTTGGTTCTGTCTGGGATACCTCCAGCCGGGTAGTCGCAGGATGGGTAAGTAGTGGCCCCTTACTCAGGTAAGTGGTCTGGCTGGTGTTTTCCCTGGGGAGGTCGACTGAGGGTCCTCCCTGCTTTCCTCTCTCCCCTTCCTCTCCCTCCTTCCCCTGACTGGGTAGTGGCTGTGAAGGGGGGCCTCCTTGGTTTTCTTTGTTACCACCAGGGCCCGTGTGTTGTTGGGGGACTGTGTTGTTACTCTGGGGGGTGCTGCTGTGTTCTATGAGGTGATTTTTACCTCAGACGGTGGCCATCTTGGAAATCTCCTTGGTAACGCTGTGATTCTTCCCTGAGGTGACAGACATAGCACAGCCAGTGATGCTGTGTGCTGCTGTGTTCTATGAGGTGATTTTTACCTCAGACGGCGGCCATCTTGGAAATCTCCTTGGTAACGCTGTGATTCTTCCCTGAGGTGACAGACACAGCACAGCCTCTGGTCTCTTGTAACAGTTTTAGTGCTGTAACAGTTTTAGTGCTGTGAAACACTGTGAATCTTCCTTGAGGTGACAAACACATCACAGCCAGCACATCAGAGCACACCTCAGGTTTTTCAGCTCTCTCTGCAGCTGGGTGGGGTGGTGAATACCAGGGGCCCCCATGCTCTGCAATAGCAGCAAGGAGGTGACCAGTGTTTTTTTTTTTTGTCCTGCCTTGCAGGGTGGGTGACTCAGCGCTGACACTATGGAACCTGAGCCAGGTCTCCCTCTCAAGCTATGCATGAGTTAACCCTAAATGCCCCTTCCCCTGCCACATCTGTTATGTTGGCTGTCCTGGGTTTCTTGCCAGGTTTGAAGCAGCTAGTGCCCGGATGGGGGGTAAAAAGCGCCCCCTCCCTGAGCCTGCTTCAGGGGATGTCTCTGACACAGAATCGCTGTTTTTTCTGGTTCTGTTATGTCAGAGGCTGCGGGAGCTCTTGTTTCTGCGGTGCGTGAGACTCTAAAAATTGAGGATGTGGCGGAGACACATCCGTGTCAGTACCAGCAGACTACCATGCACCGCTGAAGTGTTTCCTTGTGTTCCTTATTTGGTCAATATGTTATACAAGGAATGGGATGCACCGCAAAAAGTTTGTCAAAAAACTTTGCAACCCGTTACCCCCTTGAGGGGGGCTTTAAAAAAAAAGTAAAAAAAAAAAGTAGGTCTCTCCTCCGCCAGTGGACCCCCCTGTGTCCAGACTGCACAAGGCCACCACGTTGCCTGTGGAAGGGGCTCCTGCATTTCAGGATCCCGCTGATAGGAGAGTGGAGGCCGTGGCCCGCTCCCTATTCACGGTGGTGGGTTCGGCGGTGAGGCCGGCTCTGGCCGGGGCCCTGGTCAGGCCCCGACTAAAAGGGCGAAGCTCCTGCTGCAAGAGCTGGAAGAAGGGGCTTCCGAATCCTCTAGGGACCTGGCTGAACAATTGGTTCAGGGTCAGAATTTTCTCTGCAAGGCGGCCATGGATATGATCCGGGGCTTCCGTCTATGCAGTGGTTCTGCGCCGCCTTGTGTGGCTGAAGAGCTGGTCTGCGGACTAGTCCTCTAAGGTGGCCTTGGTGATGGCCGTTAAGAGTGAACGGTCCTTTTGGGACTTCCCTGAATGGCATCATTGAGGATGCCACGGGTGGTAAGCGCATGCTGTTCCCACAGTCTGGGAAGGGCTAGGGACCTCGCCCTGTGCAAGGACCCTCCTTGCCTACCTCTGAGCGTTTTTTTCGCCCGCCCTGTGCGGTGGGGGTAGGTCTACATGGTGCTTGAATCCCCGCTGCGGGGTAGCAGTGCACCTGATACCGCATGCCTAACAAGTCTGCGGACATACCTGCTTCCGCCTGAAGGTCTGCTCCCGCCCGTGTCTCGGGTGGGAGACTGGCTTCGCATTGCGAAGTGTTTTCCTTGGGGGTACAAGATTGAGTTTCTCTCTTGTCTGCCAAACAGGTTTTTTTCCCTCCGGCCTCTGGCCTCCTCCGGTTCGCTGGTTGGCTCTGTCAGGGGCTGTCCAGGATCTTCTGGTCAGGGGAGTGATTGTGCTAGTTCCCTCATTGGAACGGTCTCTGGGTTTTTACTCCATTCTGTTTGTGTCCTCACGGAGGATGGGGCCCGGTCAATCCTGGGCCTCAAGTCCCTCGTTTGTTTTGTCAAGGTGCAAACTTTTAGGTGAAAATATATAGATGCGCTAATATTAACTTAAAAGGTGAAAGTTCGTACCCATGATTAAGTCGCGTGCTCGTGACGTAACGCGTAGGGAGGAGCCTACAGTGACAGGACGATCGAATCCGAGCTCATCGGATCGAACCGAGGAGACTGCACACTGAGCGGCGTTTCATGCTTAACACAAGCGGGGATTCGTGAGTGCATTTGCCGATGTATTAGGATCATATTATCCACCTGATTTGATGTATTGCGCAATGAGGTCTTGTCTTTCTTTTCTTATATATATCTGCCTTTGAGAGCCCACTCACCGGACTGCAGCAGTGAAGTGCTGGGATCTGCACTCCTAGTGAAGGAAGGCATCGTATGTTTTTTCCTGATTGGGACTTATTGGTTGATCACTGTGCACGTTTGAGGTCTTGTCATATGATTAATGTGTATTTAGCATCACATTTGTTCACAGTTTTTTTGATTTTTATGGAGTTTGATTTTCCCTGATCAGTTTTGTACGAACTTTCACCTTTTAAGTTAATATTAGCGCATCTATATATTTTCACTGTTTTATTTCTGATTTGGTATCACCCAGATAGCAGCATTATTATTTAGTTTTTTACTAGGTGTTCCTGTAATTATTAATTTAATTAGCGCTGTAGTACACTTTTTACATATTTTCGCAAACTTTTAGGTGGTGTCGATTCGCTTGGTAATAGCGGCACTCCATCAGGGGGATTTTCTGGCATCCTTGGATGTCATGAACGTGTACCTGCATATCCTCAAACCACCGGAGATTCTGTGCTTTGCGGTCGGGGGGGACCATTTTCAATTGGTGTCCTTCCCATTCGGCGGGTTTTCGCCAAGGTGCTCGTCCCGATACTGGCCCGGCTGTGACAGCAGGGGTTTGTTATCATGGGATGTCTGGATGACATTCTCCTACGAGCTTCTTCGAGCTCTGCATTGGTGGAGCCGTGTCTATCACGTGTCAGGCTCTCCGAGTGTTCGGCTGGTTTCTGGATTGTCCTGAAATCAGGGTTGATTCCGTCTCAGGGACTGGAATACCTGGGACTAGTCCTGGATTCCGCCGGGGCGGGAGTGTTTTTCTCCTAACGGAAAAACTTCAGACTCTGCTATCTGCTGTGCAGCAGTTGCCGACCCAGAAGCGGTCATCTCTGCGATTCTGCAGGAAGGTTCTGGGTCAGTTGGTAGCCTCTTTCGAGTCGGTTCCGTATGCCCAATTCCACGCCAGGGTACTACGGAGGGAACTGCTGTCACGATGGGACTAGCTTCCGTCATCTCTGGATTACCAGATTCAATTGAGTCATCTGATCATGTCTCCCCTGGTGTGGTGGCTGGCGTTTCCGGTGCTTCGGGCCGGAAAGTCATTTTTCTGCAGGCAACTGGACAGTGGTCACGACGGATGCCAGCCTCTCCGGTTGGGGAGGGGTGCTTGGGGCACCCAGTAAGCTCAGGGGCACTGGACTCAGGTGGAGTCCTGCCTACTGATCAACGTTCTGGAGCTCCGAGCAATCAAGCTTTGCCTTGCCAGGTGGTCCCTGGATCTACAGGGTCGACCGGTCAGGATCCTGTCCGATAACACCACGGCCATGGCGTAGGTTGATCATCAGGGAGGCACACGGAGTTCTGTTGCAGCGACAGGGGTCGCGCACATCCTTTCGGTGGGCCGAAGGGTCCGTTCCAGCTCTATCGGCCGGGTACATTCCGGGAATACGGAATTGGCTAGCCGGCTACCTAAGTCGCACTGCACTGGGCCAAGGAGAGTGGTCTCTCCACCCGCAGGTGTTTCAGGGTCTGTGCCGAAAGTGGGGCACTCCGGACGTGGACCTTCTAGCGTCCCGTCTCTATCGGTAGGTGCCACGGTTCGTGGCCAGGTTTAAGGACCCGTGGGCGGACGCGTCAGGCGCGTTGGTGGCTCCTTGGGGTCACTGTCGCCTACTTTACACCTTCCCTCCTCGGAAGCTTCTTCCTCGCCTGCTGCGCTGAGTGGAAGCTGTAGGGATTCTATCAGTCCTGATTGCCCCAGATTGGCCGCGTCACTTCTGGTACGCGGACCTGATGCGTCTGGTGGCAGACGCCTCCTAGCGTCTTCCCCTGGGAATTGATTTTCTGTTACAGGGTCCGATCTTCCACCCTGTTTCACAGCCACCGGCCTTATCGGCGTGGCTGTTGAGAGCCAGGGGCTTAAGGACCGAGGCCTATTGGGCTCGGTGGTCTCTACCGTGCTGCCTGCACGGAAGTCTACCTCACGTAGGTTTTTTCCTCATACATGGAAGGCCTACTTCTCTGTGTGTGGGGAGATGAACTGGCACTCTCGTACATGCGTTGTGTACAGGATTCTGCTGTCTTTGCAGCAGGGAGTGGTTCGGGCTCTCGCCTTAAGTACGGTTAGGAGCCAGATTTCTGCTCTGGCTGTTTTTACTTGCAGCGACCCTTGGCATCGCACTCCTGGGTGCATACGTTGGGTCAGGGGGTCTGGCAGGTGGCCCCTGCGGTGCGCCCTCCATTACCCCCATGGGACTTGAATTTAGTCCTTTCAGTGCTTCAGGATGCTCCCTTTGAGGACATTCGGGAGTTTTTTTTGTTTATTGTCACAAAAGGTGATTTTATTTCTGGTAGCAATTACCTCGATCAGACGGGTGTCTGTCTGTTCTGGCGGCCTTGTCTTGCAAGGCTCCCTGCTTGGTCATCCGTGAGGATGAGGTGGTGCTGCGGCCGCAGACGTTTTTTCTCCCTAAGGTCGTTTCGGCTTTTCACTTGGATGTGGACATTGTTCTTCCATCCTTATGTCCTCGGCCGAAATGCCAAGAGGAGGCCACTTTGCATCCTCTGGATGTGGTTCGGGCCCTACGAGTGTACTTATATGTTACGGTTCCGTTCCTGGAAGTCGGGCTCACTGTTCGTGTCGGTAGCTGGCCCTACAAGAGGGCCTGGCAGTCTCGTCGGCCACCGTTCCTAGGTGGTTCCGACAGATTGTGCTTCAGGCCTATGTCCTGAAGGGGCGTGCGCCCCCCTTTTGGGTTAATGGCGCATTTGACAGGACGATCGGGGCCTCTTGGGCTTTCCGGGATCATGCCTCTGTGTTACAGCGGTGTTAGGATGCATCCTGGTCATCAATCCACGCTGTTTCAAAGTTTTACGAGGTGGATGTGTGTGCATCTTTTGATGCCTTCCTCAGCCGCCGGTGTTACGGGCGGCAGTTTATGTTTGGAGTTTCTCCGTTGAGCAACTCCGGTTTTTGTTTGGGGTGTAACCTGGTTTGCTGTGTTACTTTCCCACCCCTCGAATTTTTTGACACTGCTTGGGGACGTCCCTAATGTCAATGAAGGCTGTGTCCGTCTATGAACGGAAGAGAAAATAGGATTTTTGTACTCAACGTAAAATCCATTTCTCTGAGTTCATAGACGGACACAGCACCCACCCCTCCTTGGTTTGTACTGCTTGTTACGGACTGAGGCTCCTAGAGCAGGGTGTGGGTTATGCCTGGGGGAGCCACGCCCCCTGGGAGGAGCGGCACGAAGGAAAGGTTTTAACACTTTAAGTGCTGTTAAATTCTGCCTAAACTCTCCTGGTAGGAAGAAGCATACCCCTAATGTCAATGAAGGCTGTGTCCGTCTATGAACTCAGAGAAATGGATTTTACGGTGAGTACAAAAATCCTATTTTTTTGCCATATACAACATTCGTCCGCATTGGCGAGGCACCAACATGGTTCGGGCCATATCTAGGCTCGAAACTCGTTGGATCTTTTGTATGAAATCTTTCATTCCTTTTGGGCTCAATGTTGATTGGGATATTAATTGCTTTTTAAATAATTCTTAAATATATTTTTATATTTATAATCAGATTTTTTAACATCAGTGTCTAATCTGATTTTTTAAGATAAATATTTTTTATATAAATAACATTTTTATGTATGAATATATATATATATATTTTTATACATGATTGTAATATGTGTGGGTTATCATATCTGATTTGTATTGCGTATGTCTCTGAATAATTGTTTCTAAATTCCGATGCCTCCCCACCAGTGTTAAACATCTCTGCGTATTTATTTTATTTTATTTTTATCCCAATTCTAAATTCTAATTTTACTGCCCCCGTTCTTTCATTACATCGAACTGTTCCATATTTTCTTTAAGTTCTCTCGCTACTTATTACCACATTGGATTAGCCCTTAGTCAATATGGAGCTTTTCCTGGCTTTCCAGCTTTCAAAATGGAGCCTTTGCCTATGTAAACACCACACACGCTGGCGTCAGTATCCGGCTGATCCCCCGTTGAAGTCCTGTCGAGACAAAACGATCGTAGGGTGCCGTGACGTCATCGCGTTCCGTCCTGTATGTTGGTGTTGTTTTTCGTCCGAGTAGCGAGAGGCATCGGAGTGGAGAGACTACGGCTCTTCAGCACAATTACATGCTTTACCCTTATCAACCAATTGTAAGTGCATTACTTATTAAACCCCTGCTTTAGACATACATAATACGCTATGTGAGTCCTTTCTTTTTTATCGTTTATATTATCCCGGTCCCATTGCTGAGTGTCTTCTGGTCATTACACGGATTGGTTCCAGGGAGACCTGACTTCCCTATGTTCTATGAGACTGATGCAAAACAGTCTCTCCTTCTGGTAAGCAGGCAGTCTTAATTCACGTGTGCGGTGTGAGGAACCATTTTAATCACCAGAAAATTGGATTTCACTTGATCACCTTTCCTGGCAGCATTTTTTATCACAAGTTTATTGCTGGACTTTCATAATTTAACCCTTAATCACTGAGTGGCCTTTTGGAGATTTTTTTCTTCTTTATCACACTGAACTTTTCTTTTTTTCTTGCTCTCTTTATTTATTTAGGAAGAGCCTGTATTTATATTTGTATTTATATATTTTCATGAACTATATATTATTTATCATTTTCTAGCGCTGCATTTCCTTTTGTTTTTTCTAGAAACAATATCATCTGAAGTCCGAGAAAGATCATCATCTGAAAGCCCAGAAACATCATCATCTGAAAGCCCAGAAACATCATCATCTGAAGGCCCAGAAACATCATCATCTGAAGGCCCAGAAACAACATCCTCTGAACTGGAAACACCACCACATGAAGGACTGAAAACAATGCCCCATCGAAGGCCAAAAACAATGCCCCATCGAAGCGGGAAAAAAATGCCCCATCAAAGCCAGAAAACAACGCTCCATGGGGGGCTGAAAACAATACTATACGACCGCATGGAAAATGCCAACGATGAAGGCCTACAAACACCATATGAAGACCTAGAAACAACATCATCTGAAAACCCGGAAACATCATCATCTAAAGTCCGAGAAAGATCATCATCTGAAAGCCCAGAAACATCATCATCTGAAGGCCCAGAAACAACATCCTCTAAACTGGAAACACAACCACATGAAGGACTGAAAACAATGCCCCATCAAAGGACAAAAACAATGCCCCATCGAAGCAGTAAATACCCCACCGAAGGCTGAAAACAATGCCCCATTGAAGGCTGCAAACAACGTCAGATGGAGGGCTGAAAACAATACTATACGTCCGCATGGGAAAAACCAACTATGAAGGCCTGGAAACACCATATGAAGACCTAGAAACAACATCATCTGAAAACCTGGAAATAAGAATGACAACATCGACATCAAAAAGAATAATACCAACTTCTACAGGCCTCCAGCTATTACTTTATAATTAGTTACAGCAAACAGATTTGTTTTCCTTTTGGGATAAAAGGTTTTACATAAATAAAGAAAAGCTGATCACTGTAAGCACCCCTGTCAGTGTTAAATGGTTTGTCTCATCCCTGTAACTGCAAGAGAGCTTGTTCTTTTGAAAAATAAGACTTACTGGCTGGATCACCAGATGAAAATTTAAGAAAGAAAGTCTAAAAAGGGAAACAAATGGAGCCATCCTATCTAAGAATTGGTTAGCTGCAATAGATTAAATGTTTATTTCTGGGTTTAATACTGCTTTAACTACTTCCAGCCCACGCTATAGACAACAGTTGGCTACAGCCTGGGCTTAGTTTGCTGGGAGGGTGTCAATGTATGTTGCCTGGGCACCCCCTGCAACGCACTCTGTGATCGTTAAGTCCATAGGACTCAGCTGGGTACAGTGTTGCATGGCCGCACATTTGTCATTTAAAGTGTGAGATCGCTGAAAGCTGACAATTGACCTGGGCAGGAAGGGGGTAAAAGTGCTCAGTAGGCAAATGGTTAATTTTCACTTGGGCACACCTTGTCCTGCCCACTACTTTCTGGATTGACAGGATTGCCTCTATTGCTGAACCCCCCCAATGTGCAGTGCCTAGGAGGGGAAGCATGTGAGTTACAAATGAAGGAGCATTGTGCCTCACATTCTAACTTGATTTGGAACCTGTTGAGACTCGTACAATACCAGTACCAAGAAGAAGAAGAATAAAAGAGATGCACAGGAGAAAACAGACCCAGCAGATGACATAGAGTGAAGACAAAGAATATTATAAAAAATATTTGAGCTACTGAAATAACTGTTATTTCTAAAGGAGTCATTGAGTGGGGTTATAGGGGAATGCCCAAGGTTGTCCTCAAAAGTTTTGCCAGTGTCCTATTATCTGTATGCATTGGCCGACAACGCAGGGTCTATAATATGCACAAAGTGACTCACCACACTCTACCCAGGTGTGTATAGGATACGTAAGGAAGACTGGTGCTGTGGTTGGATTTCCTGTAAGCCTGACACATAAATCCTGTAAGTAAGCCAGCACTCCACCACAGGACTGTAAACTTTATTGCAAACAGGGTAAAACATCAAAAAGTGTAGTCCCAAGGCTGGTTCATACATTAAGGGTGCACGGGCGCTGGCCCCTCTATCCTCACCACTCCCTATATGGTTATGGGTAGATTCATACATAGCATAGCATTCATGCATAGCCACCCCCTATTCAGGCATCCAGACCCTTTTCAGATGCCGGGCGCCTGAATTACAGCTGCAGGGGTGGTTTTTTGAAGCACCCGATTAGAGCCATAGGCTCTAATAGGGTGAACTCGGAGTGCAGAGCATTGCACTCCGAGTCCACCCACATGTGTTATAACAGCAAATTAATATTTGCTTTTCTAACACTGAATCTGTCCGCCAATCAGGAAGCGTGGGTCTATTACTCGTTTCCCGATTGGCTGAAAGGTTAGGCGATCCAATTGGATGCCTAGGAGGAGGGGAGGAGACGAGCGGCAGAAGCCGCCGTGATCTCAGAAGGGAAGAGGACACAAGATGCTGCAAGATGCCTGCTGCCGATTGACCCCCTCCCTGATATGTCCGCTGATCGAGTAAGTGCCGGTGGACCAGCAAACAGCAGGGGGGTTGAGGTGCCAGAAAAGGTTAATAACAGCAGGGGGGTGTGGTTGTTGAGAGGTTAATAAAACATTTTTTTTGCATTGGAGCCATTCTTCCTGCCCATGTCCATAAAGGTTTAAAGACCTTAAATTATGGGGCTGGTGGAATTCACAATGAAGTGTGGTGATAGTACTGCACTTGTGCTCCATTGTGATCTACAAATCCCTCTTGTCATAGATGGGACTTGTCTTTTCCATCACAGATCCTGGAAATGTATTGCTCTGCCCGATTCAAAATTACATTTGGTTCTCCAGGTAGAAGAAACCATGGGTTCAGTAAGGGGTCAGCAGACACTGACCATGTTTCATGTTACATTCTTAAATGGGTTGTAAAGGTTCTTTTTTTCTTCTAAATAGGTTCCTTTAAGCTAGTGCATTGTTGGTTCACTTACCTTTTCCTTAGATTTCCCTTCTAAATGTTTTTTCTCTTATCGTCCATGGACGGACACAGCCTTCTCAAGTCTTGACAAGTGGGTTATGTTCCTGTTCATAGGAGAGGACTAGGACATGTTAGATAATTAAATACATGTTACTTTAACAGAGTTGAACAGTCCCGCGGGGACGGTCCCTCCAGACATAACCCTCCTCCCTGCAGCATGCAGCCTCATTTTTTTTCTGCCTAGCAAAAGAGATGGACGTGGCTCCCTTTGGGCCCAGCGCCCTGAAGAAATTTTTCATTTTATTTTACTTTCTTTATTTGAAATTCTTCTATCAACTGCCGGCTGGGTGACAGGCTGGATATATAGATCCTTGTAGTCTCCTCAGTCCGGCCATCGAGCGTGAGCACACCATTGCTAAGGGTAGGTCTACAACAACATACCCCATGACTCCTGGGGTGGCCGGTGGGCTTTTTGCTCCAGGGTCCACACATGACTGGGCTGTGGTGTTGTCTCACTCACAATTGACCGGGCTGACAGCTACTCCAACGCGGTTGTATGCCTGTCAGGAATGCGCCAGCGGGTCCTCGCATGGATGAGTAAGTTCCTGCCTCGGCGGGTTGGTATGGCTGGGCATTTCTGGGGTTTGGGGGTCCTCCTATCCTCTTTTTCCCTGCTCTCTGTCACGTTTCCCTCTGCTGCTCTACCGCTGCTACCGGGGTGGACTTGTGGGGGGGGCTCCTTTTCCCACCAGGTGACTGTGGGGTGTCTGGGCGCATTTTTAACTGTGGGGGTGTGCTTGCCTTAGGGAGGCCCACTTGCGGCCTTCTCATCCACATTGCGGTGCCAGCGGCCTTTTTTTTTGCAGTCTGCTGTTTGCATTGGAAATTCCCATTGGCGGCCATTTTGTTGTGGTCGCGCTATGGCGCAGCATGCTATTGCAGTCTGCCATTTTACTGTGGTTGTGCCCTGTTATCTCTGAGGCGTCCTGCTGGCCTCTGAACAGTGCAGCACACATCTCACAGACTTTTTACCTCACAGCTTTACCTCACAGTTTTTTCCTCACAGCACACGCTGTGTACAGAAGGCGGGCAGCGGCGCTGAGCAGTCTCTTGCTGGGTTCGTGAGTCACTTGGGTAACCCTCCGTTCAGCGCAGCAAGGAGGGTGGGCTTTTTCAGGTCTGAATAGGTCCCTGAAAGCTGTCTGTGGTTATGGAGTCAGTATCTGGCCCTACTTCCCCAAACATGCCTGAGGTGGCAGCTGGTGCCCCTGCACCTGCTGTTCCCATGGACACTTTGTCGGCAGTCCTGGAAACATTTGTTGCCAGGGTGGAAGCGCCGTGCAGGCGAAAGGGGGATAAAAAGTGCCCCCTCTCCCACCATCTCCTGGGGAATGCTCTGACTCAGACCCGGGCCTGGCTGCGTCACAGGACCCCGGTTCTGTGTTGTCTGAGGGTGTGGATCAGGACCTCCCTTGTGAGGAAGACTCCATACCTGGGTGAGTACAGGACAGGGCACTTGTTAGTGCGCGTATCAGTGCTGTAAGGGACTCCCTTAAAGGATCACTAAAGGATTTTTTTTTTTTTTTTAGCTAAATAGCTTCCTTTACCTTACTGCAGTACTGGTTTCATGTCCTTATTGTTCGTTTTTGCTTTGATGTTGCTGTAAAACTGCTCTGATCTCCACACTTCCTGGTTGTTTTTTTCCTTATAACCATCATACTGGGAGCTTTTCACTGTAGGTCTAAGCTGTCATTACTGTGTGTCTAAAACTTAACAGAACCAATCAGATTAATTTTAAAAACAAAACACTGCCCTGGATTTGTTTGTTTTTGTTCTGTGTGTCTCTCTAGTTCACAGGAACATGAACACAGTTTAAAAGTGAAACTAACCTACAGGCACATTATATGATTGATTTTTTTATCTACTTGTAATCATTTTTAAAAGGAATCAGTTAACTTTTATGTCTCTATACCCTGTAAACAGTCATTTCAGCAAAAAAAAAAAATTCCTTTAGTGACCCTTTAAGCTGGATAGTGCAGCTGTGGCATCCACTGAGGGTTCAGGCCTTGTACACACGATCAGTCCAAACTGATGAAAATGGACTGAAGGACCGTTCTCATTGGTTAACCAATGAAGCTGACTGATGGTCTGATGTGCCTACACACCATCAGTTAAAAAAACGATTGAGTCCAACGCGGTGACATAAAACACAACGACGTGCTGAAAAAATCGAAGTTCAATGCTTCCAAGCATGCGTCTACTTGATTCTGAGCATGCGTAGGCTTTTAACCGATTGCATACTAACCGTCGGTTTTGACCTATCGGTTATCAGTCCATCAGTTCAATTTTAAAGCAAGTTCTATTTATTTTGACCGAAGGATAACGCACTGATGGCGCCTACACACCATCAGTTTGGACCAATGAAACAGACCTTCAGTCCGTTTTCATCAGTTTGGACTGATCGTGTGTACAGGGCCTCAGTCTTTTTTGGGTCCCACAAGTCGGACCGCTCTGTGAAGGTTTTTCCTTATGTGTCCTTTTTTGACAAGTTCATTGACAAGGAATGGTAAAAGCCACAGAAGTCCTTTGTAGTTCCTTAGGGCCTGGCGGTCCGTTACCCTTTTAAGGACAGCCTTTTGAAAAAATGGGTTTCTCCTCCGGTAGTTGACCCCCCCCCCCCCCGATTGCCCAGTTAAATAAGGTGACCACTCTCCCTATAGAAGGGACCCCTGCCTTCAAGGACCATACTGATAGGAGGTCCGAGGCGCTGACCCGCTCCATGCTTACCATGCTGGGGTGTGCATTGTGACCTATTGTGGCTGCAACCTTGGTGTCTCAGACACTCACTGAATGGGCAAAGGTTTTGCACCAGCTCCCTCCTGAGTTTATTAGACTGGCCGACCAGTTGGTCCAGGGCCTTGTATATGTCTGTGATGCTACACTGGATGCAGCCCCCTTGATATCCAGAGCCTCTGTTTCGGCGGTGGTTTTGCGTCGCCTAATTTGGCTGAAATGCTGGTCTGCTGACCAAGCATTCAAAAAAGCCCTGGCAGATTTACCCTTCAAGGGTGGGAGGCTTTTTGGTACATCGCTGGACGACATTATTAAGGATGTCACAGGGGGAAAGAGCACTCTCCTCCCTCAGTCCACCAAAGGGAAGGAGCCGCGCCGTAAGCCGGGTCCTTCGTTTCCCACGCTGTATTTTCGTCAGTCAGGGCCCGCGGGTAAATCCTCCCAGGCCGACAAAGGCTCAGCTGGGGGGCAGAAATGTCCCTGGGTGCGTAAGCCGAACAAACCGGCATCCAAACCCGCCACCGCATGAAGTTTTGCCCCCACCCAACTCATGGGTGGGGGGACAGCTTCGCAGGTTCACAGCTCAGTGGACCTCCCTGCTCTCCGACCAGTGGGTCTGCAAGGTGGTCTCTTCGGGGTACAAGATAGAGTTTCTTTCCTGTCCACGGAACAGATTCTTTCCCTCAAGTCTCCCTCTCCTTCCTGCTCATCGGTCAGTGCAAGACTTGCTAAGTTGCGTGGTAATTTTACCCGTTCCGCAGGACGAGAGGTTTTAGGGATTTTATTTGAATATGTTTGTGGTCCCGAAGAAGGATGGGTCAGTCCAATTTTGGACCTCAAAGCCCTTAATACCTTTGTGAGAGTAAGGAAGAGAGGCGAAGGACTAACAGGGCTGGTTGAGCGGGCTAATCCTCTCACTCCCGTTGGGCTTCAAAGCGAAGCAGGTAGGGCGGGCTGTGTGGGAGGACCCCCTCACACACCCGCCATTGCCACCTGGGGCATGGAGAAAGGTGGCAGATTGCCTCTGGGGGAGGCCTGCCTACTCCCAACTCCTGCAGTCCGGCTCCTCTCTCGAGTACACGCACAAAATACACTTTAAAAGAAAAAAAAATGCATTGATTACTATAAAAATGCCACTGGCAGGGAAGGGGTTAACACTAGGGGGCGAGGACGGGGTTAAGTATGTTCTACTTGGGGAAATGACTGATCGCTGTTCATACATTGTATGAACAGACAATCAGGCATTTCTCCCCCTGACAGGACCAGGAGCTGTGTGTTTACACACAGAGTTCCCATGTTCTCGCTCTGCAACGAGCGATCGCGGGTGCCCGTCGGTGATCGCTCCCGCCGGGCACGCGCGTCAGGGGCGAGTGTTGGGCGTGCGCCCCTATTGGCTGCTCGGCGAGATGACGCAATATTACGTGATCTCGCCCAGCAGAGCCGACCTGCCGCCGTAAAACTGCGGCGGCTGGTCGGCAAGCGGTTAAAGCAGCGCAGTGCCAAATTGTAAAAAGTCCTCTGGTCATTAGGCTGGCTAATGGTCTGGGGCTTAAGTGGTTACAGACTGAACTGAACATACCACAGTATATGGTCAGAGACTATGGGCATGCTAAAGGTGATGGTCAGAGACTGTGAGTAAGCTACAGGAGATGGTCTGAGACTGGGCATGCTACAATAGTCAGAGACTGCACATACAGCAGTATATGGTCAGAGACTGTGAGCATGTTAAAGGAGATGGTCTGAGACTGAACATGGTACAGTAGATAGTAACTTGTATCATAGTTATGGTCAGAAACTGGAAATACAAAAGCATTTGTTCAGAGACAATAGATATCCTACAGCAGATTGTTAGACACCAGCCTATTCCATCACCGCTTCCAGTTTTTCTTTAACCTCTTCATGCTAACTGCGCCTCTGCCTTTAAGAGGGTCATGTGACAGCTGTGATAGGCTATTACATGATCGGGAGCTTACTGCTCATTACCGCCTACCTTACTGGGAGCATGCAGGGCGCACACTCTCAGCATGGTAAATCATTTTAACAGGGTCACATATATGCAGCCACTTGGTATTAAGGTCGCTGGCCTCAAGAGGGAAAAAAACAAAAAGGATAAATATGGCTCTGGTAGACAGTAGCACATGGATGTAACGCCAGAGACAATACTGTGCTGCAGTTGCTTCACCTCTCAGAAGTTCCACTCCACTCTGTCGTCACCATCACTTTTGATCTCAAGAGAAACATATTGGCACTATATCCACTGATGTATGCTATAAGCAAGTAAATATATTGAAATTTGAAACTTTTGAGTAGAGTAGGGACTGGCCAGAGAGGGTTTACCGTATTTTCCGGCTTATAAGACGACTTTCTGGATGCAAAAAAATGCATCCAAAGTCGGGGGTCGTCTTATACGCCGGGTACAGTCTAAGTACTCACTTTTTTCCCCCAGCGCTGACAGTCTAACATGCTGCGATCGCGAGCGTGTATTGATTTCAAAGCCGCGCCTTCACTGCAGAGTGTTCTGTGATAGGCGGAACAAAAATCTTCCCAGCAGCGCCTCTGTTCTTTGTTCCTCCTATCACAGATGCCTTCTCATCCTCGGACGAGATGAGAAAACGTCCGTGATAGGCGGAAAACATAACAGAGGCGCTGCTGGGAAGATTTTTGTTCCTCCTATCACAGAACACTCTGCAGTGAAGGCGCGGCTTTGAAATCAATACACGCTCGCGATCGCAGCATGTTAGACTGTCAGCGCTGGGGAAAAAAAGTGAGTGTTATTGCACTGGGGGGGGGGGGGGGCAACAAGTTCAGGCACAGTGGGGGCAAGTGATGGCAATGTGGGGGCATGTAATGGCACAGTGGCAATGTGGGGGCATGTAATGGCACAGTGGCAATGTGGGGGCATGTAATGGCACAGTGGCAATGTGGGGGCATGTAATGGCACAGTGGCAATGTGGGGGCATGTAATGGCACAGTGGCAATGTGGGGGCATGTAATGGCACAATGGCAATGTGGGGGCATGTAGTGGCACAGTCTGGGCATGTAATGTAATGGCACAGTGAGGAATGTAATGGCACAGTGAGATTTGAAAAAGCCTGTTTCTGTCAGCGGTTCTGGCTCCCCCTCAGCTTCCAGAAAGACTAGTAAGAAGGGGGTAGTCTTATACAGTGAGTATATCCCAAAATCAAAAATTTTCCTGGAAAATTAGGGGGTCGTCTTATACGCCGGGTCGTCTTATACGCCGGAAAATACGGTACTTTGACGTAGTTGGCCAGCTTAAACATGTAATTATGTGTACTAAAAATCCCTGTTTTTATGCAGTTTGCTAGAAAGGGTGTATAGCAGTGCGCACAGGGTTCATCCAGATTTTTTTGCCTGGGTTCACACTTGTGCATTGTGGGACATCACATGTGAACGCATTCCATGCAATGTTTGTGCGGTGCGATTTGAGCCATACATTTTGTATGGCTCAAATTGCATCAAAACGGCGCAGGACCCTTTTTTCTGCAAATGAATTGCAAGGGTGTGAACATCATTATCGCATTCGCACCAAAATGTAGCAGGACCCTTTTTTCCCTGCACCTGAATCACATTGCATAGGTGTGATTCTGGCAATTGCAGTATTTTGCGAGCCGTTTCGGGGTGTCATTAATCTCAACATTGACACCTGCAGCAAATCACATGGTCGCAGTGCGATTGAAAAACAGTGCAGGAAACACACAGGATTTGCTGCGTTTCCCACATGACATCAGTGTGAACAAGGGCTTAGTATTAACATGGGTCACACCCCTTTAGCACCAGATGGTTAATATACAGTTTATGTATAAGCCATTTGGATTTGAGCACAGGTATATCGTATTTTGTTTTTTATAGTGCAGGTCATTGACCAGACTTAAACCTGTAGCTCTCCTACAATGTGTCCATTGGTCCCATATTGGCACTATAATCAATTGAAGTATGCTATAACAAGACCTTTGTAGAGTAGGGACTGGCCAGAGAGGGACAACATCGATGCAGTTGGCCAGCTTAAACATCTATTGCAATGTATGTAAACTAAAATCCTTGTTTTTATGCAAATTTTGCTAGGGTGTCTAACAGAGGTTTAATTCAGAATATTTACTGTATTTGGCCGCAGCACATGTGCCTTGCTTTTAAACCATTTCGGTCTATTTTCCCTTTTTATTTACATACCTCCCAGCCCACCAACGTTGGAAGGTATGCTTATTCTTTAGTATACAATTCCATTTTCTGATCAGGCTTTTCTTTATAGGGCATGCCTGCTTTTCACATAAAACTTAGGTTTTGGGGACTTATAGCCCTAGCACCAAAAAAAAAAAAGTAAATATTATGGCTTGATACCTCCCTACCAAATAACCCGCTATGCTGGGTCACTTCATTTAAATACTTGGGTGTACAGATTTCAGCATCGGCTTCTGATTACATCCTGTTAAATCTGACCCCGGTTCTGTTAGATACCCAGTCCAGGTTCAAGTCATGGAGCAATCTCCCGCTGTCTGTGTGGGGGAGGGTAAATCTCATTAAAATGAAGATAGTACCCAAGCTGATCTACCTCTTCCGCCATTCCCCACAGTGGATACCCAAGTCATTTTTCAACAAATTAAATCAGATCTTCTCTTCCTTTCTATGGGGCCCTTCCCCTCCCAGGTACAAGCTCGCGACTCTGATGAGGCCGCGAACACAAGGGGGAATGGCGTTCCCCGACTGTCACAAATACTTCCTAGCAACACAATTGGTGACTGCGGCCTGGTGGTTGCAGCCGGATGGGACCAATACTGCCACCGCCCTAGAGGCCTCGGTGGTCGGCTCGAGGGAGGCACTTCAGCTTTTGCTGTTCCGTGGCCCCCGCGCGCCGTACACCTTGACTCCCTCCATGCTTACAACTATGCGGGCATGGAGGACGGGACTGGCCATTGAGAAGTGCAAGCCCACAGAGATCTCCCCTAATGCCCCTCTTTGGGGTAACCCAACCCTAGAGCACCTCTACAGGCTCCCGGATCCGGTAGCATGGTCGAAACGAGGCGTTAGACTAATTTCACATATAGTCTCGCAAAATAAACTACTACCCTTTGAAGAGCTCGAGTCCATGTTTAACCTGCCCCGACACTACCTCTTCAGGTACCACCAGGTGGCACATGCTTTTTCGGCGCAGTTTCCGCTGTCGTCCTGTATCGTGGCCCAGTCGGAGTTGGAGAGAACACTTCGGTTTTGTTGTGACACGAAGCCTACCTCACATCTATACTCATACCTGATTTTTGTGTCTCTCCCTCCTCTGGAGGGGCTGCGGTCCAGGTGGCAGCGCGACATACCTACGCTAGACGCAGACGACTGGGATGATGTGTGGGATCTTCCCTTCCGCACCTTGGTCTCCATTCGAGACAGGTTGGTGCAGTTCAAAATGGTCCACAGAGCATACTTTACCCCACATAGACTTCACAAGATGAACCCGGCACACTCCCCAGAGTGTTGGAGGTGTAGTGCCTCCCCGGGCGACTTTTCACACATTTTTTGGAGGTGCCCTGCGATAAAACAATACTGGGAGGAGGTGCTGGAATTGGTTAACAAAATTGCGGCAGTCCAACTGCCACTTGCGATGGAGGTGTGTGTCCTGGGTATTGTCGAAAATATAGTCCAATCCTCTGCCAAACGCACGTTAGTGAGCTTACTACTTTTCTATGCACGCAAAAACATTGCCATGCATTGGAAGAAGCCTACTCCGCCCTCCCTACTACAGTGGAGGGGCCTGGTGAATGCCAGCCTTCCCTTATACAAAGATACATATGCAAATCGGGGTTGCCCGCAGAAATACGACAAAATATGGCGAGCCTGGCTGGCAGAGGATGAAACCGCTGGGTGAACACCTGTAATAGATGACATGTTGAACGTGATGGCATAGAGAATAACCTGTTTCCTTTCTAGTCTAATCCTCTTCTTATTAGATGGCCGGAGCGCCAAGGGAGCACACCGTGAGGGGGGGGGGGGCATCTCAGCCCCCTCTGTCCCTGTTCTCATTGATCTATGTTTGTGTGCTTCCACCTGTCAGGAAGCACTGTGTAACAACATGTTGTAACGTATATATTGATCCATGTTCAATGCATATGAGCTGTGTATGTATGTACTGTCCTATGTCAAGTTGATGTATTGTCTAGAAACTCAATAAAAACAATTTTTAAAAAAAATATTATGGCTTGAGCGGTCCCAGGTCTCTATATTTAACAGCTGTGACTTAGAACCTTCATGTTCCATGGATTGGCAGTGTATACAACTATAAAGCTGTGTTTATTTTTTTGATTTTTGTTTAGAGCAGTCAAACGCTCCCTGCCCTCTCCCAAATCAAGTGCACCAACCCCTTACCTTGTTCTGCTGCAGGGAAGAAGCTGGGGGCAGAGCTGTGAAGCAGAAAGTGCAGAGTATGGAAGAGGACCAGAGGAGGGCTGGAGACAGCTGCCAGAGTTGGCTGAATGCTGAGACAAGGGAGTGCTGTGGCTGCAGGGAGATGCACAGGATCTGTAGGAGAAGTTCTGTCCTCTGCTGTCGACTTCTGAGACAAGATGAGGGCCAAGCCAAGGGCGGGGGTGATGCTGCAGCTGCAGGAGAGGTGCGAGGGCCACATGATATTGCCTGGTGGGCCACATTTGGCCCGCGGGCCTTGTGTTTGACATATGTGGTTTAGAGCAACCGATTTCAGAGGCACAGATTATAACATGTTCCATCAAGATTATGAGATGTGAGACTCTTTATTGAGTACCGATGTGTACAATTGGATGTTGGCTGTGGTCTAAGATCACATATTGCAGTATACATTCCTAATGTACAAATACAATATTAAAGGTGCTTTTGTTTGACTATGCTACCAGAATCAGATGAAACATTCTGTAACATTTTAATACAAGATAAACATATTAAATCTTTACATAATCATGTCAACTTGTACTTAATTGACACACAAATAATTACATTTGGTCACAAGAAAAAACAAAAAAAACAAAAAAAAAAAATCAGCGATAAATAAATCTATATTCTTTTTTTTAACAAAATCATGTATCTTCAGTCTCTTATTAACTGGTACATGTAAGGCACATTAGAATGTATATTTCTATAAAATAATTTTCAGAACAATAATAAAAAAAGTGGATTCATTTGTGCTTCCTTTAGTTTCACATCCATTGGCAGCTTTTCAGAACTCATTAAAAGCTGGGCAGCAATGCCATGCACTGCAATATCCCTTGTGGCACTTTGTGGACAATGAAAAAGGTCTATGAGACGTTCACAGGACTTGTTCAGTTACTGAAACAGAAAGCATGGGGACACCTAGGGGACGCAATATCCTAATGCAGTGAAATGATTGCTTATTCCAAATATTGCTTTACTTGAAATGACGCTACAAATTTAGTTATGTTTGCATAATGAAATTTTAAAACGTCAACGTTGTTGACAGCATTGTATAATTACATGAGCTATAAAAAAATGTCCCTCCCCACATATAACACAGGTTTCATTTGAGGCATAATTTACATTAAAAACATTTTTCCTCTGTATGTTGTGCAAGACAAAAAAGGTCTAATTAAAAAATGCAAAAATGACATTTTAAAAATATAACACTCTATTCCTTAGGAAGAAAAACTGTCAACATCTTTTTTGCTTGTCTGAATATTCCCAATCATAAGTCGGTGACTTTATTTTCTAGGGCGGCTGCGATCTGTTGTAGCCGGATTGCTAACTGCATGCGCTGTGCTGATGGATCCTCTTCTAGAGCATTTATAATCTAGAAAACCAAAGAAAGTAATTTCTGTGAAATAAGTGGAAGGAAGTCTCAGTGAATGATGATGGGGCGACACGCTATACATTAGCAAACTTGGAGTACTGTGTTGCTACACACAAGTGTGATGGCATGATATAATCTTGCAGCATACAAATGGATTTGAGCATGGACGGCCATGAAAATT
The DNA here is from genome assembly GCF_905171775.1 of Rana temporaria. NCBI lineage: Eukaryota > Metazoa > Chordata > Amphibia > Anura > Ranidae > Rana > Rana temporaria. The sequence goes on from NC_053491.1 coordinate 155,335,480, forward strand.
GGTTATACACCCTTGTACAAGTCAGGACCACTGGCAATCTCTCCCAGGCACACACCGTGGCACACGTGCAATACTTTAGACCTGAGGTCTCCAAACTGCGGCCCAAGGGCTGGATGCGGCCCTTTACTAGCCTTTATCTAGCCCTTAGGGCACTATTCCTACCACTGCCAAAATAGGGCCCTATTTATTCCACTAATACCAATGATAGGGTAGTATTCCACCCACTAACACAAATAATGGGGCACATTTATTATTTTGCACTACTTGGTGGTATTATTATGCACAGCACAACAATATTAGGTTAATGGAGTGCATTGCTGCAGGATTTTGAGCACCAATCTATTCTAGGATGCAGCAGTGAGGCATGAAAATGTCACTTGAGCATATCCCATTTGACCTCACTTCCGATTTGATGTGGCAACCAAAACAGAATGTGAAGGGAAATCTACACATTGGGGGGTAGATAACAATAAAAACCTGACAGAGTAACAAATCTCTTGCCACTGTAACAAATTATAATTATAGGTAGAGTTCAGCTGAAAAATATGCACACATTGATTTATGTATCACGTCTGTTTGACAGTCACTTACCTCATCATAATATTTCTTTGTATACTGATACAGCTGATGTAGTGCTACGAGCGTGTTTAGTGATTCTGTATGTGCCTGCAGATTTGAAAATCAAAATAAAAAAAGCTGTTACTGCACATGTACAGCAAACGAAATAAAATGCAATAATCAAGTTGCGAAAAATTCCTGTATGCTGTATTGGATTATGTTGCAAGGTCACAAAATTCCAAAAACAGCTCGTTTTAGGGCCTCTTCCACATGGGCACCTGAGCCTGTGCGATGCAAATTCTGTCTGAAAAGACCAGCTGCTGCGTACAGCCACCCACAGACATATGAATGGCTATAAGCAGCTGTATTTGGGTATACAGAAACATATGTAAAAACTAGTAAAGTGTTGGGACGCATGCAAAAAATAGAACAATGTCCCAATGTATGGGTGGCTGTATACAGCAACAAGAACAAGCAAGCGCGCAAAACACTTGGCAAAAAACTTGTACAAAAAAAGTCCATAGGAAGTCCATGAGACAAGATAGGATAAAAAGTCCATACACTAAGAGCTGCCACCATATTGGAATAAAAAAACTGATTCCAGCAAGGCTGAAAGATAAACAAGGGGAGAGGCGCCACTAAGTGTAGGATTAAAAGCAATTTATTTGGAAAATATCCAGTTGGCAACTCACATATAGAGAAACAAACAGGCACATCTGTATATAGAGGATCCCAAGGGATGTCATCGGTGGAGAGTCAAATTCCTCTGCTCCTGTCTCTGCAAGGAACTGAGATCTCCGCTGGTCACCACTATGATGGAAACCGTCTGTACGGTGGAGGAAACCAAAGCGAGGCTTGCTGCGCAGATGGCTGTGTGGCATGGAGGTATGACGTCAGCAAAGTGGGGCGCGTTTCGAGAATGCGCACTGCGTGTGTTGCGGCAGCCGCGCTCTTTTCTCAAGCGCAACAAATGGTATACGGGACCCACATTATATAGCACATCAGAGGGAGGGGCCAGAACAACGATTGCAATTAAAGATGAATTAGAGACAATATACGGAAGAAATATGGGGAAATGGGCTGGGGGCACATACAATAAAAGATATACAGTAAAACCTTGGATTGTGAGCATAATTCGTTCCGGAAGAATGCTTGTAATCCAAAGCACTTGTATATCAAAGTAAATTTCCCAAGAAGAAGTAATGGAAACTCAGATGATTCGTTCCACAACCATTTATTCATAGGTCTTTCAGTTTATAGTCCATATAAAAAGATTATAGCAATGTGATAAGTTGTGTAACCATAAAATGTCCATCCACAAATGGAAGCCTCCACAAGGGTATTAGAAGCAAAATTCAGCAGGAGTTGCAGAGTATAAAAGAGAAGAGAGGTGCTTCTAAGTGTAGCAATATGGTTACATTTAATGAAGGTACAACATTTAGCAACTCGCATGGTTGATGATTAAAAGAGGCACATCCAAGTATACAGGCATCTGGGGTAAAGCTGTCCACATAGAGACCATCCCCCACACCACCGGCTCTCACCATTGTCAGTCTGCAATTGTGACTGGGAAGACTACCCTGCAGTAGAGCGATCTGAAAGCGAAGCTTGAATCGCTCATGGAGCACAGCATGGAAGGGACGATGTCAATGGCCGTGTGGCACATGGTCTATGTGGACAGCTTTACCCCGGATGCCTGCATACTTAGATGTGCCTCTTTTAATCATCAACCATATGAGTTGCTAAATATTGTACATTCATTAAATGTAACCATATTGCTACACTTAGGACACTTAGGAGGTGCCTCCCTTCTCTTTTATACACAGTTGTGACATGACGCTGCTTGTATATCAAAACATTGCTTGTAAATCAAGTCAAAATGTATTTAACAATTTTGTTTGTCTGGCAAAATGCTCTCAAAGTAAATTACTCTCAACCCAAGGTTTTATTGTATAAGGAACGGAAAAGATTCAGCGGAGATCTCAGTGCCTTGCGGAGACAGGAGCGGAGGAATTTGACTCCCCACCGATGACATCCCTCTGGATGCTCTATATACAGATGTGCCTGTTTGTTTCGTATACATGTGAGGTGCCAACTGGATGTATTCCCAATAAATTGGAATTTACTATGCCTAGGCTCAGGCGCTCATGTGCAAGAAACCTTAAACAGAACAAAGTAATTGTGTCCAATATAACTTGCAGAACTGCACAGAACAAAGCATGTTTATTGCAAATTATGAGTAATCTATTTAGTTAGGTTTCACTGAACATACCCTTGAAATTTCTGCTAAGTGTGTGTTCATGTCCTGGTCACTGACTTGTACCATCTGACGGATTCCTTTATAATAGCTGAAAAAGAAAGGAGAAAAAGTATATTAATATATGTGAACACTGCGTTCAATGAGTCTTGAAACGCAACTGTCTTCCTTGCCACTCTCCCTTCTGCAACACCTAATAATGTCAGCAAGTTCAAATTAAACAGAGCAAAACATAAATTAGCCCTCCTAAATGTCTTGAGATGTGGCCCAAGGGAATGAACATAGGGATGTTCAGCCATTTCATGCTACATTCACCAAGTTGGCTCATAATATACAATTGATTAGTTGCAACAGCTCCAATTTTCCCCAGTCTCTAAAGATGGCCATACATAGATCGAAATTCGGCCGGTTCAGCAGGGGCCAGCCAAACTTTGATCCTTGTATGGGCAGACTGATTGTACCAAACTGGATCCATCAATCAACTTGGGTACAACCAGCCTGTCAAATATTTCTACATACAGTTACTGCCATTGGCTATAGCCGCTAGCAGTAACCCATTGTATTCTGCCAGCTGGGAAGGCTCCCGGTGTCCCCCGCTGGCAGAATACAATAGCGCGGTGGGAGACATCCCCCACCCATCAACACTGACTGTGGTCCAGAGATTGAAGGAAAGAAAATTGCATCATCTAAGGCCTGCTTAAAGCTTTAGTTTTTATAAATCCACATAATTTTATTCTGAACTGTATAGTTAGAAACTAAATGATAGAAGCAATACAGGATGCACAGCCCAGATTATTCAATAACTTACTCTTCCACCATTTTCTTGTATGTGGAGATCTCTTTTGCGTAAAGTAATTTGTTGCTGGGTGACTCCTAAAATGAAAACAGATGAGCCATAATTATACTAACACACCATCATATCTACACAAAGTGGGGAAGGGTTATAACCTCTGTCTTGCTTTTTTGCTGTGGAGAATTACACTCACCTGCTATCAAGAAGTGAGGACAGTCACCCAAAACACAACACAGATATAAATAAAAAACTACCCAACTATTTCACATGCTATTATAATAGGTGCTATAATTGTTTGCTTACACCTGTTGGACCGATTCTCCTCACTACCTGCTCTGCTGATCCCACAGGAAATTAGGAAAAATGTTACCCAAAGATTGCAATCAAAACCTGACAGAGGTTTAACCCATCCCTATCATGTAAAAAAAAAAGTTTTTACTATAGCTACTATTTAAGGATAGTGATAAGCAGACATTCATAAGCTAGTCACATTCCTGCATTCACCTGAATATATACATGCATATTTATCTTATCAGTGGAGAAACATTCAAAAAAGGAGTCATGATTGCCTGGATTCCTGAACTCTGACACTGCAGATCAGACTTGCTCACAAATATTCAGACAAATTAAAAAAAAAAAATGTAAAAATGATTTGATTGTCTCTGAACTCATGTTTTGGCTGAAGTAGAAAGGGTTAAAACTTCTATCTGCATTCTATTGCCGACTGTGGCCACACTAGGGAGATTTCTCCTAATATGATTTGCCTGAGCTTTTTAAATCTTGGGGATATTATCTCAGATACAGGGAATTTAAAGTGGTTGTAAACCCGGAGACATTAAATAGGAACAAAGCATATCCCTCTATAGTGTGTATGTGTCTCAATCCAGAGCACTAAGTGGCATTTCTGTCTGCCGCTTTCCTCTGCCATCTTCACAAATCACTCATGACAAGTGCTCCCGACAAAACAAAAAAGCGTTTCCAGCGCCATAGCTATTCAAATGTGCGTCACAATAAGTGACAGTGTCCAAAGACCCAGACATATGTGTTTTGCCCAAGAAAAGACATCGTTAGGAAGCTGGGCACAGTGGATCATGCTGGTTCCAGGTATCAGAACAGCAGTGGTTCTATACACCATAACGTTGAATACACTGGGTGCCGGATTAAGGCACAAGAACATGTGAGTGGGAATATATGAACAATGAGATCTGCGATTCTTCCATATATCCGAGATGCACAGATACTGACAACTCTGGTGTGGAGAATTTTGATCCCAGTTTGGCATAGGAGTGGTGGTGTCCCGAGGTTCACAAGTGTTTATCAAGCAATGAGTTTTCTACCGTTAAAAGCCTCTGCTGAGTTTTTCACTGAGAAGGGGTTTGCGGCACTTTAACTTTGTGTGCAGTGTTGCCTTAGTAAAGCAATGTATTATCACTGAGTGGATTTGGAGCATTACCTTGGGCTATGTCAATATATTGAAATGGTTTATGAAACATTTTTGCATGGTTTATTTTAGTGTATTGTTGGCACTGTTGGTATTGTTGTGTTACATTTCAATAATTGTTAGTGTTTAGGTTACATGGTCTTTCCATAGAACTGCTATCACTCTTTGTTATATACGTTTTCTTGACACCAAGAAGTAAAAAAGTGACAGGGGAGGGATCGCCAGTAAACAACCTATGATCGACAGCCTCAGCTTTGTTCCTGTTTGAAGGGGGGTGTGTTCCTTCCCTCCAATCAGCTATGAGCTCTCTTCACTGCATGTAAATTCAGCTCCTTGCCCCCTGCCTCTGGAAGGTCAGACAAACTGCATGAATTCTGCACTTTGAATGGATGTAAAGAAGATAAGACTCAGATAAACAGATACAACATATGTGGGAAAATGTGTTTCATCTGTGTATCACCTGAGGCCAGTGACTTCACTGTGTATATGTGAGGGTTTAAAATAATAACCTCATTAAAATAGTTAATATTACTGCTAATTATGGGAAAATATCTTGAACGCTACATATACATTTTTTTTTATATATTTTAAGGTATGCCGTTTTTAAGTATTTATGATTAATACATGTATTCATTAAAGCGGAGGTCCGCCTAAAAAAATATTAAAAGCCAGCAGCTAAAAACACTGCAGCTGTTGACTTTTAATAAATGAACACTTACCTGTCCAGGGTACCCGCGATGTCAACAGCCGAAGCCGATCAATCATTCGGCTCTCGGCTGCCCCCGCCACCACCCTCTGTGAGGAAATCAGGAAGTGCAGCATTGCAGCTTCACTTCCCAACACAAGACAAGACAGCGATGGTGGGGGGGGGGGGGGGGGGGGTTGGGGGTGTGTCGCGGCGTGACCCCTATGGCAATCTATGCTTGGAAAAGTGGGTATAAATACCTGTATCATACAGGTATCTGCACCCCCTCCCCCCTGAAAGGTGCCAAATGTGATAACGGAGGGGGGGGGGGGGGGGCCGAAAAGCGGAGGTTTCATTTTGGTGTGGACCTCCGCTTTAAAGTCATTTTGTAGAAACAGAGTATCTAATTTGACTGAATTTTTAAAAAAAAGTCATGTACTGCTAAATTGTACTTAAAGACATAATTCCCAAAGAGTTAAAATAAGCTGAACATTTATTGCCATCGGGAACTGTAGTGGGTGAATAAAGGAAACATGTTTTGTTCAAGTGAGATGGCCTTCAAGTGCTTCACTATGTGTACTTTTACAAGTGTATCAAACAAAAGTGTAACACTATAAAATATTCAAAGAAAAATAGCTACAGGGATTTCTACCAAGCTGTTAAGCCTAACCTTTTACTGGTGACTGGTAGAAGTACGCATGATAAGGACAAGTATAAAGCAGACTGTCATCCATATTATACAATACATCATGCTGCCACAGATGACTGTAACCAGCTTAATGCTTGTTGGCAGATGACTAGCTCTCCACATATCCTATATATGACATATCCATGGCCATTCTCCTAAATGAGGGAAGGAAACCAGACATCAAACTGAACAGCTCAATCACTTACTCTGCTCAGCTTGTGCTCCGTCCTGCTACATGCATCCATGAAGGTCTGTGCAATGACTGACAAGGATGCATCTACTACTTGGTGGACGTGTACATCAAAGATGAAGTGAGGGTTCTTCAGTATGTTAACCCAAAACCTTAACGATAGGCTGTATGAAGAAAGGAAAAACAATAAGACTACAAAGCAACACATCTCATCGGTTGTTACTGATGCAACAGACACTGCAGCAATTTATTGAAACGCATACATTCAATAAATGTGAAATGTAAATACGTAGATTAACTGGCATTTTTAAAACCCAAATGTTTAAGAAAAAATACACTTTATTGAATTTTAGTGCACATAAAACACAATACCCAATTTTTTTGAAAAATATAAAAGATGATGTTAAGCAGAGTAAATAAGATACCCAACATATCATGGTTTAAATTCGAGTATGCCTGTGGAATGGCGACAAAGGACAGTACCTAAAAATCTCTATATTCAACACTTTAAGGCTGCATTCACACCTGAGCGTAGCGGTTTGCAGCGTTTTTTTACCTTGATTTGCCGCGACAAAATGCAGCGTTTTTTACCACGATTTGCCGCGACAAAACGCACCGTTTTTTACCGCGATTTTGTACAGGTCTAGGGTCACCAATGTAAAACGCCCAAACGCCCAAATTCGAGCGACAAAAAAGGGTCCAGAACTTGTTTGGGCTTAAGGCGTTCGGCGTCAGGCGTTTTGTAGTGGAGATGTGAACCATCTCCATAGAGAATAATGTCTTTTTTCCCCTCCAGCGTTTTGGGGCGTCGCGCTTCAGGCGACAAAACGCTCAGGTGTGAATGCAGCCTAAAGGCTCTTACAGGTTACCAGGTTAGAGTAAAACAGGAGGTTCTGGTGCTAGAATCATTGTTCTTGCTCTGACATTCGCGACGATACCCCACACCCCTAGCTGGATCACATGTGCAGCACCATGGCAATTGCAGATTCAAATAAGGGCTTAGATGGCATTGCAGATGGGGGGGGGGGGGTGTCCTAGTTTCTGCGACACAGAAAAAGGATATGATCAGTCTACATTATATTGGTCTATTGGTCTTATGTGGTGATAAAATATATTGTGGCTTCTCAGGTGCAGGGATCTCAATGAGGGTGTGCACATTTCTGAAAAAGTACCCAAACCAAGGAATGACATAAGCATTAATCTACACTAAATGAGGATATATGGCTCGTTTTCTATGGATCATGGATCAATCAACGAAGTTGTTCTGTTAAATGGTATAAATACCTTCAATCAGTTCAACACTCTGCAACCATACTGGTCTAAGATAATAGACAAACCTGTTTGTTTTCCATATGTGAACAGTATCTTCATCTTTAATGTCGTATTTCTCAGCTTGTTCATCCAAAAAGTCAAAGAAATATTTCACAGCTGGCGGTACCACTTGATTGGAGTTGAGGACACTCTGGAAAAAGTTATCTACAAATTGCTGGAGCGTACCCTGTAAAACACAAGCACAGTACAAGGTCAGAAAAATAACAGTCACCAGAGCACAGCAGACCTACCTTTTTGTATTATTAAAGCTGGACTCCTGGCAAGCAGGCATCACTGTCCAACAGCGCAACCATGCTATGGATCTCCCTGTAGACTAGGCCACAGTAGAGTAAAAGAGCCTGGCCCAACATCTACCCTGACTTGTGATTGGACAATGAATATGGCCATCTCTGTGCTCTTCCCTCCTGTAAGTATGTTCACTCTGTTAGAATTACAGTACTATATAAAGCAATACTTGAAAATTAACAGACTTCCAGATAAAAACCTGTCTAAATAAAAAGTCCTTTCCGTCCCCTTGCTTCGAATGACATACATTACCTGTCACAATGAACTGTGGATCACCCCCCATATTATGATAAACATCCAGGAATGTGCACGTGTCAAAGCTAGTGCACGAGATATGTAAAAACCCTGTCACTCGAAGCAAGGGGACGGAAAGGACTTTTTATTTACACAGGTTTTTATCTGGAAGTCTTAATTTTCACTGAACAATAAAAGTGGATTGCTCAGAGCTGGATTAACTATGTGTGGCAAGACTGGGCACAGATGATAGGAAATCTTATTCTCTACATTGTGGGTTTACATCCACTTTAAAAGTGCCAACACTTCCTTTCCCAGTTTCCTGTGCAAGCGATAACCAGAGTCTTTTAAAACTAGACAAATTCAGATGCCATTTATATATATTTTTTTAATATCTGCCAGTAGCTTAGCTTTAAACCATTATTATATGCACACAAGTCTACCTTAACAGAGAGAAGCCTTGTCAGGTAGATTTCTGTAATGGCCTTTGTTTGCTCTTTCGCCTTCATACTTCCTCTCTTGGATTTGCCTTCATCTACTTCATCTGCTGGTCGTACAAGATGCCATACTTTGTTTTCATCTTCTAGCAGCGCATGCTCTATTAAATCAACCAAATCAGAAAGTTCAGCAACAAACCAGTACCACGGTAAACCAGAAAAAACTGTCATAAGTTAAGATCATCACGGTTTCCTGATCCATTAATAAGCTTGCATACTGTCGGTGAACTGGATACATCACTCGCAAAATTGGAAACATTTGTATTCTAGTCAGTTTGTAGTTTTATATTCACCATGGATCCACTGTTCAAAGATGATCACTCATCACTCACTCATGCCTTTATACTCTAAGGTTCCATTCACACAAGATCGCAGGCGGAATTCCCGTGATTTTAAATGGCTGCAAAACACGGGGGGCGTGTTTGCTATGTCATTACTTCTAACAGCACCCCAATTATGCTGTGAATTTTGCCCAATCAGACAGCTACATGACCAAATGCATGGGTATTTGGTTATGTGTTCTTTACTGAAGGGGATGATCAAAGTGTAATTTCAGTGAGAGATCATGTATGTGTTCATTACTGGCCACTCTAGTATCTCAGAGTAATGGACATTCCGTTATTTCTCTACCTCCAATTGGCTGTATTAAACCAGTGGCTTTTACCCTTATCTGTGTCATTATCTAGAGTTATCAAAGACCCAAGAGAAGAATTTGGGCTGCCATTACTGACCTCACCTTATGAAAAGGTTCATCATGACAGTCAGGTAACTAGCATTCTCAGAAGGAGGTTGGCAATAGCAGTACAGGTTTATTTAAGGGTAAAGACACTGTGGTAATATGTTCCATATGTCAATATTTAAACATGTTCAGAACACCTCCCTAGACACAACTACACTCTGCCAGTTCTGATCCACAGGTTGGGATTCCATATATGCACCAAATATGTTTCAGTAAGGCATATCAATAATCTAAGGCATTGCAAAATGAAGCACTTATCAATACAACTGCATGCTTTTACGCAGAATTGGAAGCAGATATGTTAGAAACATTTGTAAGGATAATTCCCTGTGATATATAATATATGACTAAATTAAATATATTGGTTCCAGTTACATGAAATTGGAATTATAAGTATGCAAGCAAAATAAATAAAAAATAAAAAAGCAGCAATCAAATGATTTGTATTGATGAGAGGGATATACTAAACGGAAGGAAATAATACACAAAAATAATTTAAAATCTGTTAAACATGAATGTGAACCAAAATATTCTTACTTTCTCCTGGAAAGTCTTGATGATTCTCTTCTTGTTGCTGAGAAATTCCAATCCTTGATAAAATAAGTGTGGCATTATCCCGAACCTGCAAACAGCCATGTATTGAAAATATTACTAGCTGTGACACCACTGAAAGCACTTTATTGCTTCCTACTATATATTCAAGCACAAATAATCTTTCTACACGTGATAGCAACAAAATGATGTCCAATAGTGTTCAGCTATGGTTTATTTCGACTAAGAACAAAACTCTGCAAAGAAGAAATGGAAAACAGAAGTCTGCATTATGAGGCATAAGACGTCCCCAACATCAAGGTGTACACGGGACAGGCTATTGCAAGGGCTACAAAGAAAACACTGCAATTCTTTCATTTCACAGCACGTTGTCAGCTGAAATTATTATAAATGTAATGTGAAAAAAAATATGTGTGTGTGTGTGTGTGTGTGTATTAGACTGGGGCCTTGTACGGATGCCCCCGCCCCCTTTCTGGTACACATTCAGGTACTTAAACTGCTTGCATTTAAAAATAAATTCAACGATGCACCAATTGTGCACATTATATCTGCCTGGAGTTTAACTTTAGCAACTTTAGCTAATTGGGTACAAACAGCGCAATCCTGCCCTACATTTCATCGCCCAATGTGGTACACATGGATACGGATCAAGTCATTTTAGATATCCCTAGGTGGCAATAGCGAGTACTTCTCAGTGTACAGAAATCTCCCAGCTTGTTGTCAAATATCTAACATAGGTCAAACCTCCTCTACTCCTTGCAGCGCATGCATCACATTTGTTTCTGAAAAGCTAATCTTGCAGTAAACCCCATGCACGCTTTCACCGTATCAAAATGATTACAATAATTGGATAATTACCATCTCCAGTTCAGGATCTTAGGCTGCTCCAGATGCAGCTTGGTCCCACAACTGGGGGGTTTTAATGTCCCTTAATTGTATTTAAACCCCCAAAAAACATGTATTATATTACTGCCTACTCATCCTTAAATGTGGTGGCTGCATTAGTTTCCTTTTTTAGGCCAAGACCATTTTCAGAAAATACTTGCTGATCCTGCCAGAAATGCAATGAATGAATGACTTGTATAGCGCTACTCATGCGAACTGAATCGCCTCTGGGCGCTTTTTCCAGCCAGTGTCTGCTTGGCTGGTGCGGTCGTTTTACCCCGTAGGATCTCGACACGCTAGGGACACACAGTCATACAACAGATGAACATATATATATGGGCAAATTTTGGACAGGATCCAATTTACCTACCAGCATGTCTTTGGAGTGTGGGAGGAAACCAGAGTACCCGGAGGAAACCCACGCAGGCACAGGGAGAACATGCAAACTCCAAGCAGATGGTGTCGTGGTCGGGATTCGAACCAGTGACCCTTTTTGCTGCTAGGCGAGAGTGCTACTCACTGCACCACTGTGCTGCCCAATGTCCTTGTCACTTAAAATAGGATTTTTCTACCCAATGTAAAAGCCTTATCATGGAGGCCACTAAAGGACACAGGAATTCAAATACTGTTGGGCTATACTGCTGTCTACAATCTATAACTTGCGTTCATCATTGGGCAAGAAAACAAAACATGTTATTTTGCTCTCTACGAGTCCCATAAATTTACCAGGTAATAGCGATGAACAAAGGCAGACACGTTTGAAATTCTGCTTGTGTTGCAACCAAGGTTCCTTCCATAAATACAATGGAGAAGGGAGTGTGGACACAAAAGGGACAGGAAGAGTGTTATTAATAGCAATAACAAATTAAGGAAAAAAGCCAGAGGAATGGTTCACACTTGATGCTTTCCAGTGTGTATGTATCCAGAACACATATACAGTAACTGCCATATTTTTCAATAGTCCTAGTTCACACAAAAGTGGAACTTCTGCTTATCTGTCTCCTCTCCCCCCCCCCGCCTCCATGAAAGGTGCCAAATGTGACACCAGAGAGGGGGGCGGGGGGTGTTGAATGGGTACCTGTTTTTTACAGTTCCCCTTTCTTTACTTCTGGAGACATTGCAGCGGCGCCGTCCCTTGAAAGTTTGGCCCCCCTCCTCCTGCCAGGTCAATGTGCAGTAGGTAACTGCTGGTTTCCCTTACCAGGAATAGTGGCTGAAACACCCGACAGCCGATCCTAAAATTGGCTGGGGTGCTGACATCGGGGAACGCCGGACAGGTAAGTGTCCCAATACAAAAAAGTGTCCCAGTACAAAAAAAGGGGGGGGGGGCTGGAACGCCTCTTTAAACAAAAACTACAACATGCTAATCAAAACTATTATCCTAAGAGTTTACAATGACAAAATAAAAGAAAAAACACCACTGAAATGCATTGAAAATGCATCAAAAATGTGTCCGGAAGGCTGAATTTGTGGTGTGGACCAGCCCTAAAAGAAAAATAATGCAGCCACCACTGGGAAAGACTGGTAAACTGTGATATATAACATTTTTGCTTTGAGGCTTTAAAGCTCAAATCTTTTAATTTTGTCTTGTAAAGAGTACAGAAGGGCGAGAGCCTCTGTTAGGCTGTTACTACAGTCTGTATGCCTACTGGAAGGATTTCCTCTCACCTTCTGTCATATCAGGAAGTGATGAGAAAACTCTCCAACAGATACAAAATCAAAAACGCATTTTAAGCAGAATGAGGAAAAGTTTGTAGACAACGTTTTTCTAATGGCATCTGTGCTTTAGGTCACCTAATAAAACCAGCATAACCCTCTTGGCCCTCCATTTCTTGTATATACATCACATAAATAGTATAGGGGGCACGTTATTAAATAGAAAACTTGACAAGGTGCCATTAATGAACAATACAGTCAGTTTTGAACGGAAATAGAGAGGAAAAATACAAGTCTAGATTTACTTTAGTTTTCCAAGGCATACCCTTAAACTAGTATGACTTTACTTACATTGTAATGCATTAATGTATTAATCCGCCTCCATCTACCTTCTTTCTGTGAGGTTAGATCCAAATCAGAAAGTATTTGTGCGGTTGATCCAGGTCTCCACTCTGAAAAATTAGGCTAATTATGTCATTTTACATCCCAATCTGAGGCCATTTTGCATTTCAAGTCACACAGCTTAGCTTGAAGTTACCCAAAGAAATTTACACTTGCTAAATTTTTCTTTGAAATAATGTATTCTTTAGTCCCGGTTCACACTGCTGCAGTGCAAAATGCATCCATTTTGAGTAAGATTTAGGTTCAAATTTCAAAGCACAATTTCTCTTTCTCTGGTACAGGTCCAATGCGAATGGTAGAAATTGCAGTTGTGCAGAAGGCGGTTGTTAAGGGGCGTGGCCACCGCATCCTTAACCAATGGCTCATCAGCTGTCAGCAAGTTTGCCTGCTGACGGCGGAAATGTAAACAAAAGAATGACAGCAATGGAAAAAAAAAAAAAAAAACAGTGTGGGGGTCCCCCCTTCAAATCCACAAAATAATGCAGAAAAAAATACAAATAATAAAAACAGCGTGGAGGTTCCCTCCCAATCCATACCAGGCCCTTCAGGTTTGGTGCAGATTTTGAGAGGAAACCCCACACCAAAATAAAGAAAAAAAAAAAACACGTGGGGACCCCCCCAAAATCCATACCAGACCCCTATCTGAGCATACAGCCTGGCAGGCCAGGAAATGTAAGTGAGTGCCTCCCTCCTGCAAACCATACTAGGCCATATGCCCTCAACACAGCCACCCCATGTGAATGCGTACAGGGTATATTGTATGCCTACTCATTCAACAACAAAGTGTTAAAATAAAGGACTGTGTGCATGTTTTTTTAAACACTTCCTGCAAAATGCTGTACCTGTATGTAATTTTGAGGAAGTGGCAGTACCAGGGTTCCCCCAATACCATTTATTTTATTTATTTTTTGAGAGATGGCAGTTGGCTTTCAGGTGATAACAACCGAGGCAGCCAAGCAACCGCTTGCCCATTATCACAAGCAGTGGCAGGGGACTCCCTCCCCCCCCTCTTGCCGCCTTCCGCCGATCCGCCTGGGTCTCCCGTTCCACCGAGACCTGAGCGACAAGCCGGCACGTGCGCCGGCTGGCCAGAGTCCCTAACAAAGCCGACTTTGATCGGGTCTTTTATCTAGTAACCCAGAAGCGACATCATATCACTTCCAGTTAACTGGGCTGCCAACGGCGCCGATTAAAAAAAAAAAACTTATAAAAAAAATGCAGGTTTTGCTGTTTTTGAAGACTTAAAGGGTCACCAAAGGAAAAAAAATGTTTTGCTGAAATGACTGTTTACAGGGTATAGAGACATAAAAGATAACTGATTTCTTTTAAAAATGATTAAAAATAGATTACATTCTATCATATAATGTGCCTCTAGTTTCACTTTCGGTTTTAAACTGGTTTCATGTTTATGTGAAGTAAAGAGACCCACAGAACAAAAACAAACAAATCCAGGGCAGTGTTTTGTTTTTAAAATGAATCTGATTGGTTCTGAGGAGTTTTAGACACACAGCTTAGACCACAGTGAGAAGCTCCCATGAGTTTTTTCATAAGGAGCCAGACAAGCAGGAAGTGTGGAGATCACAGGAGAATTACAGCAACTTCAAAGCAAAAACGAACAATGAGGACATGAAACCAGTACTGCAGGAAGGTAAAGGAAGCTATTTAGCTAAAAAAAAAAATTCCTTTAGTGATCCTTTAAGTGTAGTGAAGGGGTTTGGAGACTTTTAGACTCCAGATCCTTCCATAAAGAGTACCTGTCACTGCCTATTACTGTCACAAGGGATGTTTACATTCCCTGTGACAGCAATACAAGTGATCAGATTGTTTTTAAAGGGACAGTGTAAAAAACCAGTGTAAAATAAATGACACACACACACACACACAATGTCTCCCGGTGTGAATCCATCATCACAAAGAAACGCCGGCCACCAGCCCGAAAAAAAGATCCACACCCAATAAAGGCACTCGTCATCCGACAGCTCCTGCCACTAAATAAACTAAAAGGGCGGGGCCACCCGAAAGGCCTGGTATGAATTTTTCTCTTCCAGAAATTTTCATTGCAGGCATTTTTTTGTTTACATTTCAGCTGTCAGCGAGAAACTCACTGACAGCCGATGAATCATCGGTTGTTAAGGACACAGCGGCTCTGCTCCTTAACAACCTGCTAATGAGGAGGGGAGGACCAGAAGCTGGATTTGCATTGATACAGGACTGTAAATTCAGTCAGGTTCCATTAAAGTCCATGGAGCTGAATTTGCACTGCACCGTATTAAACTTGTACACGGCCCTTTTTTTTTTTTTGCCGCATCAGAATCACACCGCATTGATGCGAACGACTTTCATTGAAAACAATGTTATTTCATATGACATGCAAATCAATGCATTCGGAACGGATCAAATTCGCAGCAGTGAGAACTGGGCCTTAACACTAATGAACACACGGACATGGAGGTAAAGCAAAACATATACCAATATCATGCACTCTCTCCACAATACACACTTACCCAGTGCTAAGCTGTCTGCTTTTGGTCTCTGTGTGTAAGGAAGATGTTTGTAAACCTGCTCGACAATTTTTTCCTTAACTTGTGCAATGGTGTCACAGTTTAATACTTTAACTTGCACAGGCTCTAATCCCTCATCCTGCACAATGACGTTAACAGTCTGCAGAAGAAAGGTAGTAACATGTTAGGTGGTTGATACTCTTATCCATGAACAGTTATGTGAGAAAAATAAATTCCATGCAACATTTTTTACATTATTGGCATAGCTTAAATTTGCAGAATACGATTCAGAGTTTAATTAATGTGCATTGGCATCAAGCGGTCCAAAGTATGGTGCTTTTGTTGCCCATGCTTATACCAGCCTTCAAAAATTCACTTGTTTGTTCGCATTTTGGAATTTAGTCCAGGGCGAGTGAGGAGCGGGGGTGAACCAGGCTGACAGTTTCCTGGCTGAAGCGATCAGCCAGGAAACGGTCAGCCGAAGGACACAGAGAGCGGCAGGGCTGGACTGCCCTGGCGCCGCTTTGAGCCGAGGCTGCAGCGCTCTCCTTCTCCCTCTCTTGTATCACACACAGCGTGCATCTTCCGCTGTGTGTCATGGAGCTGGGTGTGTGTTTGACGGCATGGTGTGACAAGGTCCCGCCCGCCTAGGTCGGCTAATGTTATAGTAGATTGAATCAGTGTTCTGCCTATCATATTAGCCGGTCTAGGGGGGCGGGACCTTGGCACAATGTGCCGCCAAACACAAACCCAGCTCCATGACACACAGCGGAAGATGCACGTTGTGTGTGATACAAGAGGAGAAGGAGAGCGCTGCAGCCTTGGCTCAAAGCGGCGCCAGGGCAGTGTTTGTGGTGAGTCTGAAGTGATGATGGGGCACAGTAAGGCTGCAAAGTGATGGGGCACAGTAAGGCTGCAAAGTGATGGGGCACAGTAAGGCTGCAAAGTGATGGGGCACAGTAAGGCTGCAAAGTGATGGGGCACAGTAAGGCTGCAAAGTGATGGGGCACAGTAAGGCTGCAAAGTGATGGGGCACAGTAAGGCTGCAAAGTGATGGGGCACAGTAAGGCTGCAAAGTGATGGGGCACAGTAAGGCTGCAAAGTGATGGGGCACAGTAAGGCTGCAAAGTGATGGGGCACAGTAAGGCTGCAAAGTGATGGGGCACAGTAAGGCTGCAAAGTGATGGGGCACAGTAAGGCTGCAAAGTGATGGGGCACAGTAAGGCTGCAAAGTGATGGGGCACAGTAAGGCTGCAAAGTGATGGGGCACAGTAAGGCTGCAAAGTGATGGGGCACAGTAAGGCTGCATAGTGATGGGGCACAGTAAGGCTGCATTGATGGGGCACAGTAAGGCTGCATTGATGGGGCACAGTAAGGCTGCATTGATGGGGCACAGTAAGGCTGCCTTGATGGGGCACAGTAAGGCTGCCTTGATGGGGCACAGTAAGGCTGCCTTGATGGGGCACAGTAAGGCTGCCTTGATGGGGCACAGTAAGGCTGCCTTGATGGGGCACAGTAAGGCTGCATTGATGGGGCACAGTAAGGCTGCACAGATGGGTACTGATATGCTTTATGTTACTTTTGTTAATATTTATTTTTGGAATGTAATTCTGTTTAAAATATTTAACAGTGTAATTTCATGAGATAATTTACAAGGTCGTGTTTAGGGGCGGACTTAGAGGTGGGGCAGGGGAGGTGTTGGTTGGGGCAACTGGTGGCGAGTAACTCTTAAGGCCTGGCTAGTGGCTCAGGACTTGAACATTTTGAGCCCTGCTTATACAGTACAAAAACCTTGGATTACATGCTGCATATTTTGGTTAAGGCACCTGGCTTTGTCATTTGGGTGGTCAAAGGAGGAACACGGGTGCCCTGATGCTCCTAGCTAACACTTCTGTGTACAAAACCTGCAGCCAGTGATATTAAATTCTTGTTTTTTAGTTAAAAAAATAAAGATGTCACAGCTATCTGCTCTGTGCAGTGGTTTTGCACAGAAAATCACAGATCCTTCACTTCTCGAGTCCTATGTTGGCACTGCTGGCCCCTCCCTCTTGCCATGTGCCCCCACAGCAAGAAGCTTGCTATGTGGGCACCCAAGCTGAGCCACTGCTCTGTGTGTCCATACACACATGGAGCCGCCGTTCGTTCCCGCCCCCTCCTTCTCCCGAATGGCTCACTGGCTGTGATTGACAGCAGTGGGAGCCAATGGAATGCGAGTCCCTGGAAACTGCTGGATCGAGAGAGGGGGGGGCGGCTCAGGTAAGAATTAGGAGGGCTACTGCACACCTTGTTCATTTACAACCACTCTCTCTAGTTACCATGCACAAGATGACAAATTTAGGCATTTCTCTTCTTCTCATGCAAGGCATTTTCAGTTTGATTCCGTTAAATAAATGAAAAGATGGTTCTAAAAGGCAAAACATTTTCTTGTATGAGCTACCACAGATGAGAGCCGTCTTTCATTTCACGGGCTGCATAATGCATCTGTAAATCTCACACACACACACTAAAGCCGGTCACATAGGGATCAGCAGGGACTGTTGAATTTTGATCCACGTATGGGCAGGCTGGTTGTACACAAGTCAATCCACAGATTTACTTGTGTACAACCAGCCTGTTAGCTTTATCCTGAATGATCAGTGCCACTGGCTATAGCCAGCAACACAGATAAGTGTATTATATTACAATACCACAGCAGGAAGGATTCCCCATCCACATTGAATGTGCGGATAGGGTAATTGGCTCACCCAACCAGCATGTTGAATGAAAAAAAAATGCATTATGTATGGCCAGCCTTGACAAGTTTCAGCTTCCCGGTCTTGGAAGCATGCTTTGCTAGAGTGAGAGAATTGATGCTTCCATCTTATGCATCCCACACTGATGCAACAGGTTCCATTTAAATAATGTGCAGATACATGGCTGAATGTATACATTATTTATTCTGCTCATGTGCACATTAAAAAAGTTCGGAAGCACCTCCATTTCAAAATGTGCCCACTGGCTGCAGCCAGGACAGAGCTCTTAAAATAGTAGTAATGTCCAAATTTAAAAACAAAACCACATGTTTTTTTTTTATAACAGAAGAGACCCTGGAGGTCTATTATGTAATATAGGTCTCCCTTGCTCTGTTTGCAGGCAAGTCTGTCATACAGTGGATATAAAAAGTCTACAGACCCCTGTTAAAATGTCAGGTTTCTGTGATGTAAAAAAATTTGACAAATATAAAGCATTTCAGAACTTTTTTCACCTTTAATGTGACCTATAAACTGTACAACTCAGTTGAAGAACAAACTGAAATATTTTAAGTGGAGCGAAGTAAAAATAGGAAAAAATAATAATATGGTTGCATAAGTGTGCACACCCTTAAAATAAGAATTTGTTGAAGCACCTTTTAATTATATTACAGCACTCAGTCTTTTTGGGTATAAAAAAAAAAAAAAAACACACACACATTCTGACAACTCCAAGCATTGAATATGCAAGAATGGGCTGTCAGGATCAGGATGTGAACTAGAAGTTGATTGACAGCATGCCAGGCGACTTGCAGGGGTCTTAAAAAAGAAGGGTCAACCCGGCAAATATTGACTCTTTGTATAAACGTAAAGTAATTGTCAATAGGAGCCTTTGACACTCATGAAATGCTTGTAATTATACTTCAGTATACCATAGTAACATCTGACAAAAAGAAGATCTAAAAACACTGAAGCAGAAGACTTTGTGAAAATTAATACCTTTGTGTCATTCTCAAAATTTTTGGCCACGGATGTACTTTTTATCATACATAAATGTTAATTAAATTTGAAAGTCTGGTGTGTATATGTGGATTCATTATTAGGATTTTTCTTGCGCCCAGAATGGACACAAATTTGCTGGCATAAAAGTCTACAGCTTATCAATTATTGTTTTACTGCACATAGATGATACCTCGATTTTATATTACTTTGATATAGATTATATATATCTATATGTCTTTCAGTTTATACTCACATCTACATGAACAGAATAAAAATGTGGTTGTGCCAATGTCGGTTCATTCTGTCACAAACAAAAGGTCTCACTTACCAGTTGCATGTACTCCACATCATCCCCCAGTAATCCTGTATCATTCAGGGTGTATTTAGCTTTAACTTGCACTGCATCCACAGGGCCCTTCTCCACTTGATGTTTGATTGCCTTAAAGAGTTTGAATAGATGTTCACCAGCTGTGTCCTGCATTTTAAATGAAAAAAAATTGTCAGATCTAAGAATTAGCTTTTAATGGTTCTGTTAGCATCTAAATCCCTTATCCCCAGTTGAGGCTTTGCTTGACTCATGCATGGACAGAGGCTGCTGCATGTTGTGATCTACATAAGCCAAGTCTTAAATATTGCTGCTAAACTTTCACAGACAAAACAAAGACATAACACCTCTTTGCAGTCAATGATCCAGATTTCATACAGGCACCATTGTGCCATGACATCATGGCCAGCACTTACCTTTAAATACTGATATAAGCAAATAGACATCCAGTTTGAAAGCATTCGTTCAACGACTGTTTCTGATCTATGAAAAAAAAAAAAAAAAACAACAACAGGTAAAATTATGTTTTGTTGTTACGGTTTACTTTAAAGCAAAAAGTAGAGTCGGTTCAACAGCCCAGCCCTAGTTAATACTGCTCCATCATGAAGTGGTATTTAACATGGAACTTTAAATCCTTTGGTCCGCCTTCTCAGACTTTGAGAGTAGAACCAGCCCTCAAAAGCCTCCTTGCTCATTTAATGAGCTCATGCTAATTGTACATGGGGATAATGGTTGGACAGGTATTAGTTCTGAAGGTGGGACATAGCTCTGAGGTCAGGGACCTTAAGTCCTATGTAGCAAAGTGAAACAGGGATCACAGGGAGCACAAAGGTAGCTGTTCTGGCCAACAAACCAACCTGCAATCCTTGCTTTTAAGAATGCGATTCGCACGGGGACCACACTGCATTCTTGTGCAAATAACATGGGATTCTGTGCAGTGCGATTCGAGACCATCATTTTGTATGACTGAAAATGCACGAAAAAGATGCAGGCACCTTTTTTTTGCTGCACTGGAATCTAATCAAATGATGTTCATACCCATGTGATCCCAATTGAGGCAAATGTACTGCGTTCTGTGACCTGCTTCTGGGGTGTTCACTTTTAATTGACACTTGCAGCAGATCACAAAATACACAGTGCAATTACTATGCAGTGTGATGTGGAAAATGCAATTCCTGTGTGTTTCTCGCATCACATCAGTGTGAACTGGGGGTCAAGCTTAAAATGGTTGACAGACTTGCTTTAAAGCCTTATGTACATAGATTTTCAATATTTGCTTTTTGTTTAAGCAAACATTTAGGTATAAAAATACAGGAGTTGCCACCGCAGAATACATTTTAAAGGTTCATACTCCTGGGTTTTGTATTTTGATGCTTGCTTTACTGACCTAGAACAAGCATGCACACAGTATATTGCGAGCTGCTGGAATTTCTATACTGCATGTTTCCTCTAGATCCCTGAAGCCACAATCAGGATGACAGCTCTGCACTCTTATATTTAATATTTATGGTGACTTCCTGAAGGTGGCCGAAATGCATAGAGGTTGAGCCACGTTATCGTGACACACTTCCACCTAGACGTCCAAACCAGGAAATCGAGCCCTCACCGCGACAGCGGCTTCATGTATTGATTGGGCAGTTTTCATGGATGACTTTTTTACCTGCTGTTCACTCCGGGTGCCAGGATATCAGGCACTCGAGTTGAATACAATCTTTTGGAATAGTTTTTTAAACGGTACTGCACAATGAGGCGGTTTATATTATATCTATCCACATGAGGATTATTTACCATATGCAACCACCGGTACAGAGGATACCTACAGGGGTCGCCCCACAAACGCATCTGACCTAACTAGCGATAGTTGGTCCAATCCCAAGGGTGAGTGCACATCTACTAGGGGGCACCCTATTTAAGCACATAAGGAGCACAGAATTTTTCATTCATATTTCAAGTCACATCACTGTGTGTGAGACCTTAAATACTGTTCCAACAGCACAAGCACTTTTTTCACTGGGGGCTTTTTCCAGCGATTGTAATTTTTTAATGCGTTTTTTTTTTTTATTCAATTTAGTGTTCACAACACAACTTTGTTGTATGTAGCATTTAGCGCTGTTTATTATTTATCTATCAATTGTTTACATCAATTTATACTGCAGCTGCCCCAGTCATGTGATAATCTTTCCTATCCATGACATTTTCACAAAGTTATTATTATTATTATCATTACCTTTTAGTATCTGCATCACTGTCTTTTGGCGCTTTGGCCCTTATATATTGTATCACTCTTATATTTAAATCAGCAATGGATTCTCTGATATTTCTATTCTTACAAGTTCACTTCAAAAATGAAAACTGAAGTCAAATGAATGAAAGTGAAACATGCTCAGAACAGAAAACAATGCATTTAAGGGGATTCAAAACCATGCCACAAACATACTTCAAATGCAGTTTTAAACATCTTTGAAGACAAGCCATAAAAAATGCTTTGCTACAGAGATTACACTGCACCAAAAAGATTTGAAAATTAGAAACTACAACAGTGGCACCATGCAGGGAATGCCCAGCTGCTGTGGTATGTGGAAACCCACATGCTGTAAGCTTGCAAGTTTTGACAAAATAGGATTTTTGTACTCAACGTAAAATCCTTTTCTGTGAAGTTTATGGACGGACACAGCTTCAAATATTCTTGACAGTAGGGACGTCCCCAAGCAGTGTCAAAAAACGAGAGGTAGGCACAGCAAGCAAACCAACTTCCACCCAAAAACAAACAGAGCTCCTCAACGGAGGAGTTGCAACCTTAAACAGCCGCCTGCAAAACTTTGCAGCTGAAGCAAGCATCCGCAGATGCATGCACATCCACCTTGAAAAATTTAGTAAAAGTGTGAACGGACGACCAGGTCACCGCCTTACACAACTGAGACAGACGCTTGATGTCGGGAAGGCCCAGGAAGCACCTATTGCCCTGGTTGAATGCGCCATGACAGGAAAGGAGGCGCCCGCCCCTATAGGGCATAAGCCTGAATCACGATCTGTCTGATCCACCGAGAAATGGTGGCCGACGAGACCGCCAGGCCCCTCTTTGGACCAGTCACCGAGTCTGACCAACGAAACTGAGCCATAGCAGAGAGATACACACGCAGCGCTCGGACCACATCCAAAGAATGTAGAGCAACCTCTTTGGGATGCGACGGCCAAGGACACAGGGATGGAAGCACCATGTCCTCAATAAGATGAAAGGCCGAAACAACTTTTGAAAGAAAGGAAGGCTGCAGGCATAAAACTGCTTTATCCTTGTGGAGGATCAACTAGGGGGACTTGCAAGACAAGGACGCCAATTCAGACTGATGTAATAGCCACCAGAAAGGCCACCCTCTGAGAGAGTGTCAAAAGGGGAATCTCCCTGATGTTCTCAAAGGGAGGTTTCTGAAGTGCCGAGAGCACCAGATTCAAATCCCACAGGGGTAGTGGTGGACGAACCGCAGGGGCCACATGTCGAACCCCTTGCACAAACGTTCTCACCAGTGGATGAGCCGCCAAAGGTCGTTGAAAGAAAACAGCCAAGGCTGAAATCTGCCCCATTATGGTGCTTAGGGCAAATTTTTGATCCACCCCACGCTGTAAAAAACAGCAGGATCCTGGAGACCGAATAAGCCTGTGGGCGCCACTCCATCTCCTCACACAGAGATGGAGGCCTTCCATGTGCGATGATAGATCTTTCGAGAAGATGACTTCCGTGCCCTCAGCTGGTGGAAATTACTGAGTCAGACAGACCCCGGTCCCTCAGTACCTGACTTTCAACAGCCATGCCGTTAAAGCCAGCGACTGTAAAGCAGGATGAAGAATAGGACCTTGCGACAGAAGGTCCTCCCGCATTGGCAGTCGCCACCAGGCATACAAGGTCGGTGTACCAAGGACGCTTAGGCCAATCTGGGGCAATTAGAATCACCGGGATACCCTTGGTCTCCACTCTGTGAAGCAGACGAGGAAGGGGGGGGGAGCGATACTGTCCCCACGGAGCCAACACGTCCGTCGCGTCCGCCCAGGGATCTTTGGACCTGGCCACAAACCTTAATACTTTCCGATTGAGTCAAGAAGCCAGGTGATCCACGTCTGGCATGCCCCATCTCTGGCAAAGTAGCTGAAACACATCCAGGTGTAGTGACCATTTGCCTTGGTCCAACATCTGGCGACTTAGGTAGTCTGCTTGCCAGTTTTCTACGCCCAGAATGTTTACGGCCGACACGCTCTGCTCTGCCCACTGAAGGATGTTGGATCCTGACTGGACAACCCTGAAGCCTCAGAGACCATGTGTAGAGGCACAGTCTGATTCTCCGAAGTTCCAGCACATCGATCGACAGACAGGATTCCTCCTACGTCCATCGACCCTGTGTTCACTGAACACCCCAGGACACCCCCACCCCCAGCCTGTCAGGCTGGCGTCTGTCGTGATCAACATCCAGCAAAAAGGAAGGAACGACTTCCATCATACCAGGGAGATCTCAGCCACCATACCAGGGAAGCCCTGACTAGTTGACTCACCCAGATTTGACAATCCAGGGACAACGGAGACTTGTCCTATTTGGACAAGATATCCTTCTACAAGACACGAGTGTGGAATTGAGCATACGGTACCGCCTTAAAGGTGGCCACCATGAGACCTAGGACTTGCATGCAGAAGCGCAGTGTCGACCACCTGCGGGATGCCAGAAGGGTTTGCAACTTCTCCAAGGGGAGGTAAACTCTCGCCTCTGAGGAGTCCAGAATTAAGCCCAGGTACTTCAGGCGCTGAGTCGGCACCAGCACCGACTTCTGTAGGTTCAACATCCAACCAAACTCTTAAAGAGTCTGACTGGCGATCACCACATCTTCCTCTAATTCTGAGCCGAAGCGGCTCTGAGCAGGAGGTCATCCAAGTAGCCCACGATAGTGATTCCTCGCTGTCTCAGCAAGGCCAGAATCAGAGCGAGCACCTTGGTGAAAACCCTTGGTGCTGATGCCAGGCCAAACGGGAGAGCCATAAACTGGTAGTGGCTGTCCCCGACCTCAAAGCGCAGAAACCTCTGATGCCTGGAATATATGGGGACATGCAGGTACGCCTCCCTGATGTCCAAGGACGCCAGAAAATACCCTGGATGGAGTGCAGCGACCACAGAGCGAACTGATTCCATTCTGAACTTTCGTACCCTCACAAAGACATTGAGGGCCTTGAGATCCAGGATTGGACAGACCCCGTCCTTTTTCGGGACTACAAACAGATTGGGAGGAGAATCCCTGAAACCTTTCCGGCAGCGGCAAAAGGTACTATTACACCGTGCCTCAGCAGGTCCTGCACTGCACCTAATAGGGCGTTCCGATGAGCCGGAAGATGATGAAGGTTTGGTGGACCAGAAAGAAACTATCTTGTACCCTCATAAAACCACTTTGCAAACCCACTGGTCGGAAAGCAGGGAGGTCCATCGAGCTGCAAACTCACGAAGGCGACCCCCCACCCAAGATTCGGGCAGGGCAAACCTTCATACATCACAGATTTGTTCTCAGGCTTGTTTTGCTTGCGAATCCAGGGACGCTTTTGTCCCTCAGCTGGCCACTTGTCAGTCTGGGAACGCTTACCTGTGGGCCCAGACTGACTAAAATACCACTTCTGACAAGAGGGTCATGGCCTACGGCATGGCTTATTACCTTTTCTGGATTGTGGGAGTAACATGCTCTTACCCCCAGTGGCATTCTTAATAATGTCATCCAGCGAATCTCCAAATAGCCTCACTCCCTGGAAGGGTAAATCCGCCAGAGCCTTCTTGGAAATCTGGTCTGCGGACCAGCATTTTAGCCAAATCAGGCAACGTAGTATCACAGCAGATACTCAGGCTCTGGAGAGCAGGGGAGCTGTATCTAAAGCTGCATCGCAGACGTACGTAAGGCCATGCACCAACTGGTCAGCCAACTCCACACAGACCAGGGGAAGCCTGTTGCCTCTCCAGCTCGCAGTGCAACAATTTTGCCCACTTGGTAAGAGTCCGTGACACCAGGGCCGTGGCCAATACTTCCACCCTGGCAACAAATAACTCCAGGACCGCCTACAAAGCGTACACAGGTACTGGGGCACCAGTTGCTATCACAGGAATTTCTGGGGAAGAAGCGCCAGCCTCTGACACCATGCTCACCTGACAGCCACTCAGGGACTAAGTCAAGGTACACTAAAAAAGCTCACACTCCTTGCTGCTATAGACCGAGGGGTTAAAACCAAAGGAACTCATGGCCCTGACCTGGGCACTGTTTAGCGCTGCGGTCCGTTCTATCTCCCTGCACAGTGTGTGCCTGAGGCGTCTCTGAGGTGATCGGTCATTCGCACCGTTCAGAAATTTGCATTTTCAGCGCTAGAGGCCAAAACCAGTGCTAACCCACAACAAGATGGCCGCCGGCGCAATTCTGAGGTTAAATAAAGGCCGCAAATGCTGAGCCTCCGAGCGGAGGCCCCCCTTATGGCAGACCACCCACACCATTAGCGGACCCCCACACAGCGCACAGCTCCCAGTTCAGGTTAACAGCAGGCCCAGCAATGCATGGGGAGGAGGGAAGGGATGGGGAGGAAGGACGAGAGACCCCCTAAGCGACCACCCCAGGAATGCCCAGCTGCTCCATCATACCAGGACAGGAGGAACCGTACTTGCCCGTCCCGCTGGGACCGCTGGATGCGTTCCTGACAGACCCACTGCTGAGCAGTATGGAGTGTCTGTCGGCCACGGCCCACCGTGACACAGACAGCAGTAGCCCTGTCATAAGTGAGCCCTGGAGCATATAGCTCACCGGCCACTCCTGGAGCAATGGGGTATGTCGCGGCCGAACCCGCGTGTAGCTTAAGGTCTGCTCACACTCGATGGCCAGACTGGGGAGACAACAAGGATCTATATTATCCAGCCGACAGTTGATAGTAGATCTCAGGATCAAAAATACAAATATTAAAGTAAAGTTTAAAAAAATAAAAGTTCTTTAGGACCAATGGGCCCCTAGGGAGCCAGGTCCTTCTCCTATGTTAGGCAGAAAAAAACTGAGCTGCTGACTGCAGGGTGAGGGGGTATGACCAGAGGGCCCTTCCCCTGGGCGGTGCTGTTCGGCTTTGCTGTGTTACATGTTTAACATGTCTGCCTAGTCCTCTCCTGATAGACGGAACATAACCCTACTGTCAATATTTGGAACTGTGTCCGTCCATGAACGAAAGAGAAAGCATTTTTAAACAAATACAAATTTGTGTCAAATGTTTCACTAAAGCCTGGTATACACCAATTGTTTTTTAGTGTGAAAAACTGACAGCTCCGGTCAGAGCAGATGTACGAACAATCCAATGTTGGTACAGCAATCTCCCCTGCTGCGCTGCTGTGTTCTTAGAGGGGGACACCCCCCAACAGAACACTCAGATCAGCGCTCTCAGCCGATCGGGAGTCGGTCAGCTGCTGGTTTTCCAGCATGCTCGTCCGGCTTCTGTAGGATCGTCTGACATAAACACGAAATGTCAGCTGTTTTTTATTGAACCGCCCGAGGTCTCCTGACATTCGGCCCATGTCTACTAGACCAAAGACCAATGCCACAGTACGAGAGTGAAAGACAAGAGCAGCAACCCACAGGAGTCAGAATTTTCCATTCACTAACCTGACTAATCTTCAATGCTCTTTGCCCTTTTCCATTTAAATAAGCCCACTCATTTAGGCATGTGTACTAGAGGTCACATGACATAATGCTGGATCTTGTGTGAATAGCTTTACATACTCATACTGTATATTACATATACACTGCAATCAAAATTTTACTCTTACCTTCTGAGCATCAGTTTGGGATTCTTGGCCACGTACTGTTCCATTAACTCTACAAATAAGGTTCTCATTATGTCGCTGTAGTATTCTAGTTTCCCATGCAAGGCAACCGTTAGCAGCGAGGCAAAGTAAAGCTTTTCCCTGGCAGAGAAGCCTTTCTGTTTTTCTAGAGTATGGATGAACTAAGAAAGAACAAGGGGTATACAATTTTAATGTACAAAAAACACCAACTTCTTTCTCACAAAGCTGCCTGCTGCTACATATCTGATTTAACTTCACATTTTACAAAAATTTCAGATAATTGTCCCAAATGTTAGAGGTTTTGGAAATATTAGGACCATTGTTGGGTATCTAGTAATTCCATCTGCTGAGCCTCATGTAGAGACATCTTCACCTTAGTGCATGGGTGCTCAACCTGTGGCTCTCCAGCTGTTTCAGAACTACAATTCCCATGAGGCATTGCAAGCTACTGACTGTTACAAGCATGACTCCCAAAGGCAGAGGCATGATGGGACTTGAAGTTCTGCAACAGCTGGAGAGCCACAGGTTGAGCACCCATGCCTTAGTGCAACATTAATAAATTCAAAAGCATTAGTAGTCAGAAGGTAAGGCGATTGCCTAAAGTAGGCGCCAGGAAAGAAAATTTGAATATTCATAAATACTGCTATTAACCCAATACTCACAATAGTCAGGAAAGACTTGCTGTTCAGGAGATTAGAAAACTGGTTAAGAGCCTGCTCTACAATTTGGCGTCTTGCTTCTGGAATGTCCAATTTGCCGGTGATCATCACGTCTTTTTCTCCATCTTTTGATGGCCAGAAGAAAACCCTGTCTGTATAGGTCTTGTAATCCAAAAATGGAATACCAGCTTCATTGAGGTCACTGGTCTGATCTTCCATCTCAATCATGAGATCTAAAAACAAACCATAAAAACTTGATATAATGCCATGCTGAATGTTAGTGTCAGTGTCTGGTCTCCCTGTAAAAATAGTGTTTTGGAGTTGCCAGGTTAGGGTATTGGTCTGTATGGATAGCATGTCCTTGGTTAAACTTTACTCCTATTGCTATAAAACCTTATGAGACTTAATTCACATAGAAACCTGTTCTACAGCGTGGACTGGGAAGGCCAAAGATTATTGACACGACCATCATTCAAGGAGATTAACAGGCTGTGAAGTGCAACCAGGTAAGCATTATCTCAGATAACCACGACATGGAGAAGGCTTGTCTATATCAGAACATAACATAAGTTAAATGTGAAAACATATTAGCCCAGTCTGTTTAAAAATATAACAGTTACAAGTTAGGTTGATCAAAAATTCATGCCTAACAAGTTCAACCTCTTAAGGAGATGCTGTATAAAATATGACTCGCGTCCAGGTCCAGTTGCTTAAATTTCCCCATCAACGCACTGCTGCATTCCATAATTATTTTCTCTGCCTCAGATACTAGTGTTTAAAAGTGCTTCCAGAAAGTCCAATTTACACTGCTGCCCAGGAGTGGCAGTGCAGTCTCCTGGTGGGGCCTTAGGCATCCTGAAAATCCTGCACTTTGTATAGCTGGTTTCTAAGGGGGGGGGGGGGCCAGGAAGCCAGCTGCTGCGTCCTTAACAACCGATGACCGCCGACAGCTGAATGTAAAAAAAAAAAAAAAAATGCCATGGGGTCCCTCCCAAAATCCATACCAGACCCTTATGCAAGCATGCCGCTCGACAGGTCAGGAAGGGGAGGGAGCGTGCGAGTGCCACCCTCTCTCCTGAACCACACCAGGCAACATGCCCTCAACAAGGGGGGATTGGTGCTTTGGGAAGGGGGGGGGGGGTCACGCATCACAAGAGGCGGGCTGTCCGGGTGATGTCATCGGATGGATGGCTAAGAGACGCCACACAGCGGGGTCAGAATATATTACATATTAACATCTGTATGGGATCAAATGAAATGGGTGAAAACACAGATACATTTTAAGCTTACATTTTTACAACAAATAATCCAATATTACCTGTGAATTCCTTCTTGCAGCGGTCTCTGACACTTTCCTCTAATCCTTCCAGTTGTTGCTTGACTTTCTCATACTCCCTCTCCGCCTGCCGACTCTTTCTCCTACAGAATTAACAGTGATCTATTAGAGACTTTTTCAAGCACACCAAGCCCATAAGTGGGCACGCTGTACAGGATTATACATTTTTACCGTTACAACGCAATTTTTGCTTTGGATGTAGATTTGCAAAAATAACCATTCCCAGAAGATGACAAAAATAGCAGAACTATTGGAGCACATATGTAATTGCCAACAGCTTTGCACACCTGTGCTGGATCTTACTTTTATTACACATAATTTATGGCTTTCTGGAAAGCCACAAAGAACATAATATATTTATATATATATATATATATATATATATATATATATATATATATATATATATATATAAAATATATATATATATATAAAAATATATATATATATATAAAAATATATATATATATATATAAAAATATATATATATATATAAAAATATATATATATATATAAAAATATATATATATATATAAAAATATATATATATATATATAAAAATATATATATATATATAAAAATATATATATATATAAAAATATATATATATATAAAAATATATATATATATAAAAATATATATATATATAAAAATATATATATATATAAAAACACTTACCGGTAGAAATAGATAGATATAACAATGATTAAAATCATTGGTATGAGGATCACAGGAATAATGGTATGCAGAGGTATTACTGGTGACTGTCCATATTCTACTTTTCCCAGCACCCATTCTCGGTTCCCAAACTGAACCTAAACAGAAAAAAAAAAAAACATTTATGACAAGTCTTTGACAAAGCATTCGAGTATTTTACAGTAAAGGAGAAACTACAACTCAATGAGGTTTCATTCCTCTTGTATAAATGGAAGAGCTAACTACCACATGGATAGTAAAGCACCCAACTGAAAGGAAAAGTCAGGAAAAAACGCAGGCTGCAGGACTACAGCAAGGAAGCACGTAAACTGCAGTTCCTTACTTTGACCCACCACAATTATTACTAGTGTATTTAGCTTGAGGCTATATGTGATCATTCCTCACTCCTTGAGCTACCATTCTGTAATTCAAATCTAAAATTCATAGGGTGGAGCCCATCATTCACCTACCGTAAATCTATTTAATGGGTGCAGGGGAGACAACTGCCAATGCATTTCCATTTTGGAGCCCCAGGGAAAAAGGATGCAGTTGGAGGATGCACTTTACAAAATGTAATGTCTCTGATCTTAATCATGTTGCTAAACTTGACTTTGTCATTACTACAAACTCAATTATTCTAAGTGAAGCACTTCACACAATAAATAATGCAAAAAGAATATATAGTTTTTAGAATGGTTTCATGTAATGCTGCATTCCCAAAAAAGTAAAATCTACACCTGACTGTGCCACACTGCATGCTAAACCCTCCAGTACAGCCATCATTTCCATAATGGACCTAGAACATGGCGATCAAGATGTAATTAGCAGAAAACTGAAGACAAGATCTGTCCTAGAGAATTTTTAACATACCGTAAATTCTGGCAAATTGTCTGTGGTGTCCCTCTTATGGCGTCTTCGGGGTTGAGGCTGCTCTTCAGGCGGAACACAGTATAAATCCGTTAATGTCAATGTACTTATTTTGCAAATACTTTGTCCAACATATGCCTTAGCTTCTTGCATTGTCATTGCAGCATTCAGGTTTTTTCCCTACATAAGAAACAATGAAATCAATAATGTGCAACAGCCTGCCATTCAACCGAGGTCATAAGATTGCCAGTGCTGGTTCAATATATAATCATTTTATGAAATATCAAGTCCAGCCATAAGTAAAATTTCAGTTATAAAAAGGAGATTGTTGTGCTGGGTACTCCAATGGCTTATGGACTTGACTTTTCTTGCATTTTCTACCACAAAAGTAATACAATTAAACCTAAAAGGGAGAGTGGGACTTCTTGCTATGACTGAAAGCCAAACCAAAACCTGTCTGTCACAACATTAAGATAGAGGAACCCTTAAAAAGAACTACAGTCATTTGTAGATACATTTAAAAACCAGCACATATGAATACTGTAGCTGCTGACTTTTAATAAACAGGTACTCATCAGTGCAGGGATCGTCACCTCCTGGACCAGTTTGCTGGTCTTTGGGTCCCCGGCACTGTAATCTTGAGTGCAGAGCGTTGGCTGTGACTTGCTGTTGGCTCACAGCCGGCTCTGCGCATGTGCTAATTGTGCTAAACTTTGTCAATGGTCCTACAGCTTCCTAGAACCTGAGACAAAGTGAGAGTGGGGAGCTGCAAAAAATAGGTACCAGCTCCCTAAAAAAAAAAAAGAAAAAAGTTTACATTAATGGCAGAGGTGAAAGAGGGGAAAAATTTGTAGAACCCCTACTAAAATGACTGCATCCACAGCTCACTGTACATGTGTGAGAAAAAAGTTCCTTACATTTGTGGTCAGTGAGAAAATTCCCTTTTCCAGATAGTTAAAAAGATCATTGGTTTAGTGGCAACTTATCCAAAGTGCAAAAACTGCTCTTTTAATGATTTAAGTCTGCATCATCAAAAAATGTAAAACGGCTTTTGATTGGACTAATCCTTTAACCACTTCCTTACCGCGTCATTGTGAAATGACGGCGGCAGGAACCCCTCCTCGATCCAGGACGACGTCATATGACGTCCTGGGCTTTCCGGGTGGATATCTGAATGATGCCTGCAGCGAGAGGCATCATTCAGATATCCTTCTCTCCTGCCGGCGATTCTGCACAACGTAAGAACGATCATAGCGGCGATTCCGCCGCTAGATCGTTCTTACAGGCGGCGGGAGGGGACATCCCCCCCTCCCGCCGCCATCCGGTGCTTCTCCGGGCTCTCCCGTGCCATCGGGGGCCCGGAGAACGAATCGTCCGGCGCTGGCAGGAAGCATAGAGATGACTGGTGACCAGATGGTCACCAGTCATCTCTATGACCGTCGGAGGACCCGGGCGCGATGTGATGACGTCACGCCCGGGTCCCCGTAAGTAAACAAAGCCGCAATTGCGGCTGCTAAGCAACCACAAGCATGAGATCGGTGAATTTTTTTTCACCGATTTCATGCTTTCCAGCCTGGAGGAGAGATGTGGGGTCTTATTGACCCCGCATCTCTTCATAAAGAGTACCTGTCACACACATTCCTATTACAAGGGATGTTTACATTCCTTGTAATAGGAATAAAAGTGATAATAAAAAAAAAAAAAAAAAAAAAAAAAAAAAGTGTAAAAAAATAAATAAATATGTAAAAAAAAAAAAAAAAAGAAATACATTTTTTTTTTTAACGCCCCTGTCCCCAGTAGCTCGCGCGCAGAAGCGAACGCACACGCAAGTCCCGCCGACATATGTAAACACCGTTAAAACCACATATGTGAGGTATCGCCGCGTGCGTTAGAGTGCGAGCAACAATTCTAGCACTAGATCTCCTCTGTAAATCAAAACTGGTAACCTGTAAAAAAATTCAAAGCGTTGCCTATGGAGATTTTTAAGTACCGAAGTTTGGCGCCATTCCATGAGTGTGCGCAATTTTAAAGCGTGACATGTTAGGTATCTATTTACTCGGTGTAACATCATCTTTCATATTTTACAAAAAAATTGGGCTAACTTTACTGTTTTGTTATTTTTTTTAATTCATGAAACAATTTTTTTCCAAAAAAAAGGCGTTTGAAAAATTATTGCGCAAATGGCGTGCAAGATAAAACGTTTCAATGACCGTCGTTTTATTCCCTAGGGCAGTGTTTCTCAACTCCAGTCCTCGAGGCGCCCCAACAGGTCATGTTTTCAGGCTTTCCATCATTTTGCACAGGTGATTTGATCAGTTTCACTGCCTTAGTAATTAGCACAGCCATTTCATCTGAGGGAAATCCTGAAAACATGACCTGTTGGGGCGCCTTGAGGACTGGAGTTGAGAAACACTGCCCTAGGGTGTCTGCTAAAAAAACATATATAATGTTTGGGGGTTCTGTGTAATTTTCTAGCAAAAAAATATGATTTGTACATGTAGGAGAGAAGTGCCAGAATAGGCCTGGTATGGATGGGTGTATAACTGCCCTGTATGGAAGTGGTTAAATATGAAAAATGATTTCCCTTTTAAAACATGAGCACCATCCCTCTTTTTTGTATGTTTACAGAAACTGCTGCCAAACAAGAGCTTATTAATTCACCTGTTCGTAATTACTAAAATAAATTAAAAAAAACAACAACTTTGCTCTGCTCCTGCTGGGAAATGCCACCTTACATTTCACAATGCAAGACATTGAAGCCAAGCTGTCATTCGTAGCCTGTGCATTAAAGGCACCTCATGTGCCATTGCTGTATGCGTGCATTACCAACTAGAAGGTAGGGTTGTAAATGAAGACAGGGGAAGCCAAAGGGGTGGATTATGATGGCACCACTATATTTGCAGAACTACTATGGCCTCCCTTGAATAAATAAATGTACTCCAGCCTCCCATATATACCTGCTAATCCTGCCAGTGAAGTTCTCCTGATGCAGCTTCCTGTGATGGTGTTGCAACAATGCTTCTCCTGAATTCAAGGCATTGTTGCAACTCATGTAGGCTGTGCCTGCTTGCATTACAGAAGGGTGAAAAAATGTTGCATAGGGTGCAGCTATCAGCATTGTTACTGCCGATTCACAAGCCTGTACCTTTTAATCACCACTTGGCCACATTCCTGCACACTGGACTGACAGCACTGCCTGAAACTCTCCCACTGTAAGCTGAAGTGTCTGGGAGGGGGATGTGAGAGACACAAACGAAGGAGGAACTGGCTCAGAGGTGGTAAAGGTTCTTCTGTTTACGTGTAGAAGCTTGTGCAGCAGTTAGTACTTGGGTTTGGAAATTGTTTAGAATTATATAGGAGTCTTTAGCTGATGTTGATTTAGAACTAACAATTTGTGTCAGCTTGCCATCACTGCTGTATAAATAATCATGCAATGTGCTCCTAAATACTATACTCAAGAAAGACTAATACTTTACTACACAGAATAAAAAAAAGAAGAAAACTAAAGGGTACAAGGGTTCAGTTCAAATCTATGAATTGAGGTCTGTAAACACAAATAAAGATAATAGTAACAGTTTAGTTATTGTAGCATCAAAAGCTTTAATCTGTCATACAAATAAAATTATGTTGCAGATTAAAATACATATTAGTTTTATTTCTCAAATTTAAAAATATATAGTTTAGTTTCATTAACCCTTTCATGCCTAAGCCATTTTCTGACATTTGTTGCTTACAAGTTATAATCTGTATTTTTTTGCTAGAAAATTACTTCGAACCCCCAAACATTATATATATCTTTTTAGCATAGAATCTAGAGAATAAAATGGCGATTGTCGCAATATTTTATGTCACACGGTATTCGTGCAACAGTCTTTCAAACTATTTTTTGGGGGGGAAAAGACACTTTAAAGAATTAAAAATAAACGAAACAAAGTTAGCCCAATTTTTTTGTATAATGTGAAGGATGATGTTACGCCGAGTAAATAGATACCAAACAAGTCACGCTTTGAAATTGCGCACACTCGTAGAATGGCAAAAAGCTATGGTACCTACAAATATCCATAGGCGACGCTTTAAAAAAAAAAATGAACCGATACCAGGTTAGAGTTTACAGAGGAGGTCTAGTGCTAGAATTATTGCTCTCGCTCGGACGATGACGATTTTTTTTCTTATTTATTTTGACATTTATTTTTTTGATTACTTTTATTGCTGTTTATGGAGGGATCGGGGGGGTCTAAAAGACCCCCTATCCCTCCTTTGCGCTTCAAAGTATTCAGATCGCCAAAAACGTTGATCCTGAATACTGTATTTTTTTTGGCAGCTGATTAAACCGGAACAGACGTTGTGACATTGCTTCCGTGTTTACATGCAGGAGACTGGCACGAAGCCGCTTCCGGCTTCGTGCCAGTTTGTCTCTAGCTGCTGGAAGTGGCGGATCTCGGATCGGGTCTCCCGGTGGGATGGGAGGCCCGGTAAGAGTGGCGGAAAGCGGCGGGATGTCCCCTCACCAGTTCTCTGGGATAACAACTGAGCGGCTTTTAGCTGCATCGGTTATTCCTAAAAAGGATATAAACATACACCAGTGATCATTATAGAAAACAAACACAAGAGGGCACCATAAGCAAATTATGTAATAAGAGGCATTAGTATTATTTAGTGAGTTTAATTTCCATTAGTGAAAAAGGTGTCCTGTGTATTCATAATGTTTTGTTTTAATATGTTTTTATTGAACATTTTAAACATACGATGGGACAGAGCAGTACAACAGTGTGGCATGTTATTCCAGACTTGTCCAGAATTATTTTAAAATGTTATAAAACGCACTTGCACCAAAATAATTGGATTTTTGCCTGCAAAACGGCAGCATCCTCAGCAGCCTTTAAGTTAACCTGGTAAAAAATGTAAAGGTATATACTGAAGAACAGGTTGCGACCTTGCAAACCTAAGCCACTGATGCCTAAGGTTGAATTGAACCTAAGCGGTCCCACATTCTTAGTACAGTGTGCCTTTACCTGGAAATGCAGAACCTTATCCTTCAATAATATCCTAGATACACCATTTACTGGTCAACATAGTAGCCGCCTGGCCTTTCCTAGAGCCTTCCAGAAGGACAAACAATAGATCCAACTGCCTGATTGCTGCAGATATTTTCAAATATGTCTCGACAGTCGGAACCACATCTAATGTGTTCAAAGATTTGTCTTCTGGCAATTAAGAACTGGTAAAATTGAAGGCAAGACAATATCTTGATTCAAATGAAAACTCAAAACCACCTTTGGTAAGAACGACGGATGAGGACACAGTACCACTTTGTCACGTTGGAGAACTAAAAACGGCTCCTTACAGGAAAGGGCCATCAATTCGGATACTTTTCTCGCCGTGGTGATAGAAACCAAACAAAATATGTTTTTTTCTTCATGTGAACAGAATTAAATGGAATCTCACAAACTGGCTTAAAAGGTGTTTTTTGAAAAACAGACAAAACCAGATTCAAGTGTCATGGACACAGAGGAGACTTAACCGGTAGAACCATACAGGTTACTCCCTGAACAAAAGTGTGTATCAACTAATACAGTGCTGAAGTTATTTACAAACATATAATCGACAAATACAGAATATCCGAATGCTTCATAAATGTGATAAAAAGCCTAAAGCAAATTAGTGTAAAGTCATAAACAAGTCCAGTAGTGTACTGTTCAAACATTTCCACCACCATGTGACTCTTCAAACATCTAGAAATTCCCCAAAGTGCTCCTTCTACCACACTTCTTACTTCTGTTAACCCCTTACTAATGTCTGCCTCTGCATGCAACGGGATCCAACTGGATAAAGTTGCGAAAATCTCTTTGGCAGAACAAACACTTTATCTACATGATCCCATTCAGCAAACATCTCCTCTTCTAAGAGAGAGTGCAAGGAAAAAGCTTGTTAACTCTGAGGAAGACAACGATCCCAAAGAGAACTTTACCAATGAGGATTCAGCAGGAGGTAATCTGAAATCAGATCAAGCCATCTCAGAAAGGGATTGAACTTACACCCTCTAAGACTGAGAGACAGACAGCCCCTAAACCTCTTCCTCAGATGTGGAATCCAGCAGTTGACCTTCAACCTCTATTCTAACCACCTTCTCATCCATATCCACCCACTCTTCCTCCTCTACAACTGAAGGGGAATCTGGTGAAGGGGAGTGCTTCCACTTCTTACCATCTTGTGCCACGGAGGTGAGCATGCCAGCAATGTTTCCCTCTGTGCCAACAAAAGCAGCAGCCAAGTCATCCTTAAAGACACAAGCTG
Source organism: Rana temporaria (assembly GCF_905171775.1). Taxonomy (NCBI): domain Eukaryota; kingdom Metazoa; phylum Chordata; class Amphibia; order Anura; family Ranidae; genus Rana; species Rana temporaria. The sequence continues at coordinate 155,372,909 of NC_053491.1, forward strand.
AGGTTGATGTTCCTGTAGTGGCCACAATACCAGACAGGCGTAGTGGCTCAGATGCACAAAACTCAGCGGGAAGATGACAAGAAACCCCAAAACCGGTTGGTGACACTGCTGCCCCGTTCCCAGCTGTGCTCCCTTTCCCCACTTTCTGGAAGACATCCTAAGCTTGCTGAGGAATAACCGAGTCTGTGCCAGACCAGCAACCCCACTCAGCTGAGAAGACAGTCCTCCTGCCACACCACACAGCAGTGTACAATAGATTTAATTGACGAGGTCTTGACTGATCAATGAGCTATGGTTTTCCAAATTTGCCTCTGGTGTCTTTCGCTCAGTGTTCCACATAAGGAAGGGGAATAGGGGACTGTCCTTTTAACACAGAGTTGCATATCGTATTGACTGTGCCCAAGCTGAGGGATCACGATGGCAGATAAAGTTCTTATGGTTTGTAAAAAGGAAGAGTGCCTTTTAGTGCATGAATACCATGTATTCATAATAAATAATTGGGGGGGGGGGGGGGGGGACGACTTCTGAACATCCTACATAAAGTAGACATATAAAATAACCATTGTCATCATACACGACATAAATTACCTTGGCATTAATTAGATTATTCACTTGCTTCAATATACCATCTGTGAAGTTATCAAAAGTGGGATCAGACATGTAATTGAAAGAAAGTTCAGCTGTCTGTAGCGGTGTTTCAAAGCCATCCATTTTAATCCGACAGATAACCTCAGAGTTCAGGTGATGTTCCAACACTTGTGGAGAGGAGAATATTATTACCGTGTCATTGACTCTCTCAAGGATGTCTTGCTTTTCGATCTGTAAAGAGTAAAAGAAAAATGCTGATCTCTCTAAGAACATAATGAGGGCGACTTCAGGACTTAAAAGGGAGTGACGATAGATCAAAGAGATGTTGAGAGACACAGTAAAATAATCAATAACAAAGACTGAAAAAGTAATAGAAAATGTATAATCGAGAAAAAAAAAAAAAAAATGTAATATCTTTGGAGGACTAATAATGAGCAAGACTGAGAAGTTTATAAATACTGTTAAATATATACATTAAAAGTTTTTACATGGGTAAGATTATACAACATAAGTTTCAAACCTGGCCACTTTTACTTTGTAATAATGAGCCCTCACTACAATTAAAGCAGTGTTCCTACTAAAATACAAATATTAAAAGTCAGCAGCTACAAATACTGCAGCTGCTGACTTTTAATAAATCGGACACTCACCTGTCCCAGGGTCCTGCAATGCAGGGGAATGAAGCCCCGCTGGTCTGCCCCTCCTCTCCACAGCACCTGCATCACTACTGTGGCCGCCCGGCTGTGGGTTCACACTGCGCATGCGTGAGCCGCGCTGCCCAACCGTGATTGGCCGAGCAATCATCTGGGACCTGTGAAGTGTTCCAGTAGATTGCTGAGAGGGAGGGGGAAGAGGTGACCCTCCTTCAGGCGCCAGGGAGCCCCGGGAGGAAGTGGGAGCTGAAACACTCTAAAAAGACAAACACAGGTTGCAGGAAAGAAATTAGCATGATTCCCCTATCAACACAGAGTGTTGACAGGGGAATCCCTCCTACCGAGCAATTGTCTTCCCCGCCGGGAGAAGACAGTGATCCCTAGTGGCTATAGCAGCCATTTGCAATGATCGCAAACGAATCCAGCAGGCTGGTTGTACATTACATATACAGCCTGCCCATTAATAGTTTGAATCAAACTCGGTTCCTGCTATACAGGCTGAGATTTGAACCGTGTACGACCGGGCCTTAGGGTAGATATTGTCTCGTTTCCCTGACGACAATATGTTAATTTCAAAAGAACTCTAGTTTTGTACAAGGCTTAGTTTGATTTGTTGCTTCTTCATAAAAAATATCACCAGAAAAAAAGCATGCGTTTCCCCCCCAAAAAAAACATGGACTACACCATATAACAAACATAGACCACACAATACCTAAAAAAGTGATTTGTTATTCAGGTATCATGCGAGACTGCAAAGAGTAAAAAAACATGTTAACTTGAGCAGACTTTTATAAAATGATCACCAACAACAGAAATTTGAACTATATAAATTTAGGGGCAAATTTCAGACATGCCCTTGATGCTTTAAAGCAGGGGTGCTCAATCTTTTACAGAGCGAGGATCACTGGGGATTTTTTTTTTTTTTTTAAAGTCAGCAGCTACAATATACTGTAGCTGCAGACTTTCAACATATGGACACGTACACGTCCAGGGAGCCCGCAATGTTGGCACCCCAGACGGTTTTTGGATAGGAGGAGAACCAGAAGAGGGCAAAGTGTTGAAGGCCAAGAGTGGAGCTTTTTTTTTGAGGAAGAGGGGATGGTCAACAGTATCAAAGGCTGCAGAGAGGTCTAGTAGTATAAGTATGAGTAGTGGCCATTGGTTTGAGCAGTTAGTAGAGCATTAGCGGGTTTTAGTAGGACAATTGTGTTTTCTCTGCCCAGACAGCCTAAGTGAAGCATACAGCCTGTCACTGACATGGACGGCTGTGCTCTGCTGTACACTCAGGATGGTGCTATGCAAAAGAAAATATAGCTTTTTTTTGTTCTCCAATAATTTTTTTTTTCTAGACTACTCAACTTGGTACATAATTTCATACCAGGCAGTTGGGGGTGCTCCATTTCCCGATCCCCTCTGCGACCAATTAACCTGGAAGTTGCATGCATTATATCACTTCTGGTCATTCCCCGGCTGCTGTAGCCAGGGTAGCAGCTAATCAATCACAATGTATGCTTCAATAGCTGCAGTGGGGGGGGGGGGGCAGGTAGACATTGGGGGTCCAATACAAAATTGCACGACACGTGAGTCATTGCAACGACATTCAGAATGAGAGCAATAATTTTAAGGTCATAATTCACGGTTAACTCTAAAGTGATACCACTGTTCTTTGTAATTTTTTGGGTGCATGCAATTTTAAGGCTTAACATTTTTGGTATTCATTTACTTGATGCAACCTCATCTTTTATTTTTTTATAATTGACTAAAACGGTATAATAGTGTTTGTTTGCACTAAAATAAACTTGAGTGTATTTTCCCTGAAACTCTGCATCTGATAACTAGCTGCCCAAATATCATGCAACTTAAAAAGTTAAAACTGCCACAATTTTTTTCCAGGGTCCCTGCTTTCAGAAAATATATAATTGGAGTTTTAAAGTAATTTCTAGAAAAAAAAATTGATATTAAAATGTGTGCAAATAATTAAAAAAATGCCCTTTGGTTAATTTGCCTTCACATAAATCTGGCGGAAAATAACATTTATTTTGGTTAAAAATCAGACCTTTTGTTTCTTGTATACAGCCTTGTTTCTAAACTTTGTTGTTCAATCAGTGGGGGGAAATACAAAAAACTGACAGATCCGTGCCTCCACACAAGAGATGCAGGAATCTCCTCTACTGTTATATTCTGACACACACACTTACAGAAATTCATCCGGTTCCTTATGAAACAGCTAAATTTCAGCTTGACAGGCAAATTAATTTTTTCTCCTTATTGGAGCCATATACATTCCTGTTACCTTTTCCTTGTGGTCTTCTGCCAATTAAGGAGTTTCAACTGAAAGAATGCCCAGTCAGTTCTACAGTCTATGAAGACTACACTTGCTTATATATAAAAGAAGGTGCAGTACAACAAGGCCTACTGCTGCACTTCCGGCGCCAGGAAGCGAATTGATCTTTCAAGCAAAGTGATAGTGAGGTGGTGACGCACTATCTATAGGTGTAGACACAATACCAATAATGTAAGGTGTTGTTTCTAAAAGCAGCTATTTAAAATAAATGGTGACCCATCTATAAAGTGTATACTAAAAAGTTATCAAATAAAAGTGAACTGTTGTTCAAAGTGATAAAACAGCGCTATAAACAGAAATAATCTGTTCAGATGGATATCCTGAATAAGTGATGGTGAGGGAGGTGATCGATCAATGGTATATAAGCACCTTATACCAAACAAAATTTAATTTGTGAATGCACCAAAAATGTGGATAAGTCGCCCAAAAAGGAGGAAATAGGCTTACCACAGCAAATCTAAGTGAGATTTGCTAACAAACCATCTGTGTATTCAGGTACTGTGCGGGTTAAATCAACTCAGGCGGGGGTACATAGGAGGCAAAGAAACACAAAAATCATAGTGTAATGTGACTAAACAATGACCCCTCCTAAGCATGGAAAAAACCTTTTGATTAATGCCCGTACAATATTGTAAAAAAAGGTATGCATATATTGAAATGGTTTCACCAATCAGCTTCTGTCCCCGGGAGCCGCGCGAGTGCTGTAGATCAGCTGGTCTCGTTCTCCTGCTGTGTTGGACAAAAGATGAAGCGCGGTGGAACGCACTTTCGACTTCCGTGTAGCGTCTAACTGTAGCCACGCCCTGACGCGTTTCGTCACTTCCGACTTCGACTGAGGGCGTGGCTACATGACGCCTTCACTATCTCTTTATACCCCAGCATCCAACGACTATTGGTTATGTCCTTACCGCCCACCGGATCTGATTGGTGCTAACAGATCCGGACATAGAGATGGACATCAGCCGGGATGTTTAATGGGTTTACAAGAGGAATAATGTTTTTAGGAAATCTAAACTGCATTTTAATATGGCCACATAAGCCTAAAAAAAGGGGGGTGAGATCGCGTCTTCCCCGTTTTATGTTGGGATATGTGCCATTGGTAAATGGCACATACGGGGAGACGTGTATTCTCACGAGTGAGTACTGTCATTAAAAAAGATCATTTGTTTAAATGAGCGATCTCGGTATCGATGACAGATAATATAATGAGTTAATACATATATCAAACAGGAAAAGAGAGGTAATTCTTCGTTTTACTTTTTGGTGATAAACTTTCAAAGATACAATTGGTCATAGCCAATCACATTTGAGGTGGGAGTGTCTGGCATCGTTCATCACCGCTCCGTGTATGGGTGAACAGGCGGACAGTGATGTGGATCCAAGAATCCCCATAAGTTGCGGAATAGCAATTTAAATGTGGTAACTTGTTACGGTAGCATGCTAGCATTAGATATAGCTACTGATAGAAAGATTATTGGTATGTTTGTTTAATGTACAAAGTGACCACCATGCAGTGGTCACTTATAGGGTGCATTGTTCCGCCTCACAAATGCACACTAGATGTGCATTTTATATTGTAACTCCGGCGCCATTTGTTTAAGGCAAGTTATATATTTTGCGAGCTGCGTGTACATTGTAGATGATTGGTGTATTCAACACGGATGTTGGTCTATCCAATACTATAAGTGGTGATATCTCCACAGTCAAAATAGGGTGTTAACGTGTATAATACCATATAAGGCAGAGGTGTCCAAACTTTTTTCAAAGAGGGCCAGATTTGATGAAGTGAACATGCGTAAGGGCCGGCCATTTTGCCTGACATTCTTTGAACCATTAAAATTTGGTCTAAGTGTGTTCGTTCGAGCACCAATGCACTGCCCAACACAAATTCTCTTGCCTTTGTGGCTGTGTGTGGTGAAGAGATGAGCGTGGGCGTGTTATTTGGATATACCGTATTTATCGGCGTATAACACACACACTTTAACTTTAGGAGGGAAGTTTCAGGGGAAAAAAAAAATTTAACAAAAAAACTAAAGCAAAATAAGGGTCATTGCCCATCAAAGCAGCCTAATCAGTGCCCATCTGCAGCCTCGCCATTGCCATGAATGCAACCTCTCCATTGCCATGAATGCAGCCTCAGAGCAAAGGGGGGGCGGGATGAGCACCAACAGATTACATACAGGAGAATCTCCTGTTTACACAGCAGCCTCTTTAATACAATTTCTCCTGCCTTCTATGATAGACAGAGGAGTCGTCCAATGGCAGCCCAGGAGACGGGACTTCCTATTACAGATGTCACTGAGTAAACAGGAGATTCTCCTGTATGTAATTTGACAGCACTCGATCCCCCTCTCCCTGTCCCCTCCGAGGCAGCGCCGAAAAATACAGTATATATCCAAATTACCAGGGGGGCCACATTAAACTGGAACAGGGGCCGCAATTGGCCCGCGGGCCGGACTTTGGACATGCCTGATATAAGGACATGAATTATGTATCTACATGTAAAAAACGCATATGGTAAAAAAGTTTAAAAATATCTTAAAAGGTGTAATATACCCAAGACATTAAAAAAACAAACGCAGTATATAATGTACAGTGCGGTGCACCCGAAAACCGCTGTTAATGACATTATTGAAGGATAATCAGAGAATAAATAAAAGGGAATTTATATATACTGTATAGGAGCACACATATAAAAATAGTGATCCATAAATACATATATATAAAAATATAAAAATATAAATATAAAAATATAAAAATATATATATATATATAAAAATATAAATATAAATATAGATATATAGAGAGAGAGATTAGTAATGTGGAGCAGATGTACAATTTTGTAAATCTACAAATAGACTGATCATAGGGCTGAGGTATAGGGATAAGGCCCGTATGTGTGTCTATTCCTGGTTCACAGGCATATAATACAGGGAATGGATATGTTTAACTGATGATATATATGATCATTATATGGTCATCTATATACGGGGACAGGTACTATTATGAGCTTGTTAGTTAGTGATCGCCATAGCTTAGAACACAACCGGGGTCTGTGTTCACGTGGTACGTAAATTCATACATCAAAGGTCACTAATGAAACAATTTATGTCCAAGTCAATGTTCAGGCCCTTCGGTGCCAGCGTACCTGCCAAATAGATCCATTCCGTTTCACGCTGTGAAAGTATCCTCACATGATTACACCCTCTCCAGGTAGGTTCAACATGGTCTATGGCCCAGAATTTTAGACCAGCAGGGTTGTGGTTATGGTGCAACAGAAAGTGAAGGGACACATTATGGTCCTTGAATCCCGATTTAATGTTTGCAACATGTTCCGCTATCCTAATTCTGAGTTTTCTCTTGGTTCTGCCTATGTACATTAAATGGCAAGGGCACTCGAGCATGTAGACGACATGAGTAGTGTTGCATGTTATAAATGATTTTACTTGGAACTGAGTATTGTTAGAGGTGGAAGTGAAGGTGTCGATACATTTTTTTGGTCTATTAGCTTCCTTACATGGTAAACATTTTTTGCAGGCAAAGAAACCATTTTTTTCCCATATTGTTGGGGGTTTCTTAGGAGGGTCTAGGATCTTTTTCACCACTTTATCCCCAAAACTTACTGCCTTTCTGTATATAAAAGTGGGTTTGGTCGGGAGGACTGTATTTAAAATCTTGTCAAGGAATAAAATGTGCCAGTGATTTTTAAAAATTAATTCAACTTCTTTGTATTGGCTATGGAAACCCGAGATAAAACTCCATTCGTGAATGTTTTTTCTTCCTCTCTGGGGTTGCGAAGCAATCAGGCAACTGGAACGGGCAAGTTGTCCAAGGTCTTCTATGATCCTATCCAAGTGGTTGTTTTTATATCCTTTTTCCAAAAATTTCTCCTTAAGAAGGAGGGACTGTGATTTGAAGTCCTTGTCATTGCTGCAATTACGTTTAACACGCATCAGCTGACCTTTTGGAATGTTTTTTAGCCACATCGGGTGGTGTCCACTTTGGGTAGGCAGAAAGCTATTTGCGTCTGTAGGCTTGAAGTAAACCTTGGTCCCCAATTTGTCGTTATCTCTAAAAATATTTAGGTCCAAAAAATGGATACTGTCCTGATTATATTCACTAGTCAGGTGAATATTGTGTCTGTTTGAATTAAGATCCTTTAAAAATGACTCCAATGATAAAAGTGAACCAGCCCAAATAAAAAATAAGTCATCAATGTAGCGTTTATAAAATAATAACTCCTTCTGTTGTGTTTTAAAAATCGTTTTGTCCTCCCATTCGGCCATGAAGAGGTTGGCAATGCTCGGAGCAAATTTAGCCCCCATAGCAACTCCATTATTTTGTGTGTAAAAACAATTGTTATACCAGAAGTAGTTATGTCCCAAACAGAAATCTAGACAATTGCGGAGAAATATTTTAAGGTTATGTGAGAGATCTTCCCTCCTAGATAGGGCCCAATTCAATGATAAAAGGGCGTCGTCATGCTGGATGATAGTGTATAAAGATGAGACGTCGGCCGTCACTAAAAACACATTATCCAGGCCAGTAAAATCTATCTCTTGTAGTAGGATAAGTAACTCTTTTGTATCTTTTAAGTATGCTTTAGTGGCCGTAACACTCTTTTGCAGATAATGGTCCAGAAACTGGCCAAGTCTAGCTGTCACGGATCCAATTCCATTGACGATGGGTCTTGCTGGTGGACGGAGTAAGTCCTTATGGATCTTTGGTAATGTGTAGATCGTTGGGATGCGACAGCTGCTTGGGACCAGGTATTTTCTCTCCTTATTGGATATAGCATTTGAACGATACCCCATTTGTACCAATTTCTGCAAATTAATCTCATATTGGGGTGTTGGGTCCCTCTTTAATTTCGCGTAAGTGTTAGCATCTGAAAGCATATCCGACAATTGAGTGTGGTAAAATTCTTTACTCAAAATTACTATTCCTCCACCTTTGTCTGCCGGTCTGATTACTATCTCTTTTCTCTTTTCCAATAGCTCAATACCATCCCTTATGTGTCTTGGATTTACGTCTTTTTTTGGGTTTATTAATTCTAAATCCCGTAGAAGAAGGCCTTTAAAGACATCCAAGGGTTGGTTAGCAGTCACAAGGGGGTTAAAGAGTGATTTGTTCCTCAGTCCACTATCAGTGGCTGGTGTAGGAACTCTGTTTGCACTGTTTGGGTACTTGTTTAAAAAATATTTTTTCATGCTTAGTCTCCTAATGTATTTATGTATATCAATAAATACGTTGAATTTATTAATTGGGCGATTGAGGCCACATTTTAATCCCAAGTTTAAAATATTGGTTTCCTTATTTGTTAAAATTGTATCTGTTAAATTAAAAATCCCTCCTAATCGTAATCTCTTACTCTTCTTTTTTTGTTGTTCCTTTGTGCGTCTTCCTGACCTGCATCCTCTGGATCTCTTCTCCATGGGTCTGGGTGAGGTCCTCTCTCTCGATCTAAGTAAGGTTGATCTCTCCACTGCGGGTCCACATAGGATGATGTTTGATTGCTCTCCCTGTGTTGTGTATAATATTGAGGTAGCGTCGTAGGTCTCCCCCGGTGGGTTGATGCTCCCCTGCCCCTTTTCTGCCATCCCCGGCCTCTCCCTAAAAAAGGACGGGGTGATTGATAATGTTCTTCACGTAAGGGTTCATATCTATTGTATACAGGTACCTGGTGATATGTGTCCGTAGGTGGTGGTCTCTGATTGTGATTGCCGGGAACAGTGTTCCGACCCCTACCCCTTGACTGGTTGGGATTGCCCCTTGTAGGGGTTGAGCGGATGTACGGTTCCTGGGTCAAACTTTGTGCCCTGTTGTTAGTGGGTTGTAGTGCTGTGCTGGTGGACGGTTGAGGTCCTTCGGTACTTTGTTGTTGTGTTTCCATAATGTCATTTTCTGCTATATCTGCAGTACTATTTTGCTGCCATAGATATATATTTTTGGTTCTGAAGTCACCAAGGTCACGGTGGAACTTCTTTATTTTTGTCTTCTGGGTATCTTTATCGACTTTTTCCAGTCGTTTCTTTATTCTATTATTAAAATCTATAATTTGTTGGGAGTCCTTAATAGGATCTAGTAGTAAATTTAATTCATTTATTTTTGCCTCTAATTTAATCATTTTCCTCTTTTTTCTTTTCAAGATAAGTTCTTGTAATTTGTGACCAACTCCATTGAAAAAATCGAGCCATTCTTGCATGGAGTCCCTATCATCAAGTCCATCTTGTGGAGTCACTTCCCATCTGAGGCTCCTTATGATTATCTTTTCTTTCAGATATTGTTCCAGTGTACATATGTCCCACCATGTTCTCACCTGTTTCTCCAGTGTGTTTTCACAACTGCACAGACAAACTATAACACTACACTAACCACCTTGGGAAACACACTGGAGAAACAGGTGAGAACATGGTGGGACATATGTACACTGGAACAATATCTGAAAGAAAAGATAATCATAAGGAGCCTCAGATGGGAAGTGACTCCACAAGATGGACTTGATGATAGGGACTCCATGCAAGAATGGCTCGATTTTTTCAATGGAGTTGGTCACAAATTACAAGAACTTATCTTGAAAAGAAAAAAGAGGAAAATGATTAAATTAGAGGCAAAAATAAATGAATTAAATTTACTACTAGATCCTATTAAGGACTCCCAACAAATTATAGATTTTAATAATAGAATAAAGAAACGACTGGAAAAAGTCGATAAAGATACCCAGAAGACAAAAATAAAGAAGTTCCACCGTGACCTTGGTGACTTCAGAACCAAAAATATATATCTATGGCAGCAAAATAGTACTGCAGATATAGCAGAAAATGACATTATGGAAACACAACAACAAAGTACCGAAGGACCTCAACCGTCCACCAGCACAGCACTACAACCCACTAACAACAGGGCACAAAGTTTGACCCAGGAACCGTACATCCGCTCAACCCCTACAAGGGGCAATCCCAACCAGTCAAGGGGTAGGGGTCGGAACACTGTTCCCGGCAATCACAATCAGAGACCACCACCTACGGACACATATCACCAGGTACCTGTATACAATAGATATGAACCCTTACGTGAAGAACATTATCAATCACCCCGTCCTTTTTTAGGGAGAGGCCGGGGATGGCAGAAAAGGGGCAGGGGAGCATCAACCCACCGGGGGAGACCTACGACGCTACCTCAATATTATACACAACACAGGGAGAGCAATCAAACATCATCCTATGTGGACCCGCAGTGGAGAGATCAACCTTACTTAGATCGAGAGAGAGGACCTCACCCAGACCCATGGAGAAGAGATCCAGAGGATGCAGGTCAGGAAGACGCACAAAGGAACAACAAAAAAAGAAGAGTAAGAGATTACGATTAGGAGGGATTTTTAATTTAACAGATACAATTTTAACAAATAAGGAAACCAATATTTTAAACTTGGGATTAAAATGTGGCCTCAATCGCCCAATTAATAAATTCAACGTATTTATTGATATACATAAATACACCAGGAGACTAAGCATGAAAAAATATTTTTTAAACAAGTACCCAAACAGTGCAAACAGAGTTCCTACACCAGCCACTGATAGTGGACTGAGGAACAAATCACTCTTTAACCCCCTTGTGACTGCTAACCAACCCTTGGATGTCTTTAAAGGCCTTCTTCTACGGGATTTAGAATTAATAAACCCAAAAAAAGACGTAAATCCAAGACACATAAGGGATGGTATTGAGCTATTGGAAAAGAGAAAAGAGATAGTAATCAGACCGGCAGACAAAGGTGGAGGAATAGTAATTTTGAGTAAAGAATTTTACCACACTCAATTGTCGGATATGCTTTCAGATGCTAACACTTACGCGAAATTAAAGAGGGACCCAACACCCCAATATGAGATTAATTTGCAGAAATTGGTACAAATGGGGTATCGTTCAAATGCTATATCCAATAAGGAGAGAAAATACCTGGTCCCAAGCAGCTGTCGCATCCCAACGATCTACACATTACCAAAGATCCATAAGGACTTACTCCGTCCACCAGCAAGACCCATCGTCAATGGAATTGGATCCGTGACAGCTAGACTTGGCCAGTTTCTGGACCATTATCTGCAAAAGAGTGTTACGGCCACCAAAGCATACTTAAAAGATACAAAAGAGTTACTTATCCTACTACAAGAGATAGATTTTACTGGCCTGGATAATGTGTTTTTAGTGACGGCCGACGTCTCATCTTTATACACTATCATCCAGCATGACGACGCCCTTTTATCATTGAATTGGGCCCTATCTAGGAGGGAAGATCTCTCACATAACCTTAAAATATTTCTCCGCAATCGTCTAGATTTCTGTTTGGGACATAACTACTTCTGGTATAACAATTGTTTTTACACACAAAATAATGGAGTTGCTATGGGGGCTAAATTTGCTCCGAGCATTGCCAACCTCTTCATGGCCGAATGGGAGGACAAAACGATTTTTAAAACACAACAGAAGGAGTTATTATTTTATAAACGCTACATTGATGACTTATTTTTTATTTGGGCTGGTTCACTTTTATCATTGGAGTCATTTTTAAAGGATCTTAATTCAAACAGACACAATATTCACCTGACTAGTGAATATAATCAGGACAGTATCCATTTTTTGGACCTAAATATTTTTAGAGATAACGACAAATTGGGGACCAAGGTTTACTTCAAGCCTACAGACGCAAATAGCTTTCTGCCTACCCAAAGTGGACACCACCCGATGTGGCTAAAAAACATTCCAAAAGGTCAGCTGATGCGTGTTAAACGTAATTGCAGCAATGACAAGGACTTCAAATCACAGTCCCTCCTTCTTAAGGAGAAATTTTTGGAAAAAGGATATAAAAACAACCACTTGGATAGGATCATAGAAGACCTTGGACAACTTGCCCGTTCCAGTTGCCTGATTGCTTCGCAACCCCAGAGAGGAAGAAAAAACATTCACGAATGGAGTTTTATCTCGGGTTTCCATAGCCAATACAAAGAAGTTGAATTAATTTTTAAAAATCACTGGCACATTTTATTCCTTGACAAGATTTTAAATACAGTCCTCCCGACCAAACCCACTTTTATATACAGAAAGGCAGTAAGTTTTGGGGATAAAGTGGTGAAAAAGATCCTAGACCCTCCTAAGAAACCCCCAACAATATGGGAAAAAAATGGTTTCTTTGCCTGCAAAAAATGTTTACCATGTAAGGAAGCTAATAGACCAAAAAAATGTATCGACACCTTCACTTCCACCTCTAACAATACTCAGTTCCAAGTAAAATCATTTATAACATGCAACACTACTCATGTCGTCTACATGCTCGAGTGCCCTTGCCATTTAATGTACATAGGCAGAACCAAGAGAAAACTCAGAATTAGGATAGCGGAACATGTTGCAAACATTAAATCGGGATTCAAGGACCATAATGTGTCCCTTCACTTTCTGTTGCACCATAACCGCAACCCTGCTGGTCTAAAATTCTGGGCCATAGACCATGTTGAACCTACCTGGAGAGGGTGTAATCATGTGAGGATACTTTCACAGCGTGAAACGGAATGGATCTATTTGGCAGGTACGCTGGCACCGAAGGGCCTGAACATTGACTTGGACATAAATTGTTTCATTAGTGACCTTTGATGTATGAATTTACGTACCACGTGAACACAGACCCCGGTTGTGTTCTAAGCTATGGCGATCACTAACTAACAAGCTCATAATAGTACCTGTCCCCGTATATAGATGACCATATAATGATCATATATATCATCAGTTAAACATATCCATTCCCTGTATTATATGCCTGTGAACCAGGAATAGACACACATACGGGCCTTATCCCTATACCTCAGCCCTATGATCAGTCTATTTGTAGATTTACAAAATTGTACATCTGCTCCACATTACTAATCTCTCTCTCTATATATCTATATTTATATTTATATTTTTATATATATATATATATATATATTTTTATATTTATATTTTTATATTTTTATATATATGTATTTATGGATCACTATTTTTATATGTGTGCTCCTATACAGTATATATAAATTCCCTTTTATTTATTCTCTGATTATCCTTCAATAATGTCATTAACAGCGGTTTTCGGGTGCACCGCACTGTACATTATATACTGCGTTTGTTTTTTTAATGTCTTGGGTATATTACACCTTTTAAGATATTTTTAAACTTTTTTACCATATGCGTTTTTTACATGTAGATACATAATTCATGTCCTTATATGGTATTATACACGTTAACACCCTATTTTGACTGTGGAGATATCACCACTTATAGTATTGGATAGACCAACATCCGTGTTGAATACACCAATCATCTACAATGTACACGCAGCTCGCAAAATATATAACTTGCCTTAAACAAATGGCGCCGGAGTTACAATATAAAATGCACATCTAGTGTGCATTTGTGAGGCGGAACAATGCACCCTATAAGTGACCACTGCATGGTGGTCACTTTGTACATTAAACAAACATACCAATAATCTTTCTATCAGTAGCTATATCTAATGCTAGCATGCTACCGTAACAAGTTACCACATTTAAATTGCTATTCCGCAACTTATGGGGATTCTTGGATCCACATCACTGTCCGCCTGTTCACCCATACACGGAGCGGTGATGAACGATGCCAGACACTCCCACCTCAAATGTGATTGGCTATGACCAATTGTATCTTTGAAAGTTTATCACCAAAAAGTAAAACGAAGAATTACCTCTCTTTTCCTGTTTGATATATGTATTAACTCATTATATTATCTGTCATCGATACCGAGATCGCTCATTTAAACAAATGATCTTTTTTAATGACAGTACTCACTCGTGAGAATACACATCTCCCCGTATGTGCCATTTACCAATGGCACATATCCCAACATAAAACGGGGAAGACGCGATCTCACCCCCCTTTTTTTAGGCTTATGTGGCCATATTAAAATGCAGTTTAGATTTCCTAAAAACATTATTCCTCTTGTAAACCCATTAAACATCCCGGGTGATGTCCATCTCTATGTCCGGATCTGTTAGCACCAATCAGATCCGGTGGGCGGTAAGGACATAACCAATAGTCGTTGGATGCTGGGGTATAAAGAGATAGTGAAGGCGTCATGTAGCCACGCCCTCAGTCGAAGTCGGAAGTGACGAAACGCGTCAGGGCGTGGCTACAGTTAGACGCTACACGGAAGTCGAAAGTGCGTTCCACCGCGCTTCATCTTTTGTCCAACACAGCAGGAGAACGAGACCAGCTGATCTACAGCACTCGCGCGGCTCCCGGGGACAGAAGCTGATATATATGCATACCTTTTTTTACAATATTGTACGGGAATTAATCAAAAGGTTTTTTCCATGCTTAGGAGGGGTCATTGTTTAGTCACATTACACTATGATTTTTGTGTTTCTTTGCCTCCTATGTACCCCCGCCTGAGTTGATTTAACCCGCACAGTACCTGAATACACAGATGGTTTGTTAGCAAATCTCACTTAGATTTGCTGTGGTAAGCCTATTTCCTCCTTTTTGGGCGACTTATCCACATTTTTGGTGCATTCACAAATTAAATTTTGTTTGGTATAAGGTGCTTATATACCATTGATCGATCACCTCCCTCACCATCACTTATTCAGGATATCCATCTGAACAGATTATTTCTGTTTATAGCGCTGTTTTATCACTTTGAACACTTGCTTATATGACCTTACAGTTAAAGCCCTGTAAATGTTCCCGACTCTTTTCAGAAGAATAAACTATTGTATGTTATGTTAATAATAAACGTGTCCTCATTTCCTAATGATCAAGACAATGTGGCCCTCACTAAACCCCATGTGGACTTATTCTCTTTAATGAAGCTATTGTATTTCGTTTGACATGCCTGCTTCTAAGGCAGTAAATAACCATCAACTGGTTGGAAAAAATGCAAGGCACTGTTCTTGACTACATATCAATATTTAATCAACATAGATTATTTAACAAGAACATAAAGTTGAGAAAAGAAGAAGAAAAAGCAAAAAAAAAAAAAAAGCAAACCCAGCTGCCAGGTAACATCTAAATAAAATATAACAACCGTTCCTACAATTTTTTTAACCTGGTCTACAAAAACAACAGATCTGATCTAGAGTTTTGGATTGGGTCAGGAATGGTTGAGAACTCTAATGCAGCGTACACACGATTGGAGTTTCCAACAACAAATGTTCGATGGTAGCTTGTCGGAAATTCCGACTGTGTGTATGACCAGTTAAATAGCCCTGTAAATTGGACATTTGCTGTCGGAATTTCCGAAAACACAAATTTGAGAGCTGGTTTTGTTGTGGGAAATTCCAATCATGTGTACACAATTCTGACACACAAAATTCCACGCATTCTCGCAATCAAGCAGAAGAGCCGTACTGCCTATTGAACTGAATTTTTCTCAGTTCGTTGTACGTCTTGCATGTCACCTCGTTCTTGACGTTCGGAATTTCCTAAAACATTTGTGTGACCGTGTATATGCAAGACAAGTTTGAGCCAACATCCGTCGGAAAAAAATCCACGGTTTTGTTGTCGGAATGTCCAATAGTCTGTACGCGGCATTACTTCCTGTCATGAAGACCACTAGAACTAGAATTATAAAGAACCTCCCTTACAGGGATGCAGACAACAATGAAATCTTAACTACCGGTAGGTTTTAACTACCCACCCAAAAAAATACAGAAAAAGCTTTGGCTGTCTATGATTGTTTCTTGCATCATAACCAGCAAATTACCATAACCACAAAACAATTCAGTAAAATCAACTCTCCTTCCTATAAGAAAAAAAATTTTTTTTGAAGTCTCCATGCCATCACCAATAACAGGTTAAAGAGTTGAAAAAAAAAAAAAAAACAGGGACCTTTCCATGGCCACATACCCTTGTTTACATGTCATAGCTGAGCAGGGCTTAAGCATCCCCCGAGTGATGCATTTCATTTTCTGCTGTGTGTAATCTGTGCTTAAATACACTGCTATGTAGTAAAGGCAATAATCCTAACACTATATGATTTAAGAAAACTGGAAATGGACATATAGCTACCCATTGCAAGAAAACAGGTAAAGGTGTTCATTGTGAAACAGCCACATTTTTTATTGAATTATGGGAGTCCTATAAAGCAGGCCTGCAGTCAGTGCCTCTTTCTCGTACTGAACACTGCCAAAGCAAAGCAAATGAAATGGCAGAAGCAGCTGTTAACTAGACCCTAATGAAGCTGTATTGAACGTTGAAGAATTTCAGAGTTCTAACAATTTTTTTTAATGGGAGCAGCCAGGGTGGATTTGATTTAAATCAAGTCGATTTAAATCACTTGTAAAAAGGCTTGATTTAAATCAACTCGATTTAAATCATAATCTCTGTCGTGCAGAGGCTCCTCCTCTGACCCGCTATTGACTCACAGACAGTCCCATTCACTTTAATGGGACGGCTGGTGATGCGGCAGTGACACAACAAGGTGAGTGACGTGGCGACATCAGGTGAGTGGATGCCAGCTAACAGGCTCTGCCATGATGAATCTGAAATGACAGGTGCTCTTTAAATCTAAGGATTTATTCTTGCTGGTATTTAGAATCTTTAATATTTGCAAACAAAATGAAGGTTTCCTATTTAGAATAATAAGCCGTCAGGTTAGTAAAACAGCGATATCAGAACTGATTCAATCATACAGTTTGAAGTGTACAAGGATTTGCAAAACAATGGAATAAAGGAATATTGCTGGGGGCGGCGTCAAGATGGTGACCTGAGCGGACGTGGGTGACTGGAGCTCCGCGCCTTGAAGGGATTCAATACTACCCTACTTTGACTTTTGTACTCGCAAACGCTGGGCATGAGAAAGGGGGAAGTCTGTCTCTAAGGACTCATTGACACTAGCTTTGACTTTGCTTCAAAAATTATACCCCATATAGCATTAGTGGTGCTTTCAAATGTCTTCAAAGCTTCCATACAAGTCAATGGCGAAGCCCCACCGAAGCCCCACCAAAGCCCCAAGCAAACGCAGGTGTAAACAGGACTGTAAGCTAACAATTTTATTTAGTGACAGGAGCTTTGACTGGCGTTCAGAGAGCTTTAACAAAGCGTGTCCGAAACCATGATTTGTAGCAACTGTAAACTAGCCTTGACCGAAAGCGGATCTCGACTCCCAAAACACCTCCGCCATCTCAGGGACTACACACGGTACCCCGACCAAGCATGGCGTCCCAGACAGAGCAGCTAGTATTGCCCCCGCTGGGGTTGGAACAATTTATTGCCCTCATGCAGGCCATAACGGGTTGCCAGCCCACCCTGATGAAAATTTACCTAATGCAGCTGGAGATGGGGCTAATCTGGCGGGATATGGATAAGTTCCAGGGATAGACTGTCAAACAGGTAGTGGGCGAAACAGAGGACTCGGTTTGTGAAGGTCATAGAATCCAATGCTAAAGACAGTAAAAACAGAAACTGCAGAAATAACCTATGCATGGTAGGTCTTCCTGAGGGAGTTGCGGCCTACACAGAACATCTACTGCGCACGCTCCTCCCTCTGGCGCCATTCTCTCCTCACTTTGCGTTTGAGAGGGCCCAAAGGATGCCATCTGTGAGAGGCCATCCTGGTGCCTCTCCATGCACATTTATATTCAGTTTATTGAACTTTCGGGACCAGGACCTGGTTCTGCGGAAGGCAAGGAGACTGGAGGAGCTGCGCCACGAAAATGCTATGGTTATGATCTTTCCAGACTACTCCGTGGAAACTCAGAGCCTTCGCAGAGCCTTTGATCAAGTTCAGGCCCAGCTTCGCACCAAGGGGTTAAAGTACAGCATGCTGTTTCCAGCTCGTGTGCGTGTGGTGGATGGCGAGTTTACTCGATACTTTACCTCCCCGCTGGAGGCTTCGCAATGGCTCGATTCCCTGCCACGTGTCCGCTGATTCTGCCTGTCGTGTGGTTAGGGGTGCTCTGTTCCCCCCTTTTCTACCTGCTCTCCTGTGATGTGCCTTACCGCATTCACCCTATATGCCTGTGGCCCTACTCCACCCGACTGGTGCTGCTATTTTGGTTTGCTTGCGACTCCAGTGCTGAACTGTAAAGCCGGTAACACTGGGGCTCCCTGGTCTATGCTATGCCCTGTCAAAGTGGCCTTTATCCTGTTGGTATTGGTGACGTCTCACTGACTCTCCTGGCTCTGCAATTAGCATTCTCATTTATTTGAGGAAACTGCTTACCCCTTCATACCATCTGCCTTAACACTGCAGGATCCGCTGCTGACATTATCTCTGCTTTCAACGTTGCATATTTAAAGCAGGATTTGGTCCTTGTCCTACAACATGGCATCGTTTGGTCCTGTACCAGTGATCTACTGAGTGAAGCTAGGCGAGGCGGGCTACATGGAGAGATGGGGGACAAATTACTACTCTTCCCATTGTTCTATTTTTACTTCCCTGTTACTCACCAGTTTTCGTTGCAATAGAGTCTGTGCCCTTAGCAATGTCTAAGTGAACTGAGGAAAACACTTTCTTTATTCTTTCAGTAATGGATCCCTCATTGCATATAGCCTTTAAGTTACAAAGTCTGCAAAACAGTTTGCTCCCACCATCGACAACTGAGAGCTTGGCAAGCTACCTTTTACGCACTGCCCCCATAGGAGACTATACTATGGCTCAGTTACTCCTGGTTCGGGTCGTTATAGGTTTGGGTAATTAAACTCTGTGGTTTTTCTGTTCTCGAGGTGTGGGTTGGGATGGGACTTCGTTTTTTTTGGGTTCTTAATAAGACCGTAACGGTGCAGTAGATGTAGTTCTCAGATGATGTTTATTCCTACTTTGCTGGCTAACTTTTCCTTTATAGGTCGTGATGCTTTCAACATTTCATTTTGCAGCTCCCTTTGGGTCTAGAGCAGTGGTCATCAACCCTGCCCTACAGGGCCCACTAACAGGCCAGGTTTTCAAGATAACTGAAATACATCACAGGTGATATCATTTGCTGCTCAGTGATTGCAGTATTCTAGACTGCATCTCCCCATGGTAATACATAAAACCTGGCCTGTTAGTGGGTCCTGTAGGGCAGGGTTGATGACCACTGGTCTAGAGGGTCGATTCTTATGGCCCCCTCCTCCCCAAATTTTCAATACTATATTCTATTTTGGATTTGTTTTCTGGTGGAACTCTAGGATGATGGTTCCTAATACGATTGTTAACTTAATACTCATCTGTATGACTGTACCACTGATGTCTTATTTCTGTTTGATGTGAAATAAACTTTATGTAAACAAAAAAAAAGAAAAAGAAAAAAGGAATATTTTCTGAACTAGGTTTTATCTCATGGTTATTGTGTGAATGCAATGCATGTTTATCTAAGCTTGCGGCGCTTGGAATTATTTAATGGAGTTTACCAAAAAAATCAAATATTACTGAAGTAAAAAAACGCAACATTAGTAGATTTCCATTAACAATCCAACAAATTGCTTGTGTAAACACTTTTTATTTTTTAATTTTAGGTCTGCTATTTTTTTTATTTAAATCAGATATTTTTTTTGATTTGTATTAAATGTATTTTAATACAATGCTTTTGGAGTAAAAATCTATCTAAAGATAGTTTTCTATTTAAGATACATTAATAATTTTGTTTATTCAGCATGAAATGGAGCTTAGTTATGTAGCATACACAACTAAGCTCTATTTAATGCTGAATAAACAAAATGATTCATGTATCTTAAATAGAAAACTATCTTTAGATTTATACTCCAAAAGCATTTTATCAAAATAAATTTGATACAAATCAATGCCCTTTCAGTTAAAAACCCCTTTTCACACCCACAGAGCAGCCGTGTTAGCGGTAAAGCGCCGCTAGTTTTAGCGGCGCATAGGGCCCTTTTCACACTGACTGCAGGAGGTACGCTGGCGGTATAGCGGCGTTATTTTCAATGGGAAGGAGCAGTGGAGGAGCGGTAAACACCCCGCTCCTTTACCGCTCCAAAAGATGTGGCTAGCAGGACTTTTGGAGCGGTCCTGCTAGCGCACTGCTTCAGTGTGAAAGCCTTCGGGCTTTTACACTGAAGACTGCAGGGCTTTTTCAGGCGGTATTTAGGCGCTATTTTTAGCGCTGAACCACCTAAAAAAACATGCCAGTGTGAAAGGGGCCTTACTGGCGTTTTAGCTGCGCTTTTCGGCCACTAGCGTGGCCCTTTTAACTCCTGCTAGCGGCTGAAGAAAGGGTTAAATGTGTTCCGAAAAGTGCCGCTGCCAAATAGCTTTACAGGTACTTTGGTAGCGGTGCCTATTCATTTCAATGGGTAGGGGCAGTGGAGGAGCGGTGTATCCTAAACCGCTCCAAAGATGCTGCTTGCAGGACTTTTTCTAACGTCCGGCAAGCGCACCACTCCAGTGTGAAAGCACTCAGGCTTTCACACTGGGACTACAGGGGAGGCGTTTTTCAGGCGCACTTTTCAGCCCTTTAGCGCCTGATAAACGCCTACAGTGTGAAAGGGGTCCTACTGTATGAACACAGTGGAATTGATTTATTAAAACTGGATAGTGCAAAATCTGGTGCAGCCGTGTATGGTAGCCATTTAGCTTCTAACTTCAGCTTGTTCAATTAAGTTTTGACCAAAAAAACAACAACCTGGAAGCCGATTGGTTTCTATGAAGAGCTGCACCAGATTTTTGCACGAATCGGCTTCCAGTTTTCTTTTGTCAAAGCTTAATTGAACAAGCTGAAGTTAGAAGCTAAATGGCTACCATGCACAGCTGCACCAGAGTTTGCACTCCAGTTTTAGAAATCAACCCCATCATTAAGTCAGCATTTTGGTACAAGGCCTGAGTCACACCTATGCATTTTTAGTGCTTTTTTCAGATTTGTACTACAGAATGTGTTCCATAGGAAACCATGTGAAATGGACTGTAGTGCAAATCTGCAAAATGCAAAAAGCACTAAAAATGCACAGGTGTGAATCAGGCCTAAAGGCAGAACCCAACACAGAAGTAATAAGGTTAAGGACCAGACCTCAAAATTCTGTGGCTTTCCCACAAGTCACTTACTGTGCTGCTTGGGCAATTTCCCTTTACACTATTCAAATTCTCCTAAAGACGGATGCAACTATTTGAACTTAAACAAGCAATGCTCATTGGGCCTTACATCACATTTAAACCCCAAAATAAGAATGTAATTTATTATATCTTACCAGTTCTTTAAATGTAGCTGCTGCATTCATTGCCTTTTTAAAAACCTTTATTTTCACCTGGTGATCCTGTCAGAAAAACACTTTGTCCTTTGGGACAACGCTCACTCTTCATACTGTATCTATGGAGAAGCAGCATGGTCACTCTAGGCTGCTTTACTGACAGACCACAAACCTCTCGCCTCACCTCCATCCAATAGAGAGGAAGGCTGTGAAAGTTCACAGGGGATAGCTTGAAAAGCAGAAAACATTGTTCTAGATATCAGTACAGTATGCATGAAGTTACAAGATCACTGGATTTCTCTCAGGATCAGCAAGTAGTTTTCTGTACTTGAATGAACTGTACTTATCCTGAAAAAGGAAATACAATGTAGCTACCATATCTACAAATTGTGAAGCTGAAATGTATTACATTTTTGTTCTTGTAATTAAAAATACAATAAGGAAAAAACACTTACTAATTGTGCACTGTCTCCATCCACCTGTCTCTTCTCTCTTCTTGATCGTGACATTGCCATCATGCTGAAGTTCTGAACAAGATTGAATCCCATACCAGATATGGTAATATTTCTTCCTCCACTATTTACAAAGGCAATAGATTTATTGTCCGTTGTTTTTATCATTCATATTTCAAGCATTCAGTTACACAAACTTTGGACTGAAAGTCACTAACTGCCTAACAGAACATTAGTACTGTACCATAAATGAGCTACAAAGTAAAAATTCACATTACTAAATGTTTCAAGTAACCACCTACCACTCCCTAAATAGGAATTTGCACTCTGGACAATCAGGATGTCTTTCAAGTAGGCCAAACATTCAGTATATGAACCCCAGAGTTTTTGTTGCCCATTTTTATGCTTTACCTCTCATAAAACAAAGTTTTACAACAGTAAGGCATGCTCTAGTTTGAATAAAAAGCATATTGTATATTCAATGATTGTGTATTTTTAAGATAGCATCAAGTTGGGTACATGGGCCAAATGTCGGGAGGCAACGGTCGATTAAAAAAACAAAACAAAGACATGGACGTACAGTATTTCTGAAGTGCCAATTTTAAACAGCGCTTTAGAAAATACTCAGGTGGCCTGTGTGCTCATAAATGGCTGTGATTTTAGTGGTCATTGGACACCTTAGGTCACAGTCGCTATGTACAAAGCCAACCACAGTGCCTCTGTACCTTGTGATCACTGTGAATCAATTCCAGAGATCACAATGGAGGATGGGATCATTATTTTAAAACTAAAAAAATGAAAAGCGAATGTAAGCAAACCCATTTTTGTTTTTCCCTTTATAAAGTAACAAATACAAAACCCAGTGGCCATTTAATAGCATCGAAAGAAAGGTCTATTTGTCTAAAAAAATAAGGTAAAAATCATTTGGGTACATGCGTTGCATGACTGAGTTATTATCAGTCTAACTATAACACTAAATACTGAAAAATGGCCAGGTAATGAAGGACTATATACAGACTGGTAGATGGTTGAATGTTAAGAGATGTATTAAGAAAACACACACACAGATTTTTTTGGGGGTGGAAATGAACAAATGAACCCTGAACAAATTAACTTTGAGATTACGACATGTACAATCCATCATAGAGTAGACAAAATACCTGGCAAAGCTTCGATCAGGGTAAAATTGGTTGATAGATGGGTTGCTTCTGTAATAGAATTGCTCAGCCTCTATCTCCATGTGATTGCCGTAATGCAACTTGACTTTGACAACTCCTTCCTTCTTACCTGCACCTGTAACACAAACTATGTCTTCACCAAATGCGATGCTGTAAAGGAAAATAATGAGAAGAAAGTCAGCAGCGTAGAGCTGTGCAGTGATGAGCTAAAACTCATCAATAAACAGCTTTTGAGAGACACAATCAGAGCAGGAAAGCAGCACAAAGGCAATACACATGTGCATCCTTCACGCATGAAGTCCTCAATGGCAAATAATAGGCTTGTGTTTCAGTCAACCATATGCCAAACAAACACCCTTGATGCTAAAACAGCTAATTATATGCATATAAGTTACAAACAAAAAGTTAAAGCTGAACTTAAGCTATTAAATCTTGTTCAATCTTGACAAATTCCCCCACAGCAACAGCTTTTTTTCAACCCACTTCCTCTGAGTCCAGGATGCTCTGAATCCATTTCTTGGAATTCAAGTAATACTATGTGCAAAGACTGTGTGAGATGAGACCACCCCAAGGAGTAAGTCTAGAACTGCCTGGGCTTCAATATTTCTTTGAGTATTACTTCATTGAATGTTACTTAAATGTCATTACATGAGTGCGAAAGAAAAAACACCCTTGACACCAGGTGTGTGCGAGAATTATATATATATATATAAAATAAAAAAATAAAACAGGTCAAATGCAGCCCCAGAATAGTCAACCACAATACAACAGTGTAAATGGAAATCTTAAAACTTGAATCTATAGTACCCTTCAAAACACAGAAGAACAAAGCCATTCTACAAGATAAGCTCTTAATAAGTGAAGTCAAAAAAATGGTTAAAAAAAAAAAAAAAAACACACTCTAAACAGAAACAGGTTTCAGTGTGATTTTGGAGGCGACAGATCAAGCTATGGCAATTAGCATTTGCATATTTTCAAAACTGTCTATCAGCTCCACTTTTTATTAGCCATTTGGAAACTCACTAGTGTCTTGGGCATTGCCTGGGCTATTAATGATTTGATGTTCTAAAAATGCCTCATCTGGAAAAGTGCACGTTAAATTATTCTCATGTTCCTCAAACTGTCCCCAGTTGTAATATTCACAGTAAAATAGGATAACTCCTCGATGTGCTTGAAGTAGGCTGGAATTCTGTAATTTTGTAACACTCTCACTGAATATTCCAGACAGCAATTCCTTTTTCTCTTTTAAGAAAGTCTGTATTATGCACAAATAAAACATACACACTTTATAAAGGTAAACAACTGCCAATGTAAAAAACAAAAAACATTTTACCGTGTACCCAATCATGCGCTATGGATTTTCCTGGCCATTAAAGTTTAACTAAACACAAAACCAAAATAATATAGTCACTGCAGTGCCGATGCGCGTGCCTGGCAGGTACCCGCGATCGGCGGTTACACAGACAAGGACGTGGATCTGCGTGTGTAAACACACAGATCCACGTCCTGTCAGGGAGAGGAGACAGATGCTGTGTCCCTTGTACCATGGGACACAGATCGGTCACCTCCCCCAGTCAGTCACCTTTCCCCACAGTTAGAAACACTATGCAGGGTACACGTTTAACCCCTTCCTCAACCCCTAGTGTTAACCCTTTCCCTGCCAGTCACATTTATACAGTAATCAGTGCATATTTATAGCACTGATCGCTGTATAAATGTGAATGGTCCCAAAAATGTGTCAAAAGTGTCCGATGTGTCCGCCATAATGTCGCAGTCACAATAAAAAAAAAATCTCAGATCGTCGCCATGACTAGTAAAAAAAAAAAAAAAATCTTAATTTTGTCCCCTATTTTAGCCTATACGCTATAACTTTTGCGCAAACCAGTCGCTAATTGCGATTTTTTTTTTTTACCAAAAAACATGTAGAAGAAGAATACGTATCGGCCTAAACTGAGAAAAAAAATGTTCATTTAAAAAAAAGGATTGGGATATTTATTATAGCAAAAAGTAAAAAAAATAGTGTTGCGACCGCGCAATTGTCAGTTACAGCGACGCCGTGCCAGAAGCTGAAATTTCGCCTGGGCAGGAAGGGGGTATATGTGCCCAGTAAGCAAGTGGTTAAAGATGGCTAAAAAGATCAGTGATGTCAATGGGAACTTATCTGAGAGGAAGAAATGTTTGATTGTTCAAGAAAACCCCTAGCAACCTGTGGCGGAACCCTAGTTGAGAATCCCTGCCCTAGACTCTTCTCCAGAAATGGACTACAAACATATCTGCATCTCTTCATCTCCATTACATAGGGTCGGAGGGGGTGCAGGGCAATTGGTTTACACAAAACAGCTAGGAAGGAAGATATTCTTAGAGCAGCTCACAGGAATTAACAAGGACGCTGCACTTCTGGCAAGGTCAACATGTATTTTTTTTTGTAATTGACAAAATGTTCTTAGCTCAAAAGAAAACAAAGGCAGCAGCCACATTTAAAGTGGTTGTAAACCCGTACATATAACCAGTAAAGTGTCTCGCCTCAGGTGATACACGGAGATTAAAAAAATCCATCTACATAAGTTGTACCCGTTTATATGCAGCCCCTTCTCTACATCCCTTCAAATTAGATTTTTTTACAGATTGACTGAGCTGCTGAAAACAGGGGCAGAAAGCTGAAATTAAACACCGCAGAGCTCATTAAGGAGAGCTCTGAGAGCCAATTAGAGGGAAAGGCTACACCCCCTTTCACACAGCAGCCGAGCAGAGGGTGTCAATCAGCTGGAGGTCTCTACCATCACCATTTTTGTCTTGGTGTCAGGAAAACTATTCAAAAGTGATTCATGCTGACAGAGGAAAGAAGAAGCAGAGAGAAATGACACACATAGTGCTCTTAATTGAGACAAGTACACACTATAGAGGGATATGCTTTGTTCATATTATATGTCTGAGGTTTACAACCACTGGGCTGGTAGCTGCAATAGATTACATTTTCTGGTGCAACCAGACTAACAATGGCAGACACTAATGCTGCGTACACACGATAGGTTAGTCTGATGAGAACGGTCTTATGGACCGTTTTCATTAGACCAAACGGATCGTGTGTGGGCCCCATAGGTTATTTATCCACAGGTTAAAAAAAAACTGGAACTTGTTTTAAAATTATCTGATGGATACCTAACCGATAGTAAAAAAAACTATCGTCTGTAGGCACGTCCATCGGTTAAAAATCCACGCATGCTCAGAATCAAGTCGACGCATGCTTGGAAGCATTGAACTTCATTTTTTTCCACAGGTCGTTGTGTTTTACGTCACCGCGTTCTGACACGATCGTTTTTTTCACTGATGGTGTGTAGGCACGACTGATCATCAGTCAGCTTCATCGGATAACGGATGGAAAAATCCATCAGACCATTTTCATCAGACTAACCTATTGTGTGTACAGGGCATAACAGTAATCTTGCCTCTCTGACAGTGTGGGAGCTGGTTTTAATGCATTATCCGGAACAAGCTTTTACAATTAGCTATGAGAATATTAGGCATGACTGTGCTTATTGCATTGTCATTTATGTTGTCATAGCATTCCATAGCCAATTCCAACACACACAAGAAGGTACCTTATGGCATATTTAAGTTGTAAGAGTATTGAAGTTGATTCCATGTAAAAAATAGTCTACAAGGCTTTGCTCTTATTTGTTGAACATAGTACTACAGAGGTGAATATTAATTGGAATGAGATTGGCTGAAGTTACTTAGAATTTAAAAGGCAATTGAAAATCATGGAGCGTTTGTTGCTAATCACTGTATGTCTCCCCAGCCAAATTGGCAAATCTGAAAGCAAAACTACGGAATACAACGGGGACAGCTGGAACTATTTGGCAAGTTTGCCTGCACAGTTTGGAGTCAAAGGTTTTGGGGAGTAGCACAGTAACCCTTTCATTGACGCTGCATTCCAAACCGTATTTGAGCCCAAACAATCAGCTAACTCATGCTATAATGATAGTCTTAAAATAACTTGACTGGCACATTTTAGCATACAAGGCACATTATGCTTGTGTTATCAGCAAACCCTAACAAAAAACCCTGGAATTTCCTTCTGTAAGCCAAGCTGTCTTTGTTTTATTTTAAGATGCTAATGAATTCTCTTTAGAGAAACAGTACTGAACTAAAATGACTTGCCATCATCCAGAATAGACAAGAGTTAAAATCATGTCTTCTAAGACACAGTACAGGCCAAAGAAGAATGCCAAATATCTTTCTACTTGACAGTTAAATCTTTCAGATACGCTCATAATTTCCTGCCCTGATTAATGTAACCTTTTAAACATAACTTGGCAGGAATATCTTGCAAAAAAAACACACACATTCCCTATTGTAAAATGCCCTAAACATTCCTTTGCTCTGTTTATCCAGGCAGTCAGTGAATTCCCTTCCCTCCTAATTAATTCTCATGTTTCATTCAGGTTTCTGCGACTCTGCAAGACTATGACCCACTTAACTCTCCCAAAGACGTCAGTGTACAGAATTCCTGAACAAAGGCTGAGTCTCTGTACCTGCTTCTTGTACTCATCTGCAAACTACGAATGTTGCTTTGTTAGAATAAGCTTTAAAAACACTTTTCTGACAAAATGGATAAAAGCATCAATGCAGTGATAGAACAAAGGTTGTAAACATTTTGTCTCCGTTATTACTATAAAGGTTTTGAAAGAACCCTTTAGAGCCGGTTCACACAGCCGTGGCACGACTTCGGGGCGACTCTGCAAGACGTCCTGAAGACGACCTGCAAAACGACTTCTGTATAGAAGTCAATGCAGGTCGCCCTGAGCCGCCCCCAAAGTCGTACAGGAACCTTTTTCTAAGTTGGAGCTTAGAAAAAGCATCGCTCCTATTAGAAAGGTTCCATTGCATTGAATGGGACGCGACTCGTCACGTTTTAAAAACCTGACAGCTGTGCAGGCCTCTGTATACACAGCCATGTCTTTTATTTAAAGAGATTTGTGAATTGGTGATCTACAAGT
Source organism: Rana temporaria (assembly GCF_905171775.1). Lineage (NCBI taxonomy): Eukaryota > Metazoa > Chordata > Amphibia > Anura > Ranidae > Rana > Rana temporaria. The sequence continues at coordinate 155,401,298 of NC_053491.1, forward strand.
CATGTCTGCCACCGCAATGGACCTTGCTTTGACTAAGACACCATTAAAGTTCATGCAAGTGTAAAGGCAGGTGTCCCAAAACTTTTGGTAATATAGTGTTATGTTGGTTCACGAAGGATATTAAACCCAAAAGCAAACAAACATTTTATTGCAGCTTATGACTGCATTTGTTTTCTTTTGTAGGCTCTCTTTCCTTTATTTTTAACTGGTGATCAGGCCTCTGGTAAGAGGCCAATTGTTTTAATCTTTCTCAGTTGGGATGTAAAAGCGCTTACCAATGAATATAGTGGATATCCATGCGTTGCACTGGAATTATAAATGGACACTCACTATATTTTAATTTATGTAAATAGTTTTTTTTTGGACTTTAACCACATCAATACTGGGCACTAAAAGAAATCTAATAAAATTGAATTTTATCATAAATTTAAGCCAAAACTTATTCTGCTACATGTATTTGGTAAAAAAAAAAAACATATGATTTTACTGTTACATATGTGGGGGACAGGTGTTTTTACTGTGTGGGGGACATGTGTGTTGGGGAAATTGTGTTTTACACTGTGTGTTACTAGGCTGGTAATCAGTAAAAAAACGTAAAAAAACAGCTCATACTCACTGATCACCAGTCGGCTGCAGCGATCCGTTCTCCTCACTGACAACTAATGTGTGAGAAGAGAGCCGATAGCCTAGCAACCAGCTCCCTTTTTACATCACATGCGGCTGTGATTGGACACGGGTGTCATGTGATCAGGAGGGCCAATCACAGAGCACTCCTGCCGATCTGAGATGTGCCGTGTCCGTGTGACACAAGCGCATCTGGATCGCGCATGCGATCCCCCTCCTTCTGGGGGACGTTCCTGAAAGTCCACTCAGGAGAGAGCTCCCACCCGGACGTACATTTGCAGTGGTTAGGTGGGAAGTGGATAAAATGAAAAAAAATAAAATAAAATCTTAAAAATTTTTCACCGATTTGGTTTATCCCCTTTGTTTTTTTTCACAGTGATTTGGAAGTTTATACGTTTTGGGATTGCGCAATTCCTTTATATGTACAATCAGACCAGTAAGTCTGATGATTTTCAACAGAACAAGCTGTGCTGCAGATGTAGTAGTTGGGAGGGTTGAGAGAAACCATTTAAAACTGGCAGGGGTGGTTGCAATGGTTGGCTTTTATTTATGTAAAACCTTTATTCCAAAAAGAAAACACAAAACTGTGTGCTTTAACTGCTTATAAAGTGTGAGCTTGAGTTTGGCTTTAATTTGTTAGCATATCAAAATCTGCTAGTACAGCAAACCCCCCCCCCCCCTTTAAAGAATGCTGTTGTCCAAATGTGTCCCCTGTTCTCCTTCATTCGGAGTGGGAGCACGCTTATACAAGAGATGTATTACTGGTCAGATCACCAAATGAAAACAGAGGAAAAATGCCTACAAAAAACAACAAAAAACAAATGCAGCCACAAAATCTAATGATTGGTTAGCTGCAATAAATTACATTTTTGGGTTTAATACCACGTTAAAGAAATGTTTAATACACCTGTAATTAAAGAAAGAAATCATCAAGCGTAATAAGCTACAATACCGTACCTTATCAAGACACACATATTAAAGTGGAGCTCCACCCTAAAGTGGAACCCTCCCCCCCTCCGGTGTCACATTTGGCACCTTTCAGGGGGAGGGGGGTGTAGATATCTGTCTAAGACAGGTATTTGCACCTACTTCCGGACATACAGTTTGCAGGTAGACTGCGGGCAGAATGTCAGTCCCCCCCCCCCCCTTGTGTTTTGGGAAACACAGAGCTCCCAGAACACAGGGAGGACCAGTGAGCACAGCGCAGCACAACTCGCGCATGCGCCGTAAGGAACCGGGCAGTGAAGCTGCAATGCTTTCACTTCCTGGTTCCCTCAACAAGGATGTCGGTGGGGGCAGCAGAGTGACGAGCCATTGCTCGTCTTCTGCTGCCGACATTGCTGGACTCCAGGACAGGTAAGTGTCCTAATATTAAAAAAGTCAGCAGCTGCAGTATTTGTAGCTGCTGGCTTTAAAATATTTTTTTTTTCAGCGGAGCTCCGCTTAAAATATAATCCTAAGGAATGTTAGGTGTTAAAATATTCACTATACTCAAAATATTAGGGTTATTTTTTTATAAAACATTACAATAATAAAAACTACTGCACAAATATTGTGGCAACATATTAGGCTGCAAAACCCCCCATATTTCTTCTCTAGGTCCTCCGTTAAAATCAGTTTGGGGGTTCTCAGTAACTTTTTTTTTTTTTTTTTTATATGCCCTTGTTTACCCTCTTCTGATTATGCTAATGCTTATTTATGTGATTTGGTGATAGGTCCACTTTTAGTTCTGCATACAGTGCTCACACAGATGTTTACTATACAAAACAGGCTAAACCTGGAGGTTTCTCACTAAGCATCAAAGACACAAAAGATAGTCAGTAAGACTGATCACAAATAAGCCAGAGGAAAAATAGAAATAATCTGCATTACCATAACAATTAGAATATTCTTTTTACTCTGGGAAAAGGAAAGAATCTGATTGCATGCTATGGGTACAGTAATGGAATTTAATCCTGAAGTTGGTTATTACATGGTCCAAGCTTCCATTATCACATTTTCTAGAAAGATGCGGTTATGTTTTAAGACTCTAGCAGGGACCTCCAAACTATGGCCCTCCAGCTGTTGCAGAACTTCACGTCCCATGAGGCATTGTAAAACATTCAGACATGACTAGGCATGATAAGAATGAAAGGCAGGAGAAGCTCAATAGCGACCCCTGCCTATGAAAACAGGGACTGAAACAAAAAGATAAGCAGTTAATGTAAATTAATAATTATTTACCTACCATTATCAATAAACTTTATTAAAAAGTCTGGAAGTCTCAAAAGGTCAGGTGACCTGAAGAACCTACAGGAAGACAGTTGAATTTCAACGGTCGCCAGACAAACGGCAGCATGCCCTCCCCCCCCCTCCCTTTGTCAAGGTCTTTGTTATGTGGCTGGTCCCTTCTGCTGTAAGGGGATTGTTGTTATATTAATTTTATATATAGTTCAAGCTTTAATGGTTGAACTATTGGTTATTAATGGTTTAATATAGTTTGAGCTTTGATGGCTGAACTATTGTTATGTTGGTGTAAATTTAGTACGATGGTTATATGAAAATATTTTATTGATAAATTGGTTAATTATAATGCCAATAATAAAGGACCACAGCCATTTTTATCCATACTACAGTTTGTGTGTATTTATTTATTATTAAAAGTTTAATATATATGTTTTCAGCCTCTGGTACCATTGTAGTTCCCGAACAACTTGAGGGCCATAGTTTGGAGGCCACCTGCTCTAAAGCATAAAATCCAAAAAATATACAGAATGAACAGACTTCTAATATGAGTCATGTACATACACTTCACAATTGATGTCATCAAGAGTCACTCGGACATCACTTTTAGATCCGGTTTCCAACAGCTTTCCACTTATTGTTATGTAGGTGCCTCCAGCAAGCACGCCTTCAGTTGGCGTTACCAAAGTAGGTTGTGGAATCTAGGTATTAAAAAAAGGAGATATTTTATTTCACGTTAGCTAGTGATGTAGCATACAGTTTTCGATTCGGCAGTCATAAATAACATTACTGGTGTTTGTAGCACTGACTCAATGCCAAAGAAAGAAACCCTCAGCGAAACTAGAACATTTCCAATTACAATACACTTCACATATGACATGCACTGAGATTATTTTTTGCCCATTTTAGATGGAGTAGACTAGAGGATAGTTAAAGCCCTTGTGGTTTTTCTCCTACCAGAGAGATTTTCTTTCACCTATCGTAGAGTTAACAGGAAGTGAGGAAAAACCCTCTCCAACGCAAGGGAAATCCCTTCCAAGGCAGTTGTTACCAGAACAAGTGCCCCCACTGGAAGATTTCTCATCTATTTCTGGTTTGGTGACAACTTAAAATTTGAGATTTTCCCCCAACTTTCAGTGCCAGTCACTAGGACAAAGAACGAGAGTGAACCTTCCCCATAGATATATTGAGTGTCATGCATTACAACATCATAGCTCCTAACAAACCCTTACTTGGAACCAAATCTTTCTGTCCTTTTCCTCCTCAGTGGTCCCTTTTTTTTGCCCTGCAGTATAGACCTCTATAACATTAACGGTTTACCTACTAAAAGTGTTCCACCATAATAAGCCTTTCATATGACTTTTAGATTATTATATTTCTTATTTGGTAAAAACAGCATAAAGGAAAAAATGCACTATAGCCTCCAAAAACAATGTAGCAGGGCTACATTAAGGGCGCACGGGTGCCGTCAATCCTCTATACATGTGCCCGGACCTTTTCAGGATGCCGGGCGCATGGATTCTAATGTGGAGAGGGTTTTTTTTTTTAAGCCCGATTAGAGCCAGAGGCTCTAATCGGGGCCAGAGGCTCTAATCGGGGCATCAAAATAGGGTAAGCACTGTTTTCCACCTCTACCCCCCAAGAAAAAATTACCACCAGCTGCCACTGCAATGTAGGCGATAGATTAGCATACAAAGACTGCAAAAAATCACCTACCCCAGCCTTGCATTCCCGGTGTGTTTACTAGCTGTGCTGCTGGCATAAAATCATAAGGACCAGGTATTGTAGCAAAACAGGAAACAGATGAGATGTGGTTTGTGGTGAACTTGTGTGTATCCAAAAGCAATCAAATATTAACATGCATTGCCTTGTTTTTTATAGACTGCTGCGTTGACTTGCAACCTTGCAATGCCACTTTTTTCCCCCCTGGAGAAATATGTATTCTGTGGATAACTTAGAATTTGTATAAAGCATCCTCATCAATGTATTCCATAAATGAAAGAAGAAGAAGCAAACAGAAGCTTCTTGGAGTCCCAAAAGGGCAGATGTCAGCTTTGATCTGGAGCTACCGTGCCAGAGAGCATCAGAAATTCCACACTTCCTGTATGCACTAGGAAGAGAGCCAAGAAAAGTCGACAGCTTGTTGGTACCCCTCTATTTGAAGCTGACACTATCCTCTGACACAAAGAAAGCACAGAGCTTAGATCGGAAGGAGCTTATGCAGTGGTGTCAGCATCAGTCTACAACACATTTACATTGCCTCTAGTTATGATAGGAACTAGGGAAGGATCAGAGAAGCTGAGCCATAAGCATCACAGACTAGGTCCTACGGCATTATAACCTGTCATTTTTCTGAGCATTGTCACAAATCAGAAAAGCACTGTTGTTCATAAAAAAAAAGCTCATCAGCGGAAGCTTTCCATAACTATAAAATTGAATATTACACTATACTTTTATCAAATTTGAAGATAGCACCTTTATACATACACACACACACACACTTGAATACATGCCATAAAACCCAGCACTTTGAATCTCATGACATACATTTTTTGTTGACAGTTCTTTAGGATTGGCTGGTTCAAGTTATGTGATATTTAGTGACTCACTCTGCCAATGCAGTTTGTCCATGATTATTATTTCAGAGACATTTCTCCATGATTTCAGTTTACTTAGACAACTGCAGTTGAGTGACATTCACACCAGTGTGCTGCATTAATGAGCATGTGTAATATGCTTTACATGCGTCAGTGAAACCTGGTGTCATTCATTCTGAGTGGCACCCCAATGCACTTTACCAACACATCACACTACTGTGCATTATGGTGCACTGCTAAAAATCATACATGCATGATTTTTAGCTATTTGCAGTGTGCTAGGCAGCCCATTTAAACAAATGAGCTGTCTTATGGCAGCCCATGTTAGTGTTAACACACTTCAGTGAATCGGGCTTCTGCAAATGGACCTATTTGATCCTATTCTAAGTCAGTTGGCTGACTACTAAATGGCAATTAACAGAAAATCATTCATCCAACAGCTGTGCTTTTAACTATGTATTAAATAGGTAACAATAGCCTCTACTGAGAAAAATATGTGGTTTAACCTGTTGAACAATACTTTGAATACATTTCTGGTATGCATACCAAGTCCAAGTTAGTGACAAAGTAATAAAGCCACTAAACCACAACAGCCAGGTAGAAAAAATAAATCAGCGCACAAATTTCTTTTTACCACAAGTTTTCCTTCAAAGAGGTTCCCTTCAGCGCTCCTTTTGAGCAGTACAGTGACTGCACCATCTATTGCAATGAAAACATTTTTTTTTTTTTACTGACCTGGTATGTAAATGTAAGAATGTCCGGTGACACTCCTTCCTTCCCTTTCACTTGTATCTGAATGTTTCCCGCTTTTTCATTAGCCGCTCGTCCCACCTCACATACAACCCTATGCATAACAGAAGATCGTTAAAAATGCAGCACAATACATTTCTACCCCATCATAATGATGCACAAGATAAAATTTATCATTTAGTACTAGAGACTGCTAATTTAAGCAAGAGCTCAGATTAATGTTGTCACCATGTCGCATTGTGCTGAGCGTTAGCCTTATGGACATATGATCACCAACAGAGCTCTGTAAGCTCTCCAAAAGACATGATCACAAAACAATATATTTTAAACCTAGGGCTACACAAGTGACTAAATTTTTCCGCTACTAAAAGATTTAACTTGGATGGTCATTATCTCATTAGCTACACATTTATTGTAGGATGCTGTAAAAGTGATGACTGCCAACATAGCAAAGAGATTTAACTGTCCTAGCCTTAGGTAGGCCATACTGTACATTATGCAAATTTCTTTCATTCAACTTGAAGAAAATCCTTTCATTCCCCCATCATCACTGACTGTGTGAATCCCTCCTGCTGTGTTATTGTATTCAGGACAGTGGGAGGTTTCCCCACCATCAGTATACAATGATCACTGCTGCATAATATCGCCTGCAGCAGTGATAGTATAAAAAAACAAAAAGCCATCGATCGACTTAGGTACAACCAGTCCACTCATAGATGGATCAAAATTCAGCTGATTCTTGTTGAAGCAGCCACATTTTGATCTGTCTATTGCCAACTTAAGCTATCCTGCATTAAAGTGATTGTAAACCTCAGACATTAAATATGAGCAAAATATATCCTTCTATAGTGTGCAATTGTCTTAGCCCAGGCAAGTATAATTTCTGTCTGCTGCCACCTCCTTGCTCTGTAATCAGCATGAGTCACTTCTAGCGAGTTTACCTGACACCAAGAGGTAAAAAGGTGATGGGGGAGGAAGTTCCAGCACACAGCCTGTGATTGACAGCCTCAGCTCTATTTCTGTGTGTAGAGGGGTGTGTCATTTCCCTCCAATCAGCTCCCAAGCCTCCCCTTCACCAAGCTCTACAGAGTTTAACCTCAGCTCCCCACCTGGAAACTCAGACAAGCTGTATAAAATTATGCCCTTTGAATGGATGTAGAGAAGAGAAGACTGCAGATAAACAGGTATAACTTATGTATGAGTATTTCTTTAATCTCTGTTTTATCATCAGGGACTAGTCACTTCACTGGGTATATGTTAGGGTTTATAACCACTTTATATTAACCCCCACCCGGTCATAAATCCAAAGTGGATGGTAATAGTGTTGTATCACATCCCAAGCGCCAATCAGTTTTCCAGTCGATATGCCCAAACCTTCAAAAGTTGGGTATCCTGCAGGGGACTTATCCCATTGCAGGACTTTAATTCCAATAACCCAGCAGTCATTCTCACATCAGACATTTTTTTTAAAAAGGTACATACACTCTATTATCCCAGTACAACGTATTTGTTTAGCTGTCTAATTCGTATAAAAATGCGCAAACGTTTTTGTTTTATTTGTAGATGGAAACCTAAAATGACGGTCACGAGAAAAGTAGTACAGTGTTTGCCATTGCTTTCGTTTTAGTACGATCTAAGTCAGCCTTTCTCAACCGGTGTTCATGGTAGACAAGGGCTGTCAGATGAGCCCAATCTCCCAATCCCCTGCCGAACTGTACATCAGCACTGTGAGGGTACTCTATCAGCCTCAGCCAAGTGAAAGTAAAGGGAGGGGGAGTGTGCTGTGCTCTTGGCTTCTCCCCACAGTACAGTACCTGGCTGTGTGAGGAAAGGGACTGTACTAGAACTTTTTAAAGGGCTTTATACATGTGTGTACGTACATGTGTCTGTGTGTGTACATGTGTGTGCATTTGAGTACGCATGTGTGTACATGTGTCTGTACGTGAGTGAGTGAGAAACTTGTATAGCGCAACACATGCGAACTGAATCGCCTCAGGGCGCTTAGTAACCATTTCCTGCTATATTTTGCCTTCAGAATAGATGGGTTTTGAGTTTTTTCCTGAAGGCCTGGTGATCCACTTCTGTGCGGATACTGGTTGGTAAAGCGTTCCACAGTCTAGGTCCTTGGACTGCAAATCTTCATTCTCCTTTGGAGTTGTATCTGGCCTTGGGTATCTGGAGTAGTTTTTGATTGGTGGAACGGAGAACGCGATGGGGGTTGTGGCATTTTAATTTTTCGCATAGGTATTGGGGGGCACTTCCTAGAACACACATGTGTCAGACAAAGTGCCTTAAACTTAATTCTGTCTTTTACAGGTAACCAGTGAAGGGATCTCAAGGAGGGCAAGATTGATTCCCAGGGTTTTTTCCCCTGTCACCAGTCGTGCCATGTGTTTGTATGTGTGCGTGTATATGTGTCTGTATGTGTATGCATTTGTCTTCCATGTGTGGGTTTGTATGCGTGTACATGTATGTTACTTTTAAACCGGACCACCCTAGTCCTGTTCCAGCAGAACTGTTTTTTTAGGGCTTGTTTAGCAGCAAGGACTCCTGCTCCTCTGAAAAAAAATCCATGCTCAGATCACTTTTCAGAGGCATGTGCCAGGTGGTAAAAAGGCAATATGTTGCCTCCTTAACACCTGTTTTAAGCCCATAAATGCATCACATCGCAATGCACACAGTTGGGGGGTGGTTGCAGCCCCATTCACCCTGGGTATACCTCCAGCTGCAGCCACAGCATGTATAGACCCCAAGCTGCTGCCTCTGCAGCTAAAGGGGGAGGGGGGAGTTCGGGGTGGTAAAAACAGCTCAACCATGTTGTTTTAACGCCTCTCCAACCTGACGTGTGAACAAGCCCTTAGTTCACATCTGTGTGCTGCTTGTAGTAAGGCAGCCTATTCATTTCATTGGGCTTCCCTACCCGCAGAAATGCAGGGAAAGAGGTCCCGAGCTCTTTTTTTAAATTGTACTGCACTAAAAGCACCCCATGTTTGCCGATGTTTGGGGTACTATTAAGAATTAATGGCACCCCTAAAGAGCAGAGCAATGGTCTGTGTCAGGAACGAGCATGATTTTGTGCGTGTTCTGAAACACACAATAACGCCAACCAAGTCTTGGACAGGGGTGCTCAGAAAAAAAAACACTTTTCAAGGGTGCCCCGGCTGGACAAAGGTTCAGAAAAACTGGCCTATGTCTCTGACCTGGATGAAATGTAGAGATAATGAACACTTTACTAATTCTCTTTTACAGGTAAGTAAAAGTGCTTTTCGTGGTCCCCTGGGAATAAACAAGCAGTTAACATTTGCAGTGCAAACATAACCCTACAGCAAAAGGTCTTTAGTTTGTCAGAGTTCAACTTTAATGAAAGATCAATATTTCAACAACATGCTAGGTGTGACAGTGGCACATAATATGCCATTGTATGGTAAATTCATAAAGTGGTCCGTCAAAAGACTGAAATATCAATGCCCTTAAAATGAACAGATCACCCTATGAAAGCATCAAGGCCTAATGACAAGCAGGACCTGCTCCACATAGTGCTCACACGTACTACGTTAAATCCCGGCACTGCTGTGGATAACACCTCAGCCTACAGCAGACATGATCAATACTCTTATATTTCAAGTCTGGCATAAAGGAACTGAGTTAAAGTCTATTTATTACAACCAGCTCATTAAGCACACAAATACTACAGTGAGAGACGGGAAATTTCCACATTTAGAGATGCCAGCTTTCAGACCTGTGTAGTGTCTCACACCATGAAATGCTGTTAAGTTATTCCTACCAGAAATGAAGACTGCAAAAAAACACAATTATTCGGGCCTTTTTCTGACACATTTCTCACAGAATCTTACTACAAAGGAAATACCACTGCTTTAACATTTTAGCTACACGGACCACTTCTGGATCAGTTATCTTAAACTCAATGGGTCGATACCTACATGACAATGGATGCACAAATAGGGTCAGTAGTCAGCGGATCCCACCATCTGCTGCGCCTTCTACGCAGACTCACCCCCTTTATCCCGAAAGAGGACATTGCAGTCGTGGTGGGAACAATCATCAATTCCAGACTCGACTACGCAAATGCCCTCTATCTAGAACTCCACAAATACCAAATCACTCGTCTGCAAGTCGTTCAAAATACGGCCGCTCGACTAGTGACTGGAAAAAAACCATGGGAATCAATCTCACCTTCGCTGAGATCCCTTCATTGGTTGCCAGTAAAAGACAGAATCACTTTTAAGGCACTCTGCCTAATGCATAAGTGTATTCAAGAAAATGCCCCCCAATATCTATGCGAAAAAATAAAAGCCCATAACCCCAATCGCATTCTGCGATCCACCAATCAAAACCTCCTCCAGATACCGAAAGCCAGATACAAGTCCAAAGGAGATCGAAGATTTGCAGTCCAGGGACCTCGGCTGTGGAATGCACTACCAACCACCATCCGAATGGAGTCGGACCACTTGGCCTTCAGGAGAAAGATTAAAACCCATCTCTTCTGAGGTCAAAGGGTTCCTTACCCATGAAATGAATACAGCGCCCAGAGGCGATTCAGTTTGCATGTGTTGCGCTTTACAAGTCTCTCACTTACTCACTCAAAGATAAGTGTGCCTACAGTCAAGCATGATGGTGGGAGTGTCATGGTCTGCGGCTGCATAAGTCCTGCCGGCACTGGGGAGCTACAGTTCATAGAGGGAACCATGAATGCCAACATGTACTGTGACATACTGAAGCTTCTCCGAAAGGATGCTGTTCACACTGCCTGAAGGTCGACTGGTCTTACCGGATCCATAGATGGATAGAAACATTCTTAGAAAGTTTGTTCGTTTTTCTAATTAGTGGGGTCACATCAACATTCGTTTTCAACCACAGTGACAGGAAAATTTGAAGGAGCAGGATGGGAAATTTTTCTTGAATGAACTTTTAACAGTGTATGTGGTTTTCGTTCCATGAAGTCCATTTCTTTCAAAATCAAATGATAAAAGCAAACAACATCTTTCCAAAGACATTTACATTTTCTAAGAATTTTCGTACAAAGACGTTTAAGAATTTCTGCTTCATTTTTGGTCAGATTTACACTTCTAATTAGACAGAGAGAAGTCAAATTAAAATCTAGTAAACCCCGAGAGGTAACTTGCACTAGGGTAACAACTCAAGAAAGGAGATTTGGTTCATTACAGATGCCATTTGGGACAGGCGCTCTTTAAACATTACCTTGTTAGGTACCTGAACCTACAAATGCATCTTCATAGGCAGCAACTTGGCAAGCTGCACTTCACCAGTGTAAGGGGTACAAAGCAAAGCTATTTTTATTAACAAAATGGATGGCAAGGATGGAATTTAGATCTCTGATGTGGCTCTAACTCACACCTATGGCATTTTCCAAATTATATGATCTATTTCACAGCACAGTGATGTAGAGTGATTAGGCACCTGAAAACATTTCTCGTGAGAGTGATGGGTGTCAACCCACTCAGTAATTAAAATAGGGGAATCAGTAAGAGTACCTAATCCAGAAATGTCTTGCGATTTTTAAATGTGCAACATTGATATTATAAACCTGTAAATTCATTGCCATCTAAAGAAAGAATATAAATCATTTGTGGAAAAAATTTACCTGGTAGAAACGGCATACATGTCAGGCTTAAATGTGCAATCCACACCTGCTACCAAAATTTGTCCTATATCCTCAGATTTTACCCCCAAATTAGAGCCCATTATAGTCAGCAATATGCCTCCATTCAAAGGTGCAGCTTTTGGCTGAAACTAAAAAGGAAAAACAATTAGAGAGACAAACAAAAAAACACAGGCTAAATGAATGTCATTTCATCACTAGCAGACAACCACAGCAAATTCTAAATTCAAAATCACACAGATACCAAGAAACATAACCAATGGGTCCTTCCCAGACATACTGTACATAACACAATTCTGCGTTTAATAAAACTGCTTCACATTCTGTGTACATTCATATTGATCACCGTTTGGGATATGTCATGTGGGAATGAGTTTCTCTAAAATTTAGGCAAGTTTTAAAGCTCTTGCTGAGACAGCTTCAGCCAACTAAATTCTGTCTACTTTCTACATGCTGCCTCAAGCGCAAGGCAGGCCTAGCCTTTTCTCCTGAGATATGCATTTTTTCTCAGCAACATGTTTGCTTGGAAGTCGATTGCTATCCTAATGTTATGTTCACTTGGCAGAACCATAGGAGTCATTGTTTTACAAGATTAAAGTCTGGACGGCTGAGAGGAGGTTAAAATGAGGTAACAAAGGCTGACACTGCACCCCTGGGCGGAAATTGGGTTTTCTGAATGTCTAGGCTATGGTGCCAGCTCACTCTCGGGTTCCACAGTATGCCTGGCCTAGAAGCAAAAACATAACTGCAACTGCTATTGGGCTCAACATGGTCTAGCTACACTGTGACTTGTGAAAGTCGCAATAACTATTGGGAAATATAATTTGGATAAGAAAAAAAAATGTTATATGTAGTCCAGGAACTTCTAAATGTATGCTATTAAAACAAATTCTATGACTAGAGATATTGCCTTTAAGACTTTGATTAGAAATGCAAAGTGGGCCACTTAATATAGAGCATCACATGGCCCTGAACCGAAGACTCTATTGCAATGGAGGGAATAACAATGTAAATTAGTTAAAAAAATATATATATAAAATATTTATTTATGGTGTTACTAATGCCTCATGCACACTGGACTTCATAAAAGGGCAGTAGCTTTAACTGTAGAAATCTGTAGAATGAGTTTTTGCTGTAGCTTTTTTTTTAGCTTCTTTTAGCAAAACTAATCTCCCATAAAAGCTTATGGCTCAAAAACGCTGATAAACACAGAATAGCGGTGTTTTTCAGCATTTTTTGGCGTTAAGCTTTTATCAGAGTTTGAGCATTTTTACAGCTGAGAAACTCCTCTTAAAATCCAAATTTTCTGTGGGGGTTTCCCCCCAGACAAAAAACTCATAACAGCCTGTGTGTGTATGGACACATATAACATGCAGGGGAGTTTACTGACTGCAGAAAAAACGTCTGAAACAGCAGCTGTGAAAACATCCAGTGTGCATGAGGCATAAAGAACAATATCTATGGCTTGTGGGGAACAAGTGTAGAAAGGAGGAAAAAAAATTCTACTCTGATATTAAGTGTAAACATTTAACCTCGTTCCACCAATTCAATCCATACATAAATGTCATGGTACTTGATCTGAGAAAAGCTATATATACTTACATATGATGTAGGGCAATATCAAATTCACAATGACTGACATTTATCATACCAGCATTAAGTAAAAAAATCTTTTAAGAGAATCTAAGGACATTTCATCTTCATCAGCCAAGTCACTGATCCACAAGGCAATTGACAAGCATCAAACAGCATGCCGAGTGTGGTGGTATGCATTATAACCACTGCAGATGAGGATAATCATTTATATATTGTACTAGCTCTGCTTTCTGATGAGTACAGTAACAGGCAAGGAGACTGCAGTCATTCAACATTTTCTTTTAACTTATTGTCAAGAAGCAATATTGATTAAATGTAAACCAAATAAAGCACAGCAGAGTTCAAAGAAAAAAAGAAAAACAGCGCAATAAGAAAAACAAATGCTAATAAGCTTAAATTGTTGTGTTTATGTTGTTTAGTGTAGAATAGCCCCAGGTAAAAAGGACCATCATTAAAGGCCCTTTCCCACGTACGGATCCCGTGAGGATCCGTACTGTTCTTATCCACTTGCTCAGCAGGGATCGCTCTGTTGATCCCAGCTGAGCCAGCAGATGACAGGGTGGTCCCTGCACACTGTGCAGGGACCACCCTGTCAGATATCTGCTCTCCCCTATAAGAGATCGGATGAACGCAAATTGTCTGTCCATGTTCACCCGATCCGCTCTGCAGACGGATAGAAAAACAGAATTTTCCTCCGTCTGCAGAATCGGACCACAGCGGGGACCGATGACATTGGGTGTCAGCGGATGTTCATCCACTGACACCCACTATCCCATAGGGATACATGTATATCCGTATTTCATCCAAAACCAGATGGCTGAAATACGGACATACTGTCCGTATGTGTGAAAGGGCCCTAACAAGCAACTATATTCCCCTAAAGTTCATGTAAAACCCAAACATTTATTTTTTGTTTTGCAGTAGGGAATCATTATGTGCTGTGGCCCCCACCTGGGAATTTATTATTTTCTGTACAGGACAACAGAAAGAGGAAATCTCTCCAAAGGAAGGAAATTCCCCTTTTAGGCAGTTCTCAACTCAAAATTGTGTCTTCCTTAACTTTCACTGATCCGCCCGTGTGAAAGAGCCCTAAGGGATCCTTTGCAGTGCATTATTATGTATTATGTTGTGTGCTAACGTGCTGTGTTAAGGCAGATGATCCAAAATAAATGGGCTGCCAATTCACTTTAACATGCTTAAAGTCTAACTCATTGCAAAACAAGTGTTTTTGTTTTTTTAAAGCAGTGGTCTCAAAGTACCGGCCCGCGGACCAGTTATAAATGGCCCGCAGGCAGGGTGGAAGTGAGGGGAGAAAAAAACATTTTTTTTTTTTTTTTTTTTGAGCTGGCCGTTGGTAAGTTATTACCACCAGATGTGAGCTGGCGCCATCTGGTGGTGGCCGTTGGTAAGTTATTACCACCAGATGTGAGCTGGCGCCATCTGGTGGTGGCCGTTGGTATTACAAGTTAAGCATTACAAGTTAAACAGCAATTCTAATGTAATTTTTCACTATTTTTCACTGCCATCTTCTTCCCTCTAATTAGAACCCCCAAACATTATATATATTTTTTATCCTAACATCCTAGAGAGGAAAATATCGATCGTTGCAATACTTTCTGTTACGCCGTATTTGCGCAGCGGTCTTACAAGCGCACTTTTTTGGGAAAAAATTACACTTTTTTTAATTAAAAAATAAGACAACAGTAAAGTTATCCCCATTTTTTTTTAATATTATGAAAGATAATGTTACGCCGAGTAAATTCATACCCAACATGTCACGCTTCAAAATTGTGTCTGCTTGTGGAATGCCAACAAACTTTTTTACCCTTTAAAATCTTCATAGGCGACGTTTAAAAAAATCTACAGGTTGCATGTTTTAAGTTACAGAGGAGCTAGAATTATTGCTCTCACTCTACCAATCGCGGCGATACCTCACATGTGTGGTTTGAACACCGTTTACATATGCGGGCGCTGCTCACGTATGTGTTCGCTTCTGCGCGCAAGCTCGTCGGGACGGGGTGCGTTTTCTGGCTCCTAACTTTTTTAGCTGGCTCCTAGATTCCAAGCAAATTTGTCAACCCTGACTTACACCAGTGCTGGTGGTAATAATGCGCTCGCTGACACCAGTGCTGTGGGTTAATAATGTGTTCTCTGACACCAGTACTGTTGTTTTTGAAGTTTGAAAGTTTGCATGCGGCCCCCCATGGCATATGAAAACTTGTCTTGTGGCCCTCAGGTAATTTGAGTTTGAGACCCCTGTTTTAAAGCATCAGGATAATATTCAAAATATCAGTATCAGTGCAACCCTACTTTACTGGAGGTTAGCAAGAGTAATGCCCCTTACACAGGAGGTGATTGGGAAGATTGTCCCTTACATTGGCAGTTAGTGGGAAAACTGTTCCTCATATTGGTGGTCAGTGAGAAGAATGCCACCTTACACTGGTAGCCAGTGAGAAATTGTCCCCTTACATTGCTTAGTCCATGAGGAAAATGTTCCCTTACACCGCTAGTAAGGAAAATATCCCCTTACACCACTAGTCCGTGAGAAAAATGTCCCCTTACATCGCTAATCAGTGAAAAGAATGTCTCCTTACACTGGTAGCCATTGAAAAAAAAATGCTCCCTTCAGTGGCAGTCAGAATTACACATTTACAGACAAAAAACCCTGGTTGAGAATGATTGCTCCAATACATAAAGAAGGGAGAAAGCTATAAATCTGTGCAAAGGGTGTCTTAGTGCATGGGAGCTCAACATGGGGTATATCAATACTTGCTATCACTAGTGAAGAACATTGTACAAATAAAAAAAGGAAATGTTTTGAAATCTTACATCTGTGATGACGGGAGCAGGACATTCTGAAGCAGGTGAATTATTGCACGTAGGTTTATAAGCACATTTGTTGTCACACCAGGCACAATCGTATTCCACATTAGCAGCCAGGCACAAGCTACAGTCACTTCTTCCAAAAAAACAATTGTATAATTTTACTAGGAAAAAGAAAAAAACAATGATTAGCTAAAAGAGAAACATTAGATATTTTAAAATAATAATGCTCATTAATCACAAGGTCCATAAAAATGCTACAATTTCATAATGGCATTTAACTATGTGCATTTAGTAACATAGTTATGTTATATTTTCTTCATATGCTCACACAAGCCGCAGTAACAGGTTGAACACGGATGATCCTTAAGGACCGCCGCACGACTATATACACGTCCCCTTTAAGAAGCCCAGCCATGGGGGGGGGGGGCTGCTGCACACAGAAGGATTTTTATCATAATGCAAAGAACCTTTAGAACTACTTTAAGGTATTCCAATGCATAATGAGCATTAAAAATGGGCACCTGGCTTTTTTTTATTTTGCCCCTCCACTGCCTCCATGGGGAGCAGCATTGTGTCAGAAAAAAACGCTTCACAGAGCATGAACTCATTTTAATGGGCAGAAAAGAAAAAATTTTTCTCCTTTATCCTTTTTTGCCCCTTTCACACATTTCACTCACATATACACTCACATTTATTTTCTCACCACACTCACACATTTCTTTCAATCCCCCCTCCCCCCCTCCCCTTCATTAACTTTCATCACATAACATTTTATTTTGTTCAAGTGTTCATTCATTCTAATCAGTCACATTTTACACATCTCGCCCTATCACACCGATACCAGTATGATGTTAGGATTTGGTATACTTCCATCCACACCTTTGCAATACCAGCATTGATGTATTAAGACTTAGTAACATATTCCATTCCAATACTTACCTCCTACATATGCCCATGTTTATGATCCTTTTAGATCATTACATGTGGTCGGGGTCATAGCCCAATGGATGTTATTTATGCTTATGTAACACTATTAGTACCCACATTATTACTCCTATTAAATTAAACTAAATATTCAATCAATACAGGTGTCTTCTGGTCGTCTCCTCCCCCTATGGTCCACACTTGCGACTCCTTGTAAGCCTTGTTTGGTGGGTTCCCGTCAGGTAGAACGGGGTTCTCTTGTTATGGGGGTCTTCGGATCATTTTTACTTCTCAGCAACCATCTCTGATTACATGCTATTTCATTAATCCTCGAGTGGTAAATATAATTTCAACTATATCCTCTCAGCAGATATTACACATTTTTGTTAGAGGGATGTAATTTTAATAATTTTTCTAATTATATCCATCAGAGTACAATTCCCCTGAAGAAGACCGTGACAGTTTAGGTTGAAACGCGTCGGGGTACTCATACGGAAACCAATTGAACTACGATGTAACATGTATTGTATTGTTATTGATTTTTGCCACTGTTATTTCTTTATTCATGTATAATCAGAGTGTACTATATGTATATTATCTACACTTTTTTACAAATGCTCCAACCATGTTGTACATTTTATTGTAAAACAATGTTGAAACCAAGTAAAGATTTTAACTTCAATATTATTTAACTACTGTTATTTACCAAGAACATCATGCCGCTAAAAAAAAAAACACTGGGGGACCTTCCCATTTGCATTTTCGGGGTGCGCGGCACACGGACTCCACGTATGCGTTTTTCCTTGTTTCGTTTCAAAAAAAATATTATGCTGGGCAATAAAATGAACACCCAAGCGCTTGACACACCTAAACGTGTCTGGATGCATTTATACACGTCAAACTTGCCAAAACACTAATGCAAGATGGGAAGGCGTTTAGGGGAGCTTGATAAATGCCCTGCGTGTATGAGACTTAATGCAATCCTGTACTGATGAAGTATAGAGGCTACCAGAGTTGACCACACGCTCTAAGATACCAACTCCCTGGAAGTTATTCTGGTCCAGTTGTAGTACTGAGTAACGGTCTGAGAACAATTAAGCAGATTAGGGCCCCTGGCTCTCAAAAATTTTGAAAAGGAACAGCCTGACCACTAAATTTTTTATAGAAAAGGGTTAGCAATGGCCAGAATTCTCTGTACATATTACTGTGAATTCACTTTGTTATTGAATTGGGAAACCCAATGCTTGACAAATTTCACATAAACAAATCCACACTGCAATGAAGAGAAACATATAAAAAAAATAATCATACCATTCAGCTTGCTATCAACCTTCTTGTCATTCTCTTTGTTTAAAATGAATATATCCAGAGGGACGATCTCTTTATCTTGAATTGAGAACTAGAGAGAGAAAGAAAATAAACTCTGCTTTACACCACTCTGACTTATGTGTTTGGCCAGCTTGGCCCAAAGAAACAAAGGTGTATAAAAAGGTGGAGTTCAGCTTTAATTCTGGACACACGCACAAGCGGGCACTTTCCCCCCCTTAATGCCCAGGCCAGCTTTCAGCGCTGTCACACTTTGAACAACAGTTGTGCAGTCATGCAACACTGTACCCAAACAAAATTGTTATACTTTTGTTCCCACAAACAGAGCTTTCTTTTGGTAGCATTTAAAAACCACTGTTTTTTTTTTTTTGCTAAACCAAAAAATTAATTAAAAAAAAAAAAGACAGGAGAAAAATAAAAATAAAACAAGTTATTTGTTTCCGTTATAAAATTTTGTAAATAAGCACGTTTTCTCCTTCACTGATAGGCGCTGATGGGCACGGATAAGGCTGCACTGATGGGCATGGATAAGGCAGCACTGATGGGCACGGATAAGGCAGCACTGATGGGCACGGATAAGGCAGCACTGATGGGCACGGATAAGGCAGCACTGATGGGCACGGATAAGGCAGCACTAATGAGGTGGCATTGATATGCAGCACTGATGGGCACTCATTAGGTGGCACTGAAAGGCCGCACTGATGGGCAGCACTGACAGGCATTACTAATGGGCACCGATTCCCAACCCAGGCAACCCTGGTGATCCTGGCTGGGCATCCTCGGGGGGCTGCGCTTATATATAATCAGCGCAGACCCCCCGTCAGGAGAGCAACCGATCAGCTCTCCTCTACTTGCGTCTATCAGTGCGAGTGGAGGACAAGCCAATACACGGCTCTTCCTGTTTACTCTATGATTGAACACAGCTGATCAAATGGTAAAGAGCCTACATCAGAGGCTCTTTATCGAGATCAGTGATGCGGTGGTTCAGACTGACACACCACACTAACGATTGCTGCGATGCGCGCCCCCACGGGCGTGCGATCGCGGCTTATCCTGCTGGATGTCATATGATGTCCAGTCATGAGAACTTAACCACTTTGCGCATGACATTCTGTTATATGGTGGGCAGGAAGTAGTTCTCATGCTGCTAGTAAATAAGTAAATATATAGGAAAGTATATTATAGTCACTTTAAACATTTTTTTTTTTACATTTCTTCAGTTACGTTCTGGTTTCTTGCCTAGGCAAATGACGTCATACATTCCAAAAGTCTTCTGGAGGGGAAGAACAGTTCTCTTAGCTAAGGACACTCTCCTGCATGCATGCTTAAGAGAAGGGCAGATGGAGTCCAGGAAGAAAATGCTGCATGAATCATCTGCCCTTACGCAAAATGGCCACAGCCAGAAGTGCTGGGGGGTGTTTTTCAAAGTGATTTCTCAACAAAATAAAGCATAGAGACATGGATAGATAGGTGAGTTTGCTTCAAATATTAAATATGAATTGTATAGTGTTTTTGGTTTGTGGTGCTCACATGCAGTGAGGAGCCGCTTACCAGCTAGCTCAGATTGTTAGTCTGTTTTTGTATTTCACAAATTGCAGAGGGAGTGTAGAATGACAGCAAACATAGTATTTGAACTAGAGAAAATTTTGATACTGCGCTAAACTAACTAAATAAACAACAAAAGTGAAGAAAAGCTGCAACAAAAATTGTGATATACACACAATAAAGATCAAAAACAAAACGGATTAGTTGCGCTAACAGTGAATGAGTGTAAAAAATCAATATGATTGAAAAAAATATTGTCCATGGGTATACAAAACATCATACATAATAATGGTATATAGTGAAAAGTTCAATTTTCAGTGAAAAAAATTGTTGGATGAAATTGTGCCCGTGACTAAACAAAAATAGAAATCCTCCACCGGTGCAGTAATTGAATAAATATCTATGCGCTTACCGGAAGGGCAAGCAAACAGGGCTTGCAGCTGAAATCCCCCAGCTAGGGTCTTTAATGGAAATCCAGATATTATTCCTCCAAATTGGGTAGATAGTTCCGAAATCCAAGAAGCATGTAAATAAATGTATAAGCAAATAGTGATGCACCGTAGACAAATGAACATAGGCACACCAAGGGAAAACCTCCACCGAAAAGAATCACCAAATAAAGGGGACTCTTACCAGAAATAAGTGATAAAGAGCTTGTGGCCAAACCCAGCCAGGGCCTTTAGGGTTAAATCCAATCAATCGATTCTCTCACAAAGCAAGACCGAATATATCACCATAAAAAAGAGAGATTCCACATAGTGACGTACCATAGGTAAAAAGATTTAATAAGGTAGATGCACTTACATGGGAACAGATAAAATCAGCATATAAAAGATTCGAGCCGGCCGGCTACTACAAACGCCCGTCCTTCGGGACCTAGACGCAGCACGTCAAAGCGTCTCCTCCTCCCGACGTACGTTTCGTCAGTATGTGACGTCGTCTGGGGAACGGGCGACGCAGTGACGTGTCGCGCTTAAATACACATTATAAAAAACCAAGCCTCGATATGGGTAAAGTCACGGCTAACACGCGGTAGGAAACGACCAATCGCGGAAGCCGCAACACACATCCAGGCAGATACTGCATAGACGTCGCAGAATAATCACTGCAACGTCGGGGCAGCTTTTTTAAATCAAACTGATAAATAATCACAATAATATATCGATAAAATAGTGAAACCATAACAATGAGATCTATATATATCGGGGCTATGTACACTCTCAAGCCGAGCCAACCACTCTGGCCCAGGGAAGAGTGCCAATTATCACTCATAGAGGAATGAGGCCCAATAATTCTCATTATAAATTATTAACAGAAAAAAGAAAAAAAGAGAAAAATCAACCTCACTATATGTAAATCATTGAGATAGCAAAAGGTTGAATACAATAAGGCCTGATTTAGTAGTACGGAAACTAACTTAAAGGGCCAGACCATATAATGGATACTCACAAATAAAAATAAATGAATAAAAATAAAATTAGAAAATAAAAATAAAAAATAAATGTGTTATAAAGCAAATCCTTGGTTGACACCAATAACACATACATCAAAAATCACCAAACCAAGATATATGAATTCGGGATTAGTTGTGGAACTCGCCCCATTAGGGGTCCACAAACAAAAAGAAAAATTCTTTTATAGTTAAAATAAAGCCTATGAGGGGCTCAACTTGAGTGGCCATATAACAAATACCGCCCATAAAAAACTCGACTTAAATTAACATAGAATAAAAACAAAAGCAAAAATGACTTAATATAACAAAAAATAATTGAGATTACCTTATGCATTGTTGATAAAAGCATTGACATCTACCTCCACATTTAAACCGTGGGGGGTATAACATTTAACCTTATAAATCCATCCCATTTCAAGTCTAGAAGTTTTTTGTTATATTAAGTCATTTTTGCTTTTGTTTTTATTCTATGTTAATTTAAGTCAAGTTTTTTATGGGCGGTATTTGTTATATGGCCACTCGAGTTGAGCCCCTCATAGGCTTTATTTTAACTATAAAAGAATTTTTCTTTTTGTTTGTGGACCCCTAATGGGGCGAGTTCCACAACTAATCCCGAATTCATATATCTTGGTTTGGTGATTTTTGATGTATGTGTTATTGGTGTCAACCAAGGATTTGCTTTATAACACATTTATTTTTTATTTTTATTTTCTAATTTTATTTTTATTCATTTATTTTTATTTGTGAGTATCCATTATATGGTCTGGCCCTTTAAGTTAGTTTCCGTACTACTAAATCAGGCCTTATTGTATTCAACCTTTTGCTATCTCAATGATTTACATATAGTGAGGTTGATTTTTCTCTTTTTTTCTTTTTTCTGTTAATAATTTATAATGAGAATTATTGGGCCTCATTCCTCTATGAGTGATAATTGGCACTCTTCCCTGGGCCAGAGTGGTTGGCTTGGCTTGAGAGTGTACATAGCCCCGATATATATAGATCTCATTGTTATGGTTTCACTATTTTATCGATATATTATTGTGATTATTTATCAGTTTGATTTAAAAAAGCTGCCCCGACGTTGCAGTGATTATTCTGCGACGTCTATGCAGTATCTGCCTGGATGTGTGTTGCGGCTTCCGCGATTGGTCGTTTCCTACCGCGTGTTAGCCGTGACTTTACCCATATCGAGGCTTGGTTTTTTATAATGTGTATTTAAGCGCGACACGTCACTGCGTCGCCCGTTCCCCAGACGACGTCACATACTGACGAAACGTACGTCGGGAGGAGGAGACGCTTTGACGTGCTGCGTCTAGGTCCCGAAGGACGGGCGTTTGTAGTAGCCGGCCGGCTCGAATCTTTTATATGCTGATTTTATCTGTTCCCATGTAAGTGCATCTACCTTATTAAATCTTTTTACCTATGGTACGTCACTATGTGGAATCTCTCTTTTTTATGGTGATATATTCGGTCTTGCTTTGTGAGAGAATCGATTGATTGGATTTAACCCTAAAGGCCCTGGCTGGGTTTGGCCACAAGCTCTTTATCACTTATTTCTGGTAAGAGTCCCCTTTATTTGGTGATTCTTTTCGGTGGAGGTTTTCCCTTGGTGTGCCTATGTTCATTTGTCTACGGTGCATCACTATTTGCTTATACATTTATTTACATGCTTCTTGGATTTCGGAACCATCTACCCAATTTGGAGGAATAATATCTGGATTTCCATTAAAGACCCTAGCTGGGGGATTTCAGCTGCAAGCCCTGTTTGCTTGCCCTTCCGGTAAGCGCATAGATATCTATTCAATTACTGCACCGGTGGAGGATTTCTATTTTTGTTTAGTCACGGGCACAATTTCATCCAACAATTTTTTTCACTGAAAATTGAACTTTTCACTATATACCATTATTATGTATGATGTTTTGTATACCCATGGACAATATTTTTTTCAATCATATTGATTTTTTACACTCATTCACTGTTAGCGCAACTAATCCGTTTTGTTATAGTATTTGAACTGTTGTTGTCAACAAAAAAACAAAATGCTTATGGTCGTTTATAATCTTCTATACACTATAATAGCGAAGTGCTGTGAGGCAATGTAATTGGCTATATTTTAAAACATTTCTTAATCTTTTTCCAGTTTCAGGCTTAGCTAGCAGTTTACTTTTTTTCTTCCCCTGCAAAGGCAAATTACAAATTGTTCATAATATTTTTCTAAAAGTGGAATAAGAGGACAAGTGCTTAGATTCCAAATATGTCCAGCACTGGACCTGGTACAGACTTTTGGTCTGCCATTCTCAAAATAATAAAAAGCAATCATTCATATTGTAATATCCACCTGCTAAGATATCAGATTTATGTGAAAAAGCACATTTCTATAAGTTACTGCCCATTGCTCTCCGTTTGAATGTGTTTATTTACTTTTCAATACAAAAATAGAAATCATGTGGTCAGGTATGTAACATGTATATCGCAAAAAGTCACATAGCAAGGTTTATATCGCAACCATTTATAAAAGTTAGCTTGGTGTCTAAGCGGGGGATACACAAACAGCGTTGGTATGATGTTATATGGCAAGGCGAAGCTACGTCCCTTAGTTGGACATCCTTTAAGGCTGGGTTCACACATGTTTGGCTGTGGTTTGCAGTCAGTTTTTGGATTCCGGAGCAGTTGTGTTCCCCGGTACTGGGGTGATTCAGATGCAAATTTTTACTTGAATTTGAACCTGAACCGAACCTAAAATTGCACAGGACCCTTTAAAAACGGGCCGAGGCCACCCTGGACATGTGTGAACTGGCTTCATTGCAAGTCATTCCGGTTCACATGTTATATGCGAATTGAACCGCGTCTGATTCGCATATGTGAACCAAGCCTTAGGTTCCAAAAGGCATAAGTGAAACCTTGTTTCATAGGGCAATTATGTAAAATACCTGGCAGACTTGTAAAGCATGAAGAGGAAAGTAGTAAGGCAGGCGGTGAGACGGGAAAAGAGTGTACACGGGGGAAAGGGTTTAAAGAGTGGGTTCAAGGCAAGAGTTGTCCCCAATGGCTAGGATATCCTAGTGGATGTAAGTAGTGAGGAGTGACATGTTAAAGTCATTTTGGGAGATAAAGCTTGATCAAATTTTGGTAAATGTGGGAATGGAGACAGGGCAGAAATTGCAAAAAGTTCCTTCTTCGGGAGGAACCAGTTCATTTCATTTTAACTTGCTTGATAGCATGTGTTGGCAGCATTAAATATCAGGCGCTGAAGCTTGAATTGCATATGGATTCAATTCTTGGCCTTAAGAAATAGATGCCCTTCTTTAACCCAATACAGCAAGTTAGCTTTTTAAGTCAGATGACCTTTAGATACTGTATATAGCTAACTGTTTAGAAGCATATTTAGAGAACATGAAGACCTATAGCATACTAGTGCAAAAACCACAACCAATGGCCGAAAAATAGAGAATTGTTTAAAATGATTTTCTAGACTTTCTCTGCAGACAATGGTTTTCAAGACGTTTGTAATAATAAATGAAGGAATGTTTAGGGCTAAAGAGATATTTGAGAATGATCAGAGTGCAAGCAAATGTAAACATATTACCCCAAAATCTGAAAATAATGGGAAAATGTGCTGCTGTTTATACTTTTAAAATAATTAATATTGACGTAATAATCATTGAAGGCCAGTTCACACCATAGAAATTCAGCCCGGATGCGTTCCAGATGCTTTTCTGTTTTTGACGGATTCCTGTGCATTTTTAATGCAGTCCAGTGCATTTTTCCCTTTCTTTTTTCTTAACCTTAAATAAGGACAGGTATGTTCCAGTGCGCTTTTGATGCTTTTTACAGCATTCCAGTACAGTCCAGTGCAGGAAAAATGCAGCATGTTCTACTTTTTTTTCTGGAATTGGAATGCACTGGAACTTAAAGCACTTGTGTGAACTATGACATTAAAAACTATATAACCTACTTTCCATGGGTTTTTGATGCAGAAAAGAAAACACACTGGACTGCATGTGAACTGGCTCTAAATCTATCTTAAAAATATTCCACTTATGGTCAGCCTAATGAAAGAAAAACATGGCTTCAAACAGCCTAAACACAATTAAAAAAAAAAAAAAAAGAAAAAAAAAACATGCATTAGCATGTTTCACAAGAAGAGATTTAAAAAGTGAAATTAAATGGAGTTTATTTAAAAAAACAAACATGTCATACTAACCTGCTCTGTGCTGTGGTTTTGCACAGAGCAGACTGATTGTCCTCTATTTTGGTATCCCGTCGGCGCTCCTGGCACCTTACTCCTGCCCTCATAGCAAGCAGCCTGTTGTTGCCCTGTGTATCCATTCATACACGGTACGGCTTCACCCCCACTCAACCCTCATTAGCGGACTGGCTATGATTAGCAATGGCTCCCGCTGTGGTCGCAGCCAACGAAGAGGACGAGATCCGGGATAATCGCTGCTCTCTTGCACATTGCTGAATCAAGATGGGGCTCAGGTAAGTATTGGGGGGGCTGGGTTGCTACACACAAAGTGTTTTACCTTCATGCATAAAGGTAAAAAACCTTGAGCCTTTACAACCACTTTTTTAAAGCGGGAGTAAACCCATAGATTTAACAGTTTTAAAAAGACTGTTACATTTCCGGCACATTGGTTGTGTTCTCAACCAAACTGTAAAACCATTGAATGGCTGGTGTCATAACTGATCACATGTGCAGATTTATGGCTGTTGAAGATTAAACATAGTCCAAGATGGCAGCTTCCTTGGCTGAAAACAATAGGACGATTTACTTCCAATTTAATATTCACATCTTTAGTTATATAGCACAAAAAAAAAAAAAACAAGTAGATCACACTCAAAGTGTATGGCCATATGTGTCTCTATCATACTTTAGTTACCTGACAAATAAAAAGCTGAAACGTGCCGCAGTACTTTTTTAATAGGATAAGAAACCTGAAAAATCGCTTAAAACATTAGTGACCAACAAATCGCATAATCAGCGACTGATGAAGTGAATAAGTATATAAACTTAAAACAAAAAATAGGTAGAAAAATGACAACAAACATATGCAATAGTAGCAAGCAGCAGTGTGAACAAATGCCGCTCACCCTCAGCGAGGGTCCTGTAGGGTCATTCAAGTCCAAACAGAGAAAAATAATAATAATAAGTGGCAGTCCAAAAAGTAACTACTTGGAAGTCCAAAAGTTAGCACAAGAGATGTAGCAAAAAAACTGCAGATATTCAATCAAAAAAAACACAGGAGCAGGGATATAAATCTTCAGTATTATGCTTCCATCAGATAAGGTAGATAAATGGCCGCTTACCGACTCAGATGGACGTCAATTACGGAGATCATACGAGCTCAGCACACAAGGATTGGTTCACCAGGCTCCGGACATGGAAGTCAATCCACAGCAGAAAAACCCCTTCACCTCTCCATGGAACACCGAACACTCCCTTGGATCAGCTGGATCTTTATCTTGGCGTATATGCACAGTCTCCTCTCAGGACAGTGACTGAAGATTTATATCCCTGCTCCTGTGTTTTTTTTTTATTGAATATCTGCAGTTTTTTTGCTACATCTCTTGTGCTAACTTTTGGACTTCCAAGTAGTTACTTGTTACTTTTTGGACTGCCACTTATTATTATTATTCTCTGTTTGGACTTGAATGACCCTACAGGACCCTCGCTGAGGGTGAGCGGCATTTGTTCACTTCATCAGTCGCTGATTATGCGATTTGTTGGTCACTAATGTTTTAAGCGATTTTTTTAGGTTGCGCATTATTTCTTATCCTATCACATATCTTTAGTTTACTATTTCAACTAATTTATAATTGCAGCACCTTGTCATATTTTTATGTCACACTTTAATATTGTGTCCTAACAGGAACAATAACATTCACTTCCTTGGTGGAATTTTTTTGCACTTTGTGGCACTATTATACACCTCCCTTCTTGGGGATAGCGCGGATCAAATCCATTTACATTTTTAGCAGTGCTTTTGTACTCAAACACTCTTACACAAGTAAGAGGACTACTTAGCTGATCCAGAGAAAAATTCACTTTTAGAAAGAATTGTTGTCTTGACTGTTCCGGTCATTTGTTGGATATGGTATAAGGATATTTAGATTTTAAAGTGCCACTGTTTTTAAAATAATACTCCACAGAGTGCTGCACTTAGGATAAATTATAATTTGTACACATACCGGTGGAAGGGTGAGTGAGAATGTGTCATCTTCTTTTTGTACAGAGGACCTCAGCTTTAGATTATCGTTGCCAGCAGCAAAGGTTTCGGACTAAAAGAAAAAAAAAAAAAAGAAGAAGAAAAAAAAAAGTTCATGAGAAACTGAGACAGCATTAAACATAGAAGATACAGCCACCTAAACATACAACGGCATGATTGGTATCGGTGGTTATTTATGTATCATACACTAAAATGAAACCAAATACTCTTTGTGGCATACTATTCTGTATAGTATGACAAGTGAAATATCTGTGTCCAGGTGCTAAAACAACTTTTCCAGATTTCTGTGTAACGGATTCAGGCACTAACCTTGATCCTCCTGAGTCAACACTTTAAATCTAATGCATGCTCAGAAAGGATTAAAGTGAGAGAAAAAAAAAAAAAACATGATAGGACAGAACGTGAGGGGGACATTCAAAACAAAGGGACACATCTTTAGATGGAAAGGACTGAAGTGTCATGCAATTACCTGCAAAAGGTCAAGATTCATCCCACTAAAAGTGATGATAGTCTCCCTATTCATTGGGATAAATTGTGGCTTCGGGTCGTAGAACTGTGGACAGTTACCTTCCTAAAAAACAAATTACAACTCTAGAATTGAGGCAAAATCAAGTGATAAGTATTGCTTACAAAAACATACATATGTCACTGAATAGTGATGGTGGTGGCACAAGACCCAAAGACATATTAGTGTATCTATAGCACAAACTTATTTTTAGATTTGGATAACATTGGGGAAAAGGAACTGCAGATTTTGCCTCACTCCCTCGAAACCGAAAGTGAGGGAAATCTCATTGGCATTGGCTAGCATTAGATAGAATAATGACAAACATTTTTTGGGTATGCACGTATGGGTATACACAAACTAATTTAAGGTGGGAATTGGTTTCTGACAAGTAAACATGAACTTGTACACATTTGAACATGCAAGAGTTAATTAAAACAAAGTGTGGGCCCCTTCACACTTGGAGCAACACACGTTACAAGCACGTTTTATAAGCTGGTATAATACGGTTCCATTCATTATGAATGGCTGCCCAATGCACCTTCTGACAAACATAAATTGCAGGACATCATGTAATAAGACACTTTGGGCCAGATCCACAGAGCAAGTATGCCGGCGTATCTACTGATACGCCAGCGTACTTTCAAATTTCCCGCGTTGTATCTTTAGTTTGAATCCTCAAACCAAGATACGACGGCTTCTGGGTTCGATCCGACAGGCGTACGGCTTCGTACGCCTTCGGATCGTAGGTGCAATATTTCGGCGCCCGCTGGGTGGAGTTCGCGTCGTTTTCCACGTCGGGGATGCAAATTAGCGATTTACGATGATCCACGCACGTACGCGCGGCCGTCGCATTTTCTAACGTCGTCTGTAGTCGGCTTTTTCCGGCGTGTAGTTAAAGCTGGTATTTTGCGGCGTATAGATAGAATTGCCATGTTAAGTATGGCCGTCGTTCCCGCGTCGAAATTTGAATTTTTTTTTTTGTGCAAGTCGTCCGTGAATAGGGATGGACGTAACTCACGTCCAAGTTTAAAAAAATGACGTCTTTGCGACGTCATTTCGCGCAAAGCACGGCGGGAAATTTCTGGACGACGCATGCGCAGTTCATTCGGCGCGGGGACGCGCTTCGTTTAAATGAAACCCTCCCCCAACCCGGCCAATTTGAAATCCGCCGCCAGAAATACACTACATCGCCGTAACTTACGGCGCAAACTCGATGAGGATTTGAATATACGCCAGGTAAGGTACGGCGGCGTAGTGCATCTCTGATACGCTGCACCTAACTAAATGTATGTGGATCTGGCCCTTTATTCATGTCTCTGTGTGCAATTTCTTGCATAAAGCTGATAATACTATAAAACGCCCATGTATGCCTAAACAGCTATTATAAATAAATATAATATATGTTTGGAGGAAAAAAAGACAAATATATAAATGCAGAAGGAAAATACCGAGCTCCCTAATGGTGATTGGACACCTTAATAAATTATTAAATAAAATGCACTTAACAATGTGGCAAGTGCCATGATTGCATATAAAAAGCTGCAGTTTAGAAATGTGAGACCGCACATCAAAAATAAAGGAAAAGAAACTGCGCTGTAAATCCAAACATAAATATAAATACATGTAGTGACTAGTATCCAATTAACAATTGGATGAAAATTAGACACTCAATAAATCTGTTTTGAGACCATCAATAAAACTTTACAGTGTATGTCGTGTTAAAACAAAATAAGTCCAATGGCAGCAATAATGAAAATCCTGATTATGTGACTTTCAAAGGCAGGTCCGCGATGGTAAGAGTGATGGGAAGGACCTATTGTGCCACCCAATAACACACATGCACCTCCACCAGATAAAAGGCCTGCTTACCAGAACACAGGCTATATAAAGCCCATCAATCGGTCAAACTTCTGGGCAATGTTGTTCACACCAAAAAAAGGTAAGTATGGGAAAACCAGACTGGATGGGGATTATCACCTCAGTAACCTCAGAATCCTCATTCGTATTCCAAAAAAAGAAAGCACTCGCATAGCATTATACTGTATGTATGCATTTAATAAAAGAAAGGCAGATATACCTACAAACACGTGACTTGTGAAAAGCAATAAATACGTACAAATAAAGCCGATCCCGACGATCGTTTCGTCTCAGTTGACGTGCTGACGTCATCGCCCATAGGACGGGTTGTCTGCACGCCGGGCAGCTTTGATTCTACATTTTTTATTACTTTTCACAAGTCAGATGTTTGTAAGCATATCTGCCTTCCTTTTATTAAATGCATACATACAGTATTATGCTATGCGAGTGCTTTCTTTTTTTGGAATACGAATGAGGATTCTGCTGTTACGGAGGTGATAATCCCCATCCAGTCTGGTTTTCCCATACTTGCCTTCTTTTGGTGTGAACAACATTGCCCAGGAGTTTGACCGATTGATATGATTTATATAGCCTTTTATCTGGTGGAGGTGCATTTGTGTTATTGGGTGGCACAATAGGTCCTTCCCATCACTCTTACCATCGCGGACCTGTCTGTCACATAATCAGGAATTTCATCATTGCCGTCATTGGACTTATTTTGTTTGTTTTAACATGACACACACTGTAAAGTTTTATTGATGGTCTCATCACAGATTTATTAATTTTCATCCAATTGTTAATTGGGTACTAGTCACTATATTTATTTATATTTATGTTTGGATATACAGCGCAGTTTCTTTTCCTTTAAATATATAAATGCACTGAAAAAATAAATAAAACAAAAATTTAAAAAAAGACCTTTACTAAAAATAGGAACCACATGAATGAAAATAAAATAAATGTGCAGGTCCCACCTGCTCACTCACTTCCCTATGTTCAAGCAGGCTGTACTAGTTCAATTTCAGCACTCAGAAAAATCAATTAGCTCTACTTAACGATCGAAGCTGCACAGCAAATTGCCATTTAGCTTAAGCAAACTGGATCAACAAGGTAATCAGATTTATTAAATCTGTACTGCCTTTATTAACCAGATGTAGGATATAATCAAGAGTGCTTTGTAAATATGCGAATGTCTGGTAAATTTATACACTGCCTATACTATAATGTAAAATCTTATCATTGTGCTTAGGAAAAGCAATACATCACACATGTGTCAATTTAGCACCAGATTGAAAGGCAGTGCCCAAAAACTTTCCTTTGCAGAAATAAGCAGGCAGCAGAAGCTGTAAATCGGGTATTCTGCAGTGATTTACTTATATGCTGTGAATAGCCTATGACGGTAATTTGATTTCCCACTAAAGCCTGGTACACACTCAGTTTTTGTTTTTATTTAACCCAGCGGGTTTTTCTGCATGCACGTCCGACAAAAGCTGGCCAGGCCGAATGTCAAACATTTTTTATTGAATCGTCTGATGTCGCCCGGCAATCGGCACGTGTGTACGGGGCTATAGTCACAACAGCTGAATAATAGGAGATAAAAATCCACCTCCCCGTCTATCTATGCCCATGAAATACTACCATGGGTAATAATTATGTAAATCATCCCATTAAAAATGCATACTACAGTAATGGCCAAACTGAAGACTTCTGCAAAAAACATATTGATGTTAACTTCCAACATTAAACTATAACTAAAGGCAACTTTTTTTATATTTATTAATGCATTAAGGGGAAAAACCTTGAGGGTTTATAACTCCTTTAATTGCCATCTGTGTCCCCATTATCTCTCTATTTCTCCTGTTTACCATTGAACCTGAAAGTAAAAGAAAGAACATTTTTGGGTTGTCCCCAGAACAGTAAGAGGGAAAAACTTTCAATTAAGACCCTAGTTCTGATGACCTGGGGGTCCCCAAGAATCTCCCTTAATTTGCAGGGATTTACTATCACTTCCTGTTTTGGCTAAGGGTCAGGAAGTGAATGTAAATCTCCCCTATGGTACACAGAAGGCAAAAAAAAAAAAAAAACTTTACAGGTGTATTAACCCTCCCTTACTCTATCCAAAAAAAAAAAAAAAAAACATGGTTTTGTCTATAGTTCTACTTTAAGCCAAAAGCTTGGTCATTTTTTGATACACAGGAAATGCAACAGAAGTAACTTGCCAAGTAAATGACTCATACTTCCAAAATAAACCTGTCTCTACAGCCTACGTATTCTGCCCCTTTCACATGGGGCAGAATCTGATTCCCTCAACAGGGGATCTGTTTGCTGATCCCCTGTTGAGCAGAGCAAGCGGATGATAGGTCCATAATCCACTCAGTTTCTGCGGAGTGGACATAGACAGAGCCCGCTCTGCTCCATCGGTGGCCAGATATAAATGGGCTGGCGTTTGTTTACACCCAACTGCCCATAGATCTGATCTGCCTAGATGGAGGGGGGACAGCTCCCCTTCTGTTTTTTTAGCAGATCAGATAGGAGGTAGGCAGGTATAAATGGACTTGTGTCTATCTACACCCACCAATCCATAGGGATACATGGACATGCGATCAAGTTTGCCTTTTTTTTTTCATTTTAGATAGCGTGGAAAGAGATCAGAACACCTGCAGTATTTCTATTGCGGTCTGTGTCCCTGTTAGATAAATTCATCCCCTATATTTTGTCCTGGTGACAATCATCACCAAGAGTGAAAGGAAGTCCCAAATTCTAGGTTATTATTAGAACAAGAATATAGGGGTAATCTTGCAATGTGGAAACTAGTTCTGGTGATAGCCAGGGATTTCACCAAAGAGACACAAATGCAAACAATTAAGGATTTCAACCCTTCCTTATTCTATGCCAACTTTTATTTTTTTTAAAACGACCTTTGCTCTACTATAACTTCAGCTTTCATACAAGTTCAAAAATGTTCCTTTTCTGCCTTTTATTTGAAGAAGTGCTTAGTCCTGAGGCTTGAGGAGGTGGATATAGGGTTGAGAAAGTGACTACAGTGCTACATGGAGGGGTTGGAGAGGTAGATGTGTGGCTGCAAGGGGGAAGAAAAGAATACTTAATCACATGCAAGGAAATAAAAAACTGCATATTTGCTTGTACTGCACAAGATGAGATGATAGAAATCAGCAAAGCTCAGATCTGGAACAAGTGCACTTGCAGCGCATAGTATATTTACCTTTAGTAAGTCAACCTCAGAGTTTCATTGTGGGGAAGTTTGAATATGGAGCTACATGAGAAGCAAGGGCATATAATGAATAGGGTTACTTGCTTGAATGAGGTCTCTCCACAACTGGCCTGAATGATCTGCCAGCACGATATAATGAGTATTATTTGTTTTAAATGTCATACTGCTGGCAGTGCCAGGAGTACTGATGTTGAAGTCATCCCCACCATGAAACCACACAAAGAATCACTATATACTTTTACCCCTGAAAACCTTGCTATTAGGTTGATATTTTGATGGTACACTGCTGATTGCCAGGAATGATTTTCTTCTACTTTGGTCAAAACATGTTAGAGGGGGTCATCCTGTGGGTAGGACATAATGCTGAAGATGTTTTTTATTAAGAGGAGCTTACTATTTGTGAAGGAAATGTATGGACAGGCACCATTTTGATTTTGCAGTACTTTGGGGCTTGGTTATGCTTTTTTTATTAGCATGTTGCAGAAAGGTTTGCCAGCAATTCATTGCATGTACCTTAGGCCCCACATGTGACATTTGCCTAGAGCCTCACATTCTGTTGAGACACCCCTGGCATACTATTAATTTAAAATCTTACCATACTTACCATACTGATGGTGTTTGGATTAGAACTTGGAAAGTCAACACACTCATGCAAGTCTACATCCCACTGACATTTCCACTCAGCATTCACACAAGAACTGCACCTGAAAATTAAGAAATATACCATGTAAATCAAATTCTAGGCAGAAAGCAATCTGATTTTGGCTACATAAATCAAAATGACTCACGGCACATTTTCAGAGATGTAAGCTGATTCTTTACAGTTATATAACTGATAGGAATAATTAGCAAAGAACACGCTATTCTCGTCTTTTATAAAGTGAAGGGTTATAGCAACATCCACAAAATCTGTAACAAAACAAAATATGCAATTTAAAAACTATTGTTTAAATGTATGTTTTTAACTTTTTTTTTTGCTTGAGAATTTTTAAAATTATGTTTAAATTCTCTGGTGAACATTACCTTGTCCACGTTTTGTAGATGGGACAGTTTCTAGACCTGGACATGAAATGCTTCCATCCTCATCCAATTTGGCTGGCTGGACATTTCCTCCAAAACCACATATTAGCTTGTCACCATCATTGAGTTTTATTGGTGGCACCACAGTTAATTTAACCTGGAGAGACACAATTCATTAGCATTTGCTCTGCTGACGGACATCACATTTTAAACACTTGAGGATTTTGACCAATAAAACAACATTTTTAGCAGGCACTTCTCATGTTTAGCTTCTCTCTCCCTGCTGCTATTACCGGCTGTCAAAATTACATTCATGAATTTATTTTTATTACACAGCAGGAGCGACTCATACTGTAGCTGCTCTATGTAAAATTATACTTGCAGACAGTCTGCACATGTCATTGAGTAAATACAATGTAATAATATATTGTGCATAATTAGAAAAAAAATAAAAAATTCCCCCCTTGCCATTTGCAAATAACTTTGACATGCTTTGTATTCAAAACATTTAAGCAACCTTTTAAACAGTACATATTGAATTAAATATATACATTTTTTTATTTATTTTTTTTAAAATAAACACTGGTCAAAACAGAAAAAAAAATTGCAATTTTCCCTTTTAATACATCTTATTTTATAGATTACATAGAAAATAGAAGCTTTTGCGACACAATATTTGTCCCAAAAAAAAGAAAAGAAAAAGGAAATTACTATTTTTTTTATCTTAAGTATATACCCATTATGGTCCATAAAGGGTATATACAGTGCCTTGAAAAAGTATTCATACCCCTTGAATATTTCCACATTTTGTCATGTTACAAGCGTAAATGTATTTTATTGGGGATTATATGTGATAGACCAACACAAAGTGGCACATAACTGAAGTAAAAGGAAAATGATAAATGGTTTTCAAAAAGTTTTGCAAATAAATATTCGAAAAAGCCAACTAAAATCTAGTGGAACCAATTGCCTTCAAAAATCACCTAATTAATAAATATTGTCCACCTGTGTGTAATTTAATCTCAATATAAATACAGCTATTCTGTGAAGCCCTCAGAGGTTTGTTAGAGAACCTTAGGAGAACAAACAGCATCATGAAGGCCAAGGAACACAAAAGACAGGTCGGGGATAAAGTTGTGGAGAAGTTTAAAGCAGGGTTAGGTTATAAAAAAATATCCCAAGCTTCGAACATCTCATGGAGTATGGCACAACTGCAAACCTACCAAGACTTGGCCGTTTACCTAAACTGACAGGCTGGGTAAAGAAGAGAGCATTAATTAGAGGAAGCCAAGGGGCCTATGGTAACTCTGGATGAGCTGCAGAGATCCACAGCTCAGGTGGGAGAATCTGTTCACAGGAAAACTATTATTTGGCCATATGGAAAAGTGTCAAGAAGAAAGCCATTGTTGAAAGAAAGTCATAAGAGTCCCGCTTGCAGTTTGCAAGAAGCCATGTGGGGGACACAGCAAACATGTAGAAGAACGTGTCTTGGTCAGATGGGACCAAAATGTAACTTTTTGGCCTAAAAGCAAAACACTATGTGTGGCGGAAAACGAACACTGCACACCACCCCCACTGTGAAACATGTTGGTGGCAGCATCATGTTGTGGGGAAGCTTTTCTTCAGCAAGGACAGGGAAGCTGGTCAGAGTGGATGGGAAGATGGAAGGAGCCAAATACAGGGCAATTATAGAAGAAAATCGGTCCAACCGATGAACCTGACTGATGGTCCATCGCGCCTACACACCATTGGTTAAAAAAACGATTGTGTCAGAACGCGGTGACGTAAAACACAGCGACGTGCTGAAAAAAAAAAGTTCAATGCTTCCAAGCATGTGTCGACTTGATTCTGAGCATGCGCAGGTTTTTAACCGATGCTTTTGCATACCAACGATCGTTTTTGACCTATCGGTTAGGCGTCCATCGGTTAAATTTTAAAGCAAGTTCTCATTTTTTTGCCTGAAGGTTAAAGAACCTATGGGGCCTACACACGATCGGTTTGGACTGATGAAAACGGTCCTTTAGACCGTTCTCCTCTGGCGATCCTATCGTGTGTACGCGGCCTTAGAGTCTGCAAAAGACATGAGACTAAGGCAGAGGTTCACCTTCCAACAGGACAATGACCCTAAACATACAGCCAGAGCTACAATGGAATGGTTTAGATCAGGGATATGCAATTAGCGGACCTCCAGCTGTTGCAAAACTACAAGTCCCATCATGCCTCTGACTCTGGGTGTCATTCTTGTGGCTGTCAGAGTCTTGCTATGCCTCATGGGAATCATAGTTCTGCAACAGCTGGAGGTCCGCTAATTGCATATCCCCGGTTTAGATCAATGCATATCCATGTGTTAGCTATGATCCAGTCAGTCCAGACCCAAATCCAATGGCAAGACTTAAAAATTGCTGTTCACCTGTGCTCTGCATCCAATATGATAGAGCCGGAGCTATTTTGCAAAGAATGGGCAAAAATGTCACTCTCTAGATGTGCAAAGCTTGTAGAGACATCCCCAAAAATACTTGCAGCTGTAATTGCAGTGAAAGGTGGTTCTACAAAATATTGACTCAGAGGGGCTGAATACAAATGCACGCCCTACTTTTGACATTTATTTGTAAAATATTTTGAAAACTATCATTTTCCATCCACTTCCCAACTATGTTCCACTTTGTGTTGGTCTATCATATAAAATCCCAATCAAATAGATTTACGTTTTTGGTTGTAACATGACAAAATGTGGAAAATGTCAACAGTTATGAAAACTTTTTTTTTCAAGGCACTGTAGGTGCAACAGCTGAAGTAGTTAAAGTACCTCCATGTTCTGATGGGCTCTCTTGCAGATTATACGTTATTAAAGGAAGGAAGGTATAGAACGGCAGTTTTTCGCTTTGCTGAAATTTGAACATTTTGGCAATATGCATTGGGAGTCGATGGGAAAGTAAAAAGACATGAGGTAGTTTTAAAGCCCAATTGAAGCCTCTGGCCCAGATTCACAACCGAGATACGACGGCGCATCTCTGCGTTGCGCCGTCGTATCTATGCGACTGATTCTTAGAATCAGTTACGCATAGATATCCATTAGATCCGACAGGCGTAGGTCTCTTACGCCGTAGGATCTAAACTGCATTTTTCCTTTGACCGCTAGGTGGCACTTCCGTCGAATTCCGCGTCGAGTATGCAAATTAGCTAGATACGCGAATTCCCGTGTAACTTGCCCGTGTAAGTTGCGGAGGCGTAACGTAAATC
The DNA here is from genome assembly GCF_905171775.1 of Rana temporaria. Lineage (NCBI taxonomy): Eukaryota > Metazoa > Chordata > Amphibia > Anura > Ranidae > Rana > Rana temporaria. The sequence continues at coordinate 155,438,891 of NC_053491.1, forward strand.
AGATACGTTACGCCCGCACAATTTTACGCGGCTCTACGTGAATCCGGGCCTCTGTGTTTATTACTGTCAATACACACAGGCTGCATATACAGCAATAAGGACACTGCCCTTTTGGTTTGTTTTTGTATTCCCAAGTGCTGCAGCAAGGGATAAAACCCTCTGTTGGCAGGACCTTGAAAAGGCACACTGCTGCTCTCACACCCAAGCAAGCAGTTCAGGGCCCAACAGTCCAACACACCCAGAGTGAGCAAGACCACTGTTGATTGGAACAGAATGCATGGGGGGGTTGTTGGACCGCAAAGCCTCCGCTTGTGTTTGAGAGCAGCAATGTGGCTCTAAGGGTATTTAAACGGCTTACACCACCTGAGTATATTTGGGGTGTGACAAAGCATGTCTAGAGTCTGCAGCCCCCCACCTTCCAATTGCCACCCCCTCCATTAAAGAAGGGTGTGCTCCCCCCCCCCCGCCCACTCCTATCAAAATATAATTGGCCATTCAATTAGAAAAATCCATGAATGAAAAAAGTAGTAGTCCCCCATCTGCCACCTCAACAAAGACACAAGAATGGCTTTATTACACCTTGCTTTTTATTAGTATTTAGATTTTCTATTTTATTTCTATCCCATAGGGTATTTTCCTACTTTCTATTCTATTTCTATCACATCCCAAATGTTCATACCATAAAAAGAAAAAAAGGTCAATCAACAAAATACACAAAAAAAATTAGGAAAAAAACAAAGGTTCAGAGAATTTGTTTGTACCTTTTATTGACATTTGATGATCTCAACATGCTTACTTAGGGGCTTATTCATAAACAAAGCTATTAACAAATCTATGATCACCATGCTTTATCGACCAATAAAGTAATATCATGCCACAGCTGAGAGTGCGGTGCTCTCCTAGATCTAAAGGGGACACTTTTTTTAATACCAATTTTGTTGCATGATGAAATTAGCAGCCATTTCTAATGCAATGTTGGCAAACAGAAAATTGTCAATTCTCTTGGAAAATCAAGCTTGCTGAAATCACTCTGCTCACCCATGACGACATGTCTGGAGTAATGACCCTGTATTTAAAAACTGTATTTAAGAACTGTAATTGTAACTATAGCCCAAACTTTATTTTTTAATTCCGAAAATTAGCAAGCAGTTAGAAGCCCTGTTGTGTTTTTCTTGCTGTGCGTGCCCTCACTAGGAAGATTACATTTCTCTAATTGCTGGAGAAAATAAATAGGAAAAGACTATGTTCAATTTGTATTTATTCTATTTTCTTCAGAACTAAGATTTCAAAAGAAAAAGTTTTGGCATTTTAGAAAACTGATGTTTCATAGTCCTTGAATATTCAACATTCTCAGTCATGTACAGGAGGGAGGTACAATAGTGAAGGCGAAAGATAACAAGAGAGTGAATACGTTGCTTAGTGGTCACAACGGTTAGAAATGGGCTTTTTTGGAGATGTTTCTTTATTTTCACCAAGAAAGAAACAGGAATATACACAAATCTATTAATGAACGCTAGTGTACAAAGCATGCTTAGTACAAAAGTAGTCTATAAAATATCGACAAGGATCTTTTGTTCTGTTTGTTTTAGACAAAATGTTCTGTTTGTCTAAAACAGGAAAACAAAAGTTTCTGTACTTTTGCTTTATTAATGCTAAAGTAGATCTTTAGAAGCAAGACTATGGGAAGAAACTTTGGTGCCTATAGTATGGCAAGAGTTGGGAAATCATAACATACTTACATCAACAAGTTTATTAATACTCATATTACTTGGGCTGGCACTTTCAATTTTCATACAAACACCTCCAGGACTCCAGAGCCAGTGGTTTGCATCATTAGCTCGTGCACAATGCGTTTTTCTTAAGCATCTGAAAATAATTGAGCAGCACGAAACAGAAAATGGTAAGCAACTATTTTAATAACCACAACAACAATAACACTGAACTTGTTTAAATGTAGTTATTTTTGGCTTCTAATTTCGATGCAATACAATTACTGTACAGTATGGTCACAAGCATTTGCATGCACCAACAAGAATTTTGTTTTAATAATCATCAAATTAAACAGGTAAGGATTAGAAGCAACAAGATCCCATCTTCTTTCCTGCAACTTACATTAGTCTACATTGAAGTTACATACAGTGGGGAAAATAATTATTTGATCCCTTTCAGAATTTGCACGTTTGCCCACTTACAAAGAAATGAAGGGTCTATAATTGTTATCATAGGTGTATTTTAAATGATAGAGACAGAATATCAACCAAAATTCCAGAAAAATAAAAACATGATACAAATGTTATAAATTGAGTTGCAGTTCAGTGAGAAAAATAAGTATTTGATCCCCCACCAACCAACAATAATTCTGGCTCCCACAGACTGGCTACAGTATGTGCTCATGGGGTACACATATTAGTCCTGTCAATTTAAGAAGGTGCTTCCAAAGGTAACTCAATATCAGTGTTGCCAACCTACCAGATTGAAATTTACTGGCACGACACCCAAAATTTGACAAAAGTTACTAAATTACATTTGTAGGTGCAAATTTCAGTATTTAGGCTACAAACAAGTACGATAGGCAAATAGCAATGTGATTTAAGGTAGATGTTAAGGTAAAAAAACATATTTGTTATTTTCGATAAAATAAGGGCAAATTATTTAGTCACGTCACCCCCTGCCTTCACCGCCCTCTGCAGTGCCACAATCTCCCCCTGCCTCTACCCCCCTCTGCGGTGCCACAATCTCCCCCTGCCTCCAATCGCCCCCTGCCTCCATCGCCCCCTGCCTCCATCGCCCCCTGCCTCCATCATCCCCCTGCCTCCATCATCCCCCTGCCTCCATCATCCCCCTGCCTCCATCATCCCCCTGCCTCCATCATCCCCCTGCCTCCATCATCCCCCTGCCTCCATCATCCCCCTGCCTCCATCATCCCCCTGCCTCCATCATCCCCTGCCTCCATCATACCCTGCCTCCATCATCCCCTGCCTCCATCATCCCCTGCCTCCATCATCCCCTGCCTCCATCCCCCTCTGCTGTGCCACCAACACCCCCTACCTCCAAATACCCTGTGCCACTAACACCCCCCCCTGCCTCCATCCCCCTCTGTGGTGCCAACAACCCCTGTCTCCATCCCCCACCCTCTGCAGTGCCACCATCCCCCTCTGCAGTGCCACCATTACCCCTTGCCTCCAATCTCCCCCTGCCTCCATTGCCCCCTCTGCGGTGCCACCACAGCCACCATCACCCCCTGCCTCCAATCTCCATGCAACGTTCCAAGACAAAACCGATCTCGGATATTTTTACTGGCACATTTCCGCAACCACGCACATTTACGAACGGGATAAAAAGTGCCCATCTTTACGAACTGTCCGTAAAAATACAGACAGTTGGCAACACTGCTCAATATGTGTATCAAAGACACCTGTGCACAGAATCTCTTTCTTCCATTCAAACATCACTATCATGGGCAAGACCAAAGAGTGAATGATCTCAAGGCAGTTGGGATCACAGTCACCAAAAAAACAATTGCTAACACAATACGCTGCCACGGATTGAAATCCTGCAGCACACACACAAGGTCCCCCTCCTCAAGAAGGCACATGTACAGGCCCATCTAAGGTTTGCCAATGAACATCTAAATGATTCAAAGACGTATTGGGAGAAAGTGCTGTGGTCAAAGGAGACCAAAATGTGTACAAACCTGGTAACCAACTACGTTGTCTTACCTCTATGCTTGCCAACAGAGGTTTCTCCACCAAGTACCAAGTCATGATTTTCTTCAGGATCAAATACTTATTTTACTCACTGAACTGCAACTCAATTTATAACATTCGTATAATGTGTTTTTTTTCCGGGATTTTTGGTTGATATCCTGTCTCTATCATTTATAATACACCTATGATAACAATTGTAGACGCTTCATTTCTTTGTAAGTGGGAAAACTCAGAAAACATACAGGGAATCTAAATTATTTTCTCCACTGTAAAATGAATCAACATTTAAGGATTTAAAACAATCTTACGTACTTTCCTTCTACGACACACCAGCCACAGTAGGGATCCTTGGCCTGAATACATTCATTGCAGTCTAAATGTCGTTCACATTCCTGAACAGGAACACGATGCACCTATGTATAAAATAAATAAATAAATAAAAAAATCAATCTTGTCTATAGATTCCAAAGACATGTGTTTAGATTTTGTATACGATTGTGTTTCTGAAGCTTAAAGTGGAGTTCCATCCATAAATATAACATTACATAAGTAGTTTTAAAAAAATGTTTTTTTTTTTTAGATGCCTTCAAAGTGTTGTTGCTAGGCAGAATAGTTAATCTTCCCTCTTCCTGCACCTAGGTGCTTAAGCTTAAGCTTCCAAACCTACACCGCACAGACTCCTGGGAATGTAGTGGGTGTAACTTTCCAGGAGTCTGTGCACTCCCCAGTCTTGAAGAATCATGTGACTTGGACAGTACATGCTGAAACCTGATCTGAAACCTATTACACTGCTTGTGCAGCACTGAGCATGTGCGAGATCTGCAAGGCTGAAATCCAGGAAGTCATACAGTCTGGCTTCATGATGCCCACACTTAAGATGACCCCAGTTAATTTCTATTTTATAAAGTGTCTAAATGCTTTAACAACCTAACAAAATGGACCTTAGTTTACAGACTAACTTTACTAGAATACATTAAGCTTGTGTATTACAGGGGTATTTATATTTAAAAAGTGAAATTGTGGCCGAAACTCCGCTTTAAATGGGAAAGATTTAAAATCTCAGTCACATTTCTATTGCTGTTTTCTACAGTAGTAGAATATATATATATATATATATATATATATATATATATATATATATATATATTACACACACCCCATAGCACCTCCTACTTAAAAAAAAAAAAAAAAAAAAGAAGGAGAACAAAACCCATAAAAGAACAAGGAAAATTAAAGCTATGGGGTTGCTTTACTAAAAGTGGAAAGTGCAAAATCCGGTGCAGTTGTGGTCAAAGCTTAATTAAAGAAGCAAGAAGCTGCACAGCTACACCAGATTTTGCACTCTACAGTTTTAGTAAATCAACCCCTATGCATTCAAGCATACTGCCTGCAAGTGTTGCAATTCCCTCTCAGTTGGATGCAGTGATCTCCTCCCCGACAGATAAATGATTGTGGAGGCTATCGTTTCTTGATATAATGCTTGCTGGGGGTCATCATACTGGCCCTGACACATGCTGGTTATCACTGCTGGCACCTACACCAGAATTTCTTAAGTGTACCACCAGGCCCCATTTTGTTTAATCTACAGCAAAGCAAAGGGGGAAGTGGCACAATAGAAGTCATATCCTGAGAAGCATAACCCACTTTTGGGTGGAGTTCCGATTTAACTTTTTTTTTTTTTTTTTAAGTTTAGGCATGAATCCATAATAAGGCAGATCAGGAGTTCTGACTTGACTCCAATATTAAGATACTGACCTAAAACAGGCATAGAAATATTTATAACAGTGAGTGGATATCAATCTCTACAGGACATTGCAGTAAATACTTTTTACACAAATATCAGATTGTGGAGCCTGTGGTTTTGTTTGGAGTGTGCTCTGCAGAACGCTACTGGGAACACTCTGAATAGGAGGCGTGCCCTGTCGCATGCATGTTGAAGTGACAAGTTTACTCCTCCCATCACGTTTTCCCATTCAATAGTATGAATGAGTCACTGTTTAAGTCCTAGCACAAGTGACGCTGAAAGAATATCTGTAAAAGCACAATATTGTGAAGGATTTTTCTTTAAAAGCAATAGTATGATCTATGATGGACCATGCCACTGCTTTATGAATTTGCCCCTTAGACTTCTTCCCATGGTCAGCAATGGCAGCTCCAGTACATCGCTAAGCTTAGGTTTCCTTTAAATAAAAACAGTTTGGGCTAGGGTTCCACTTTACCTGAATGATCCAAAACAAGGACATTTGGTTGACCACATACCTTTTTTTTGGTCATTACATAAAGATGTTTCTTGGCAGAATCAAAAACCATTCCATTCTTCACACTACTTGTGGTAGGAAAGGGCACCGTCCTGTACTCATTTGCAGATTTCCCTAGATAAGCCTACAAAAAAAAAAAAAAAAGAAACACTTGGGTCAAGAGCAACAAACAAGTGAAGCTTATAAAATGAGCAATGATTGCCTCAGCACTATGATCTCAATCTCCATCAATTTAGGGTATCCCGAACCATGAAAGTGATCTCAAACAGGGAGAACTCTCTATTTTGATCATGAAACTCTGTGTCCACCCAGACTTAGTTATGGATAGAGTAGAGATGGATTTGAAAAGAAAGAAGCGGCGCCTTCTAAGCGTAGTAATTGAAATATTTATTAAAAAAGCAAAAGCATAAGAATAACACTCACAAAGGAGCTTAAGGTATAGGGCTCATCTGTAAGATTTTTCATCCGCTTTGTCCCCGGGTACGGTTAATGCTGTTCCTGCCTGTGGTGTTAACCGGCGGAATCCCTGTGGCTCCTTGCCTCTGTCGGCAGCGGTGGGGGAACCACACACTCTCAATGGATGGAGAAGGAGGACGGCGTTCCTTGGAGCACAGCCGTAGATGGCGTCACTCCTGGGTACAAGGTCAGCGGGGAGGTGCACGCGTTTGAAGCAAGCCAGAGCCTGATGAAGAAGCATGCATGCTTCGAACGTGTGCACCTCCCCGGTGACCTTGTACCCGAAAGTGACGCCATCTACGGCTGTGCTCCACGGAACGCCATCCTCCTCCTCCATCCATTGAGAGTGTGTGGTTCCCCCACCGCTGCCGACAGAGGCAAGAAGCCACAGGGATTCAGCCGGTTAACACCACAGGCAGAAGCAGCATCAACCGTACCCGGGGACAAAGCGGATGAAAAATCCTACACATAAGCCCTATACCTTAAGCTCCTTTGTGAGTGTTATTCTTATGCTTTTACTTTTTTAATAATAAATATTTCAATTACTAAGCTTAGAAGGTGCCGCTTCTTTCTTTTCTACCATTTCAGATCCATCTTCAATCTGCAAGCCGGCAGCCAGCTCTGTGCTAGTTTAGTGTTTTTTATATACGGACATCTTTTAAAGGACTAATATATATAGTTCCCCCTGAATATCCTATTCACTCCCCTTCCATTTGAAATAGTTTTTACAACTATATCCGGAGTGTGCTCGATTAACCCTTGGTTTTCCTGAGATGGATTAGACCATCTGCTTTTTTTTTTGTCCTGCCTAAAAAGTGGTACCAGAAGGGAAATAAGGGGAACTTTCAACAGAAACTTCTTGTCTGATGAACCATTGAAGCATTTACATGACTGGAGCAGATAGAAATTGGAACATAGAAGCTAATGCCATGCACATCTACGGCCTCATGTACACTGCTGCTGGTAAACGGACATTTAGGAGCAGTTGGGAATGTTTTAAGATGCCCCTGAACTCTCCTCTATGCCATCTTACCAGCACATGTACACAGGGTCGTTTATAGTAGTTTCTAGGCAGTTGAGTTTAAAAGCATTTTTTTGGAACGCAAAAAAATGGGTTAAGACGGATGTTCAGAGGCATTTGAAACACCAAATGCCTGGAACAGCTTGTAAATGCTGCTAAACGCAGTAACTCATGTTTAGCAGCATTTTGTTTACAGTCGTTTTTCATTTTAACAAAACACTTTTAGACGCAAATGTGGCTAAACGCGGCATGTAAGCGCTGTTAAACTGATGTTTTTAGATGCCAGTTTCTAGCTGCCAAGTTAAATCATTCAGGAGAGGTTAAACAATGTCCTGTGTGCACGAAGCCTACTAGTTGCTTCATTTAGGCCTCTTTCACATTGAGGTGTGGAGCCGAGGTGACGGTATACCGCCGTATTTACCGTGATATTCGGGCTCTAGCGTTGCGTTTTTAACCCCCGCTAGCGGCCGAAAAGGGTTAATACCGCTTGCGTTGCGGGCGGTATTACCGTGCTTTCCCATTGATTTCAATGGGAAGGCGCGGTATAGGAGCGGTGAAAACACCGCTCCTATACCGCGGTAAAGATGCGGCTAGCAGGACTTTTGGTGCTCTCCTGCTAGCGCACCGCTTCAATGTGAAAGCCTTCGGGCTTTCACATTGAACACTACAGGGCAGTTTTTTTCATGCGGTATAGCAGCGCTATTTTTAGCGCTGTACCGCATGAAAAACGCCTCAATGTGAAAGGGGCCTTAGGATAAATTCCCCTAAATGTCAGCCAAACAGGAAGTGGAGATAAATCTCTAACAGAGCCCTGGATAGCATTAAAAACATGAAACATAATCCTCCAGGCTCTATCCAAAACTAGAAACAAAGGGCCAAATCCTCAGCCAGGCGGCGTAACTTAACTTTTACCATTTAAGTTACACTGGCGGAAAATTTCTACCTAAGTGCCCGATCCACAAAGCACTTACCTAGAAATTTTCGGCCGTGTAACTTAAATGTCTCCAGCGCAAGGCGGTCCTCTTCTGCAGGGGGCGATGACAATTTAAATGAGGCGCGCTCCCGCGGCGGCCGTACTGCGCATGCTCGTGACGTCATTTTCCCGACGGGCAGCGCGCGAAATTACGTTACGCCGGGCTTTGTGGATTGCGACGGGACAATAAAGTTGCGTCGGGTTAAAAAAAAGTTACGCGCAGAAAAATAAAATTAAAAATTTTAAAAAAATCGCGCCGATCGAAAAAAAGGTCTGTTTTTACAAGGTGTAAACAGTTTACACCTTGTAAAAGCAGCCCTAATTTTACGTATGCAAACGTAAACTTACGCAGAAAAAACAAAGCTGAAAAGCTTTGTGGATCTCCGTAAGTCCTCATTTGCATACGCAAAGCGGCATTGGTACTGCATCCTAAGATCTGACAGTAAGTGTCTTACAGATGTCAGATCTTCTGCCTATCTTTGGAAAACTGCTTCTGAGGATCAGTTCCTAAGATAGGCACAGGGATACACAGGCTGAACAGCAGTTCCGCCTGCGTATCCCTTTTGAGGATTTGGCCAAAAGTTTCTGGCTTGACATGTACTTTAAGGTAGCATGAAGGTTTCATTTAGAAGACAACAGCCATCATTAATGGTGGTAGCACAACAAACACACTGCAATGAGCATAGTTGAACAATTAATTGATTAATCCCAGTGTCTTGTCATATACATTATGGATAGGTTCCTGTAAAAGAACTTGTCACTGATTGACCCCGGTGTTTCCCGCATAAAGACAGCTATAGGCTGCATACCACACACTCTGCCAACAGTATTCTATGTTTAGAACTTAGCACACAGGAGCATTGTGCAGTGTGTGGGATGAAAGGAATATCTGCATAATTATTGTTTTCACTTTCTCCCTCAGGGACCTCAAAGAAATAAAATGTAAGATAAATAACAACTTATTGCATCTTAGGCACAGTCCTCTGAGTATTTATCTCACAGCTTGCAAAATTAATGGATCCGGACATATACTATATGATTACGACAGAACAACTGAAGTAATACATCAGCACTGTGTCTCCTGGAAATACTCAGTACGTGTGAAAATGTAATGTCATCGAGGTGAACACATCTATTGGATATCAGACAAAGGTAAAATGTGCTGCGCTATACTCATACATTATACAGTATATAAAAAGAAGAAAAAAAATCATGTGCAATTATAAGAATATAATCTATACATAATATCACATGTAGGAAATGTTAACTGATTAAAAAAATATACATGTGTCTACACAATTTTGACTGAGGTTTACCGAGACATTGGTGACCATTAATCAGGCACCCGAGGTCAAGAAGGGAGTACCTCTCTAAGGGCTTAAATCTCCTTAGGCTTGTACAATTTACTTGTACAACTTTCAACAAACCTAAACACTTTGTATGCAATCAGACAGGCCCTTGCACTACATAAACCAGCCCCAACTCCTCCACTTATAGTACAGCCTCGATCATAAAATAAACTGGTCTCTGAATCACCCATTTTCTTCTGCAGGACTTCGACTCCTCAATTATGGTAATCGGTCAGGATTTCCTAAAACATTGTCCCCCCTTCCCAAATGCTATTCTTCTGGGCTGCTTGAGTACACCCCCTGGACTTCTTTTCCCACTTCTCTCCCATCCCCCCGATATTACTTTAATGTTTTATTGCCATCTTGCGAGTCTGTTTTCTAACACGACTAGTGTCTAGTCTAGTACTGTACCTTTATAATACATTTCCTCAATCTTCATAGACCTATGTTATTTATCTTATTGTTAATGTTCCTACTTCGTGCATTTCTTAAGATAGATGATTGTATCTTTGCTAGCCTGATGTTTAAATGCTTTTATGGTCATGTGAAAATAATAAAAATATATTGAATGAGAGAGAGAAAAAAAAAAACAACACACACATGCCTAATGCTCATTATATATTGTATTACAAATCCTAAAACACGCCTTTACATCAAATGAGAATAGAAACCACCTGTCTTTATCCACTGCTAGAGTGGCATGAACCCAGAAAGTGGAATGATATGCCACCCATACTCCTGCAGTAAACCACTGGGACCAGAACCCCTGCGTACAGCATGATGTCAATGCAAAGACTCCACCTTACTTTAATGTAGACTTCATAAGGGGTGCTGATCCCGGTGGCTTACTGCAGGAACATGGGCGGCACATACCCACCCTCTCTGGGTTTATGCTACACAAGCTGCAGAGTCACAGGTGGTTTCTATTCTCAACTGATGTACGTGCATTGGAATTTTTAAGATTTTTAATAAAAATATACAGTGAGCACTAGGGGTATTTTGTTTTGTATGATCCCAGCTGTCATAAGTGGTGGAGTTGATAGAGGAGTGGGGTATGATGGCGAACCTTGTCAACCCAGATGTTTTGGAACTACATTTCCCATGATGCTCATGCACTCTGCAGTGTTGAGCATCATGGTAAATGTAGTTCCAAAACATCTGGGGTGCCAAGTTTCACCATCACTGCTGGAGGTAATTTCAAGACCTCCTATAACCAAGAGGTCCAACAGTCCAAGTGAGTGCACACCTATCGCCAGTTGGCAAATGGAGTGGTGTGTTGCACAAGATATTAAGTGATATCACATGAACAAAACACGTAGTGGATTTGAATTGAAGCACATTTTTATACATCCGTGTGTCGATTTTTCACTTCATGAATGTTTATGTATAATTTCTAGATTGTAAGCTCTAACGAGCAGGGCCCTCTGATCCTTCCTGTATTAATTTGTATTGTGACTGTACGGTCTTCCCTGATGTAAAGCGCTGTGCAAACTGTTAGCGCTATATAAATCCTGTATAATAATATAAACGTGAGGAATGTTTCATGCTATGCCATTTTATTTATAAAGGTCCAATATAAAAAAATTATAAAAAACATTTACCTGCAAAATGATGTGCATTTATTTTAATTTTGGAGGGTGAACTTATCCTTTAGGTCACTATTATATTAAAACTATTTTTAGTTTGTGTGGAGGGTGGTTTTGTACGCAAGTTATTTATATGGTAATATTACATTTTTTTTGGTAGTTTTTTTTTTAGGATGATAGCAAAGTGCTTCAATAGCTTATAATTCTTTAGAATTGTAAATATAGTGATGTATGTATGTATTAATAGTCGTCATTATAATAGGATGCAGTTTTTATACCAGAGCAATGGTGGTAAATTTTCCTGATATAAGGGGCATCAAGAGCGGCCCCATACATCACCCATGGGCCACACAAGAAAGTCAGTAAAAATTCTTATCTATATATTATCCGAGATGGTAGAGACACAAACAGGCAGGAGCGAGATGGGCTGTTGGGTGGGGCAGTGATTCAATTCCCTCCCAGGCCGCCCTAAATTATGTTGAAAATGGTCAACACCCGGTAGCCGCTGACGTTTTTTTTCTTCTCTAGGAAGTCAGGGCGAGGTCTGGGGGCACAGCTGTGGCGGCTGGCCGGTCGCTGTTGCATTCCAGAAGTTGTAGTCCGTGCTCAAGGAAAGAGCGCAGAGGAAATTAGAACTCCTGGATATATATGTTTTTCTTTTATATTTAATTTAATCAGCGAGGCTCTGTTGATACTGATGCAATGCGGAAACCACAGCGATTCCTGTGCATTGCATCTGAATTGCAGGCAGTTCACATTGCTCTCTGCAAACCACTGCGGATGTCAAAATAAAGATTATGATGACCCCAAATCGGTTTGCAGAATGCAGTGCAAACTGTGGAATCGGACGGAATCAGATCACATGGGTCGGAACCACCCATGTGATCCGATTCCAGTGCAAACCAAAAAGGGCCGAGCAGCATTTTGGTGTGAATGCAATGCGACATCGCATGTGATGTGCACAGGAATGAGGTGTGAATTGCATTCGACGTGTGAACCCAGCCCTAGCGATTCTGCCATATTATATTGTGTATGATTATATTCCAACTTATTATACGTAATGAATTATAGTATATCGTGGCACGTTTTATTTTTGTGTGAACTTGATTCTTTGTGGTGTTAGCAGCATTTCATTGAGGTATTCTGGATTTAAAATTTGACTGCAGAATACTTATTCTAGACATCTATTGTATAAGCAGCCCTCAAAATTTCCACTCGCCTGCTAGCATTTGGCGAGTGGATTTAAGCTGGGGGCGAGTGATGACAGGGCTGCATGACCAATGTCCCTTCAATCTGTGCCTACACTTAGAGCCCCGATGCGATTGGTGGCCGAAGAGGAAAGGTGCATGCTCGGGAAAAGTAGTCTGGTGACCCGCGCACAGGCAGAGCAGTACACAGCTGCTCTCCTTACAATTCTCATTAAGCCATGGGACCTAACAGTATGACCTCTCTGAGCCTGCCCCCCTCCCCCCGACCAATGTAGCTGGAGAGCAGAGAGCAGGGAGCAGGAAGTAATGAGCCAGGTGGAGAATTGCAAAAATTACCACTCCGGGTGTCCCAGGTAGGCAGTGCAGCGCTCACTGAAAGTTGCCCTGACATGAGAGTGGCAGCCTTCCAGTTTGTGCAGTTTTCTTCTCCTTGTGCTCTATGTCGGTGTCCAGCAGTTCAGCCTGAGCACTGTGAGCAGACTGGTCTCAATGTGTGCTGTGCGCTGTCAATGTGCGCTGTGCTATGGTGTCAACGGCTGTGCAGTTGTGTGGATCTCGGCGCTGGATTGTACTCACTCCCGCTGTGCTGCAGCTCCTCTCCTCACTGCCAGCCTGAATAAAAGGGGGAAGTGGGGACATACAAGCGTGGAGCCGCACACACAGGCTCCTGATGATGAGATGAATAGGAGAGGGAGAGAGAGGATGGATGGATGGATGGGAGTTGCAGAGGAGACAGCAAGAGAATGGGGAAGAGATCCAGTTCTAGTGCCCTGTCCCTCTGGTCTGCCCCCAGTGCCCTGTCCCTCTGGTCTGTCCCCAGTGCCCTGTCCCATTTTGTTAAAGTTGTTTTTGGTAATATTTAATTGTGTAATTTGATTCTGCATAAAACATTTAACAGTGTCATTCCATGAGATAATCTACGAGGGCGTGTTTAGGGGCGCAATTAGGCGTTGAGCAGTGTATGAATTAGGTGGGGCAACTGGTGGCGAGTAACTCTTGAGACCTGGCTAGTAGCTCAGGGCTTGAAATTTTGAGCCATGGTATAAGTATTATCCTAACCATACTGAAAGCAGGTATTAAAATGAAATAGGAATCTGCTTTTAAAAAGAAAATTGTGAGTCAATTCCTGACATATACTGTATACTTTTTTTTGTAAAGCGACACTCCTCAATCCTGCTTGAAAATGTCAACCTTTAAGTAGTTACCGGAAGCCAATTCTGATACTAGGTTCAGTGACCTCCCATGTTATGGAATCATGGTCTCCAATAATCCAGTAATCACAAAAGAATCAAATGCGCTTCTGTGTCAATAAAGTCCGTTAAGTGGGTGAAGGGAAGGCGTAAAAAAAAAAAAAACAGGGCAACTAAATTAGTGAAAGCATGACCAAAAAGGAGGAACTAAAAAGGCAACCAACCCCCCCCCCCCCCCGTTTGCATAAATCCCCCTGCTGAGATATTGTATTTGGACAGCAGGGACTCTCAGTTGTTAAAATACACTGATCAGTACTGCAGCCAAAGGTTTTTCAGCAGTGCTGTTTGACAGAAGTTGACCTATAGAATCGGGAGGACTACATACAGATAAAAGTTTGGCCGGCAGGTAGCTGCCATAACCCTGGTATTTACTGTGGGTGATTCGACGTTGGATAAGAGTTGTCCCGCGGGCAGATTCGCCGGGGGATCACTCTTAGAGGCGGCAGGAGAGGTGCCCCCCTTTCTGCCATTTCCCGGTCATTTTCGAGATTACTAGAGCCATCGGTTAGCCCGGGCAAAAAGTCGAGTGAGGGCAAGATGGTCCCCACTCGTCTTTATGCCCTTGGAGGACCCGAGTGACCACTAACATCACTTCTGGTTCTCGGGCATAAACAATGACATTCAGATGCTACAGATTACATTGAAAAGGTTTTCCCAACCAAACTTTACATAGGCTCCCTTTACACTATGCATCGAGTAAGCAATGCATTACCCTGCTTTAAAGTGCACCATTTTAAGACGGTTTATTCATTCTAAACAGACTGACAATGCATTTTAACACAACAAATTTTTTCAATAGCAGCACAAGGCAGTTTTTTTGGGGTGCGTGGCAAGAGCTTTGCCTGCTACTATGGCAGCAGGAGGGTGCCATAAAAAATTTCCAGCACTGCAGCATGCATGGTAAATAAACCGTGCATTTTACTGCGCATTCCCATACAGTAATAACCTGAATGGGCCCTAAGATTGACTAAAGAAAGGCAGATATAAAACCTGCGATGTATTTTCATTCTTTACTTTACTACAAGGAAGAGTCATCACAGCTCCCAGGGAGATTTTCCAACAAGTAGACTAGAAAATCTGTAATGGCTCAAATATCACAAGTGACCCTTGATATTATTTACTATTATTCGGACACTCATGAAGGGTGGGCTTTAAAAAAAAAAAAAACACACACACACATACTCCTCTTCATGCCACAGTATATGTGATGCTGCAGCTGTCCCACGTTGGCTCTAAGACCAAGAAACTGGTGTTCACATGAGTGCCAATTGCTCAGTCTGCTCCAAACAGAGATCAGTGATTACTGGACTGTGGAGGGGTTGGATGCAGCTGGCTCTAGCCATCAGCCAAAGCCAGCTGTCCTTCGTCAGCAGGCGGGATCCTGACAATATTGTCAGCATCAGTCCCGACCCTGGCACAGCTCTGTCCTGTTAGCCGATAGTGGGCCAGTTATCAGCTGACTTTGGATCACATGACAAGACAAAAATAAATGAACAGGCCATAAAGGTTTCTACAGGTATTAACTAATCGGGCAGCCAGATTGTGCACTTTCCAATCTGCATACTTCATGTTCACATGGGAGTGGGTGGGGAACATACTGTATTACCAGCCTATCTTGGGGGAAAAATCTTGGCTAAAACACATTCCACCCATCAAAGCTTGACCAGAAAATATCTACATTTATCAAAATGTATCTGAAACAAAAAGGCTTCAGCCAATATCTCAGATTTCCCTCATAGTTTATTTTTTCCCCACATTTGTATTAGCTGCAGTACCACTAGAGCAGGGGTGTCCAAACTTTCTAAAGCAAGGGCCAGTTTACCGTCCTTCAGTCTTTAGGGGGCCAGACTGTGCCTGAACTTTGGTATTAGGGGGAGACATTTTTGTTGTCAGTGGAAGGAATTATGTTCCATCGTTGGTGTCAGTGGAAGGACTCATGCCCCAGTGTTCGGGTCAGTGGAAGGAATAAGGTCTCAAGGGCTGGATAAAAGCAAGCAAAGGGCAACATCTGGCCAAGGGCTGCAGTTTGGAGACCACTGCACTAGAGCAACAAGCGTAGGCATAGCATAACGAAAAGCATTACAAAACATAAAATAAAAGGCATGTGGCAGGCAAACCTTTATACAATACACTGTCATATCCACGTACATTAAAAATATAGATAAAGCAAGTTCACCAAGGCACATTCTAGTTACCTTCACCAGTTTTCCTTCAGCTGTTCCAAGGAACATAATAGTGTGCTCATTCTCAACAGACACTGCTATAGATGTAAAGGGGTTAATCTCCCGCACAAGCACAGCATTTTCAGTAACACCATTTCTGCTCTGTAGTGGGTAAGGCAAGTGCTCTGATCCACATGGATATTTCACCGACTCCCCTCCTGGAGACTGCAAAGAAGACCAAAAATAGAATAAATTACTGCTTGCTCTAAGACAGCTGGACTCAACACTTAGAGGTTCCAAAACAGTGGGGAAAAAAAACCTCACAGATTACTACAAAAAAGTATAACATGTCCATTAAAAAATAAAACAATTTGTAAAAGGACATAAACTATCCCTGGTCTACGTGCCCTTTTCACAAATTGAGGCGATGTGGCTCATCCACTTCATTTCCCTCCATGAACTGTCTTTTTTAAAGCTCATCGGTCCTTCTATGCAACAATTTATGTGAAATAATTATATATGTTAACGCAAAGCACAATTCCAGGGTCTTACATGCCATTATAATACCAACTTGAATATGTGAATCATGGTTGTCAATAAATGCATTTAAATCCAGAGTGCATATCATGTAGCAAGCTGAAAATGTAATTTTGGTCTACAATTACTGTGTAAAACAAGACCAATTACACATCCATTTTCTGTGAGCTACATATGTTCAAGGTCCAGAAAAAATAAACGTATTAGTATCACTTAGATATAACCATGGTGGATATAAATCAATGATTTTGTTTTTATAAAAAATCTATTTTATTTGAATACAATGCTTTTGGAGTTAAAATCTATCTAAAGTTGGCTTTCTATTTAGGATATATTAATATTTTAGTTTATTCAGCATGAAATGGAGCTTAGTTATTTAGCACGAGGCTGTATATTCTGCAATATGTACATTTTTGGTAAACTCATACAATGAATCCAAGCTCTGCAAGCTGAGATAACATGCACTGCATTGATACATTCACACAATGTCACAGTAACCATGAGATAAAACAAAGTTCAGGAATATTCCTTTGGCCTGGTTCACACTGGTACGGAGATGCGATTTGAGATGTCAAAAATCGCATCTCAAATGGGCGGCATTTTACGGCAATTGCACTGTCCTAATCTGTGTGACGCCGCATCTGCGGCACTGCACCGATTTAAAAAAGTAGTTCCTGTACTACTTTTTACGATTTCGGGGCACGATTTACATTGACATCTGTGCAGAAAACTGCACAGATGTCTCTGTAATCGCGGCCCGAAATCCGGACTGCCAGCGGGAGTGAAATTGTGCGAGTTCAGCTGAACTCGCACGGCTTCACTCCCGCAGCCCAGTGTGAACCTGGGCTTTATCCCATTGTTTTGCAAATCTATGTACACTACAAACTGTATGATTCAATTGGTTCTGATATTGCCGTTTTACTACCCTGACAGCTTATTATTCTAAATAGGAAACCTTCATTTTGTTTGCAATGTCCCTCACCTTGCGTCACTTCCGCATTACCAGCCATTCCATTAAAGTGAGACAAAAGCAGGTCAGAGGATTAGCCGCTGCCGGACAAAGATGACAGTTGGTCTTTAAAAATTATGATTTAAATCAAGCCTTTTTACTAGTGATTTGAATCAGGATTTGAAATCGACTTGATTTAAAGTCAAATCCACCCTGGATATAACTTTAGATGTACACTAAACGGAAGAGCTGCACAAGGTATAGAATGTTCTGGCACAGTGTTAGTGGAAACGGAACACGTAAATCAGTGATTTAATCGTTTTTTAGCTGCAGCCACCACTCAAGCCCATTTTACCTATTGACAACAAGCATAATCACTCAGCCATAAGACATGGGTCTCATAATAGAGAACTGAGAACTTAAGATCATAAGCAAAACAAGGAAACTACAAAGCTTGCCATTTTAAAGCCCTAATGACTCTACAAGCAGCCTGTACATGAAATGGTAAAAAACATTATGTGTAATCATTTTAATTTTGCTACCATCAAAGATGGGAATTCCCCTCACTTGCATATGCGTTAAAGGAAAAGTTCACCTTTGGGAACATGTTACACGTTTCTAGGGTGTAACACGTTCCCACTCCTGCAGCCGCCGCCAGCTCCGTTCATTGTCAGTGGCAGTCAAAATTTTGTGGGGGGAGGGTAAGCAGACCTGGCCCCCTCACTTGCACCAACACCATCCCCCCTCCCCGCCAGCCAATCAAAACAGGGCGATCCACTGGCACTATACCCCCCCCCCCCCGATCCTCTTGCATTAGAACCACACACACCATGCGATCAATGGCCATGGAGGACGAGGTGGTGATGCCCTGCTGTAGCCGTGTTAGGAAGAAGAGACTGCTGCTGCATGGAGATTAGGGGCTGGGTGCATGGATCAGGGAAGATGGACGGGTCGCCACTGCTCCCTGTAAAGACAGCAAGCGGGGGGGGGATCATCTCCCCTCCCTTGCCGGATTACAATACTAAGCAAGTAAGGCGATATCTACAAGCAGTGTTCATTAGGGTTTTATATGCTGATTTACATGGGATAAAGTTGTGGGGGAGGGTTTACAACCACTTTAAGCACTCAGGTAGTCCATTCATTCTGTCAGAATGCATCTGTATGCCTATATGAAATACGAGCAGGCAGATACACTGACAAAACAGATTATAGCGCACACATGCAAAAATTCAAGTTAGACTTACCGGTAACTTGTTTTCCAGAAGTCTTTCAGGACAGCACCTTGAGAGATAGTGACTCCACCCTCACCCACAGGAAACACCTTCCACATCCTCCAGATCTTTAAAGGGAGGCGCCTCCCTAACTCCCCTCAGTTTTCTCAGAGAACCTCCGGCCCCAGCTGGAACATATAAACACATACGTTAGTCACAGCATGGTACATTAAACCAATAGGGCGGGTCGTTGCTGTCCTGAAAGACTTCTGGAAAACAAGTTACCGGTAAGTCTAACTTGAATTTTCCCAAGTCGTCTTTCAGGACAGCACCTTCAGAGGATAACAGAGACTTACCTTTAGGGTGGGGAAACAGCCTGTAGGACTCTTCTGCCGAATGCAGGTCATTGGCGGATGTGAGGTCCAAACTGTATTGCCGCACCAAGGTGCAGAAGCTTAACTATCTCGCTGCTTCGCCCATTTGCTTAGCGGTGGCTTCAGCTCTCTCTGCCCATGTGGCTGCAAGTGCTCTGGTTGACTGAGCACCGATTCCTACTGGTGGCACCACGTCCGCGTGAGAGAAGGCTTCTCGAATGGATAATTTCCACCACCTAGCCAAGGTACCTTTTAAAGCTTGGCAACCCAAAAAAAGAACAAATAGAACGCGTCTGAGGCTCTTTGTTATTTTGAGATAGCATAACAAAGCCTCTTTTTTTTTTTTATAAAAAAAGAAAAATCTTTCTCCCCTGAGGGATTTGCACAGAAAGTAGGCAGCACAATATCCTGGAACGATTAACTGTTGCCCTAGGAAATGTTTTAATCTGTTTTTAGGACAATTCAATCCAATCCAAGAATAAAGACAGATAAGGTTCCCTTATAGACAGAGTATGGAATACCCTGATCCTGCCCGCTGAAATGATAGCAACCAGGAATAAGCTGTAAGGTAAGATCTCTAAGAGATGCGTCCTATAAAAGTTCCATATGGCTTTCCTGCCATAGATCCTAATTACTCGCAAAAGATTTTGTTACGAGTACCCCCGATTTGAGCCGTTCTAGGCCTCGAAAGGGCTTAGAAGAGACCGAGCTACCAGTGGTCCTCTAGGAACACTATCGAAGCAGATATTTGTACTTTTAATGAACTGACCGCCAGACCTTTATCTGCTCCCTCCTGAAAGAATTCTAAAATGGACCCAAGCTCGATAGGGTCTTGGTTAGACGAGTTACACCAGGCCGTATATATCTTTCACACCTTTGTGCCTAAAATCCTCGTCACTTTCTACCTGCTTTCCAGTAGAGTAGAAACTAAACGGTCTGAGAACCCTTTCTTCTTTTAGGAGTTGCCTTTCAGATGCCAGGCTGCAAGGGAGAGACTGGACCCATCTGGATGGCATACAGGGCCCTGTACTGACAGATCCTGTCTGAGAGGTAGATGCCAACATGGCCTGGCCGCCATTCTTCGGACCGTCGAGGACCAAGCTCTCTTGGGCCAGTACGGGGCGATCAAGATGACCGGTACCTTTTCTCTCTGAATCCTCCTTAGCACTAGGTGGGATTAACTGGAACGGGGGGGAACACGAGGCACAGGTGAAACCACCAAGGATGCGTCAGAGCGTCAATTCCTACGGACCCGTCCAGTCTGTTTTTGGAAAAGAATTGCAAAAACCTGAGAGTTTTCCCCTTGAGGCAAACAGGTCCACCTCTGGATGACCCCACTTGTTGGAAATTTCCACAACAGATCTCCGGGTTCAGAGACCACTCTGCTTCCCAAACCTGATGTCAGCTCAGGTAATGCGCTAGGGACTTTAAGAGTATCGCTTATAAAATCTTTCCCGCTCAGAGAAGAGCTTTTGCCACAAGAATCTGCAGAGGTCTGCTTCTTGCGCCCCTTGTCTG
The DNA here is from genome assembly GCF_905171775.1 of Rana temporaria. Lineage (NCBI taxonomy): Eukaryota > Metazoa > Chordata > Amphibia > Anura > Ranidae > Rana > Rana temporaria. Next base: position 155,459,450 of record NC_053491.1, read on the forward strand.
TTTAGGTATACCACTGCTGTGGCATAGTCCGTTGACACCTGAACATGGTGATTTAGTAGACCCGGAACAACTCTGTTAGAGCCAATGCAATCGCCTTTAGCTCTCTCCAGTCCGAGGATCGCTTCACTGGAAAGGACCACTCCAGACCCTTTGAAGGCTCTCCTGATCTTTTCCACCCCTAGAGAGATCTCCTCTCTTGCGATGGGATTTTATCAGAGTCCAGGGAACTGAGACCGCGATCCTATAATCTCAGGGTAAAGGCCTGTAGGCACCTGAAATGTAGTCTTGCTCATAGAATGAATGGCATTGTTGACGTCAGAACTCCTAATGCCAACATCACCTGCCTTATAGCCATCGGCTGGTTAGACTGTCTCGTCCCCAACAGGGGAGAGGGCCGCGTGCCATGGTCGGGGTCGGGCGCCGTCTGTCTTCCTGGGGTGGCCGCAGGGGGCTCGGGAGGGCGGGTGGGCCCAGGGCAATGCTGTGTCCTGAAAACCTGGCCCTTTTTCTCCTGTGGGAGAAACACTTTCCGGTTTACTGAATCTACCTGGTAACCCAAGTAAACGGACTTCCTGAGATGGAACTAGGGATGATAAGGTTAATAATCCAGCCCAGTGATTCCGAGTAACTTCTCGCCCTTAATAGATCGTTCTGTAACATATATCTTTCCATGGGGTGAAGAAAAAAATAGGTCATCTAGGTAAGCCAAACTGCAATACCCTGTAGACGAAGCGGGGCTAGGGCTTCCGTCACCACCTTGGTGAAAAAAATATGAGGCGATGATGACAGTCCGAATAAGAGAGCGCCCTAAATTTAAGGTGACGAACCACTCCCACTACACTTTACTGCCAACCCTCTGGACTGAGGGGAGGTAGAGATGCACAGGTACGCGCCTCAAGATGCCATAAAACAGTCTGGCATCAATAGATTCTTGACCAAAAGAAGTTGAATCCATCTTGAACCTTCTGTATCTGACAGATTTGTTTAGAGAGTTCAAGTTTAAGCTCATTCTTAACTTTCCTGTAGGCTTCTCTACCAGGAATAAGTGAGAATAGCATCACAGTCTGTTGAATCAGCTCTTTAGCATTTGTAATCAACAAAATCTCTCTTAGCCCTGGTTCACACTGGGTACGATTTGGAACGATTTGAGATGCGATTTGACATGTCAAATCGCATCTCAAATCGGCGGCAATTGTCGGCAATGGCACTGTCCTAATCAGTGCGACGCCGCATCTGCGATTTCAAAAAGTAGTTCCTGTACTACTTTTTGCGATTTCGGGCCGCGATTTACATTAAATTGCGGCCGAAATCGCGGCAAATGGCGGCAAAATCACGGCCGCGAAATCGCGGTAAAATCGCGCATTTTACCGCGATTTTTAATTCGCAGCAGTGTGAACCTAGGCTTAGAGGGGTTTCTAAACAAGTTGGAATCCCCTCTTTATTTCTGGCGCAGATTCCGAGAGCCTAGAGGGGAGAGTTGGCGTCCCATCCCCTAGGACATTTCAACTCTTTGGTCCAGTGAGCATTCCTGGCAGGCGTGCATAACGACTGCCCTATCTTCAGTTCAAGGACCTCACAGGTAGTTGAAAGGCAGCGCCCGAACAGGGACTTGAACCCTGGACCCTCAGATTAAAAATCTGATGCTCTACCGACTGAGCTATCCAGGCTCTCGAGAACTCTATGACATAACCCTGGGCAAGAGTGATCAGAATGTACTGACTGGATGTTACCGCTGATCACTGCGGAAGGAACCTTTGAAGGCCTCCGCCTACCCACACGGCTGAGTCCTTGGGATTTCTCGGCTTGCGTAGGAAGATGGGAGAGAATTCCCCCTTTCCCTTTGGCTTGCTGCGCAGTCCAACTCTTCCTGCCTCCTTGGGCTTTTTTTTTTTTTTTGGGGAAGATTTTTCCTTTCAGCTGACCTGTCTAGGATGCTTCCTAGTTCCGGCCCAAAAAAAAAAAAAGATCTCCCAAAAAGAGAATCCTGCAAGCTTTAAATTTTCCGAAGCTACATCACCTGGCCTCAGGTCTTTAACCACCACGCCCTTCTCGCCGAATTAAATCAAGGCTGTGGCCTCTCAACCTCTTAATTGTTTCAGCTGAAGCATCAGCTAAATAAACCACTGCAGAGGATAGAGCAGAAAAGGAGTCCTTGTTTCGGTGAATCTACCACCATTAACTGGATAGTTCAACCCTTCAAGTTTCTGGCTACACATGTCAGGGCCATAGCGGGTTTCAATTTCCTGATCGACTGCCATGGGGTTTTTTTTGGAAAAAATATGATCCATGCGTTTGTCCATAGGGTCTTTAAGAACCCCCAAGTCCTCAAAAAGGTAGATCAGAGGACCCGGACACCTGAGCCACACTGTAGAGGGATCTCCTCAAAAGGAAATCGCCCTTTATGGGTTTTTGAGAAAAAGTCTCTCTCTGGATTCTGCCAGCTCTGTCTGCCCATTGGCGTCAGAAATAACTGAGTAGATCGGACATGTCCTGCGCTTTGCTCACTCGGATCTGCATACCTGCGGACATATAAACTTAGAACCTTACAGAAAAAAATGGTTCTAAGCAACCATACACCTCCCCCAGGGATAAACCCCGACCCCTCTGAATCCTCACTAGAAGGAACATGGGAGTGACCTTTCCTGAGAGGTGAAGGCCCGAGTTGTGGAAGGGAAACTAAGAGTCACAAAAAGTTTGAATCGTGGCAAAGAGTTCTTTCTTTACGGAAGTAATCAGCTGTCCTACATAGGGGTTGATTCCTCCTGAACAAAATAAGCAATGCATGTGCTGCATAGAGCCTTCTTACAGTTCTCGCCCATCTACCTGGGGAGAAGAAAGAAAGCAGGGGAATCCTTAATGAGACCCAGTCACAATAAATGGACCCCCCCACATAGGTGCACTAGGAAAGAAATGTGCCCAATCCAGTGCCCAGACAGGCCCCTTGCCACTAGGGGGATTAGAAAAAAGGAGACCGGAAAGCAAAAAAAGATACAGGTAAGGAAAAAAACACAGGCAGACTTAAACTGCTGCCTCCTACCTGGCCCTGCTGGTGCCTGTCCCACCGCTGTAACTTCTGCGACCTCTATTGCAGATGAACAGCTCTTCATAGTGGCTCACACACCGTTTCCGGACTCCAATAGTGCCGCTGCACCGGACCAGAAACGGAAAAACGCCCCAGCCTCTGTCCTCCCGAAAAAGACGTTCGCGCTAACCCGGCAACCTGCTGTTCCATCCTGGCCACACCAAAATGGCGGCGACGCGCGCGCAACAGCCGTTCCTTCCAGGTCACCGAGTGTTTCTGGCTCTCGCCGAACACAAAGGGGGAAGAGGAGCCCGAAAACTACCGCTGCCGTTCGGGTAGTACGGGAGGATAGACGGTCTCAACTGGAGAAAGGTAGGAGGGAAGCCGTCTCCCAGGAACACCTGAGATATTTTACTCCCCTCACAGAAGATGTTCCCTCCAGGCCGGAGGAAACACAACAACCGAGGTGTGTTAGGGAGGCGCCTCCCTTTAAAGATCTGGAGGAAGTAGAAGGTGTTTCCTGTGGGTGAGGGTGGAGTCACTATCTCTCAAGGTGCTGTCCTGAAAGACGACTTGGGAAAATGACATTTATCCTGCAAGGCTAGTTAAAAACACCTGAACATATTCAAAAATACGGGGGTTTGGTCACACTATATGGTCATATAGTGCTAAGCGCACTTACTGCGACAAAGTACCCAGAATTAGTGGGTCCTACCCTGTCAATAGAATCAAAGAACATGTGTCTCAACCATGGGAGATAAACTCCTCTATGTGGGAGAACTGAAGGGATTCCTCTTATGCACTGGTGGCCACTAATGTGAGGTAATGAAGAGGGGGAGGGGTGTTCCAGCCCAAGAGGGTGTGCCTCCCCAAGTATGTTTGTGTATGTTGTATAGACCCTAACCAGGTCTCTTGGGCTAGAACACCCCTCCACCCTCTTCATTACCTCACAATAGTGGCCAACAGTGCATAGGAGGAATGCCTTCAGTTCTCCCACATAGAGGAGTTTATCTCCCATGGTTGAGACACAGGTTCTTTCATTCTATTAGCCACTTCCATACAGGGCATTTTCACCCCGTTCCTGCCCAGACCAATTTTTAGTTTTCAGCGCTGTTGCACTTTGAATGACAATTGCGCGGTCATGCAACACCGTACCCAAATGAAATCTTTATGTTTTTACCCCCAGAAATAGAGCTTCAATTTTGAAAAAATACCATATTTTTTACTTTTCGATTTAATAAATATACATTTTTTTAAAAAAAACAATTTTTTCCTCAGTTTAGACCGATAAGTATTCTACATATTTTTGGTTAAAAAAAAAAAAAAAAAAAATCGCAATAAGCGTATATTGATTGGTTTGCGCAAAAGTTATAGCGTCTACAAAATAGGGGATAGAGTTTATGGCATTTTTTTTTATTTTTTACTAGTAATGGCGGCGATCTGTGATTTTTATTGTGACCGTGACATTGCGGGGTACATATCGGACACTTTTGACATGTTTTTGGGACCATTCACATTTATACAGCGATTAGTGCTATAAAACTGCACTGATTACTGTGTAGATGTGACTGGCAGGGAAGGGGTTAACACTAGGGGGCGCTGAAGGGGTTAATATGTTCCCTAAAGTGTGTTTTAACTGTAGGGGAGAGGGACTCACAAGGGGAGGAGACCGATTTGTGTTCCTCTGTACTGGGAACACACATCGGTCTCCTCACCTCTGACAGGAGGTGGATCTGTGTGTTTAAAGCCGTGATTTCCGTCAATCGCGGGTGCCCAGTGGACAGCGCGGCCGTCAGGGGACACGCGCACCGGGTCGCGACTGATGCCGTGGGCACGCGTGCCCCCCTAGCGGCAGCGATGCAAAGGACGTCATAGGACGTCCACTCTGAGGGAGAGACAAAACTTGAAAAAGATTGGACAGCCGCACTTCCACAAAATCCTTAAAAAAGGTAGCTTTTAATGGTAAAAAAGAAGACAGCACTACAAATCACAGCAGACAGTGGGGTGTATAGCTGACGCATTTCGCACTGTAATGTCAGTGCTTAGTCATGAGCTATGGCTAAGCACTGACATTACAGTCTTTTTTCAAGTTTTGCTCCGTGCATTGCCTGCACCTAGGCTTCTGAGAGGACATTGATTGCTCAGTGCATTCACCTGGAGTGGCAGGTTCCTTCTCCTCTGAGGGAGAGACAGTTCCTGCCGACGTCATATTACTATGGCTCGGTAGGGAACTGGTTAACAGGGTAGGACCCACTAATTCGGGGTACTTTGTCGCAGTAAGTGGGCTTAGCACTATATGACCATATAGTGTGACCAAACCCCCGTATTTTTGAATATGTTCAGGTGTTTTTAACTAGCCTTGCAGGATAAATGTCATTTTTGCATGTGTGCGCTATAATCTGTTTTGTACTGTTTTTGGTCTTATAGCAGCACATTCTTAGATGTATAGCATTTTTAGGGTGTGTGCCCCCCCCCAAAGTATGTTTTTGTAGATACACTGACAAGTCTGCAGGAGTTCTGCATGGCCCCCGCTGATCGTGGGTGCAATGTTTTGCAGGCTCTAAGAAAAAAAATTAAAATAAAATGCTTATTTTTTTACCTGCAAAAAGATGTGCATTTTTTTTATTTAAAAAGGTGAACTTATCATTTAACCTCCCCAAATTGTAGAATGGTTGATGTGAATGGTGCTTTTAAAGTCTTCAACAAAGCTGCTTGAAGAAAAAGCTTTGCGGGGGACTTCAAAGGTTTGCTGTACACACTGCCCTTATACATGCTGTTTATGTAAACAAAAAGTTTTGTCAATCATTTTTCTTTCTATGATGCCAGAGAAGTGATTTTGTTTTTGTTCCTGTCACACATACAAAGAATGAGGTTGCGGGTCACACGAAACAGAAACAAAAGAAACAGAAAACTTGACAGAGGCTCCAATTCTACTATGAAAAAGTTATGGTTTGATTTGGGCTTTAAAAACACAGACACTTTGCCCTATCAAGACAAAGTGACAGAGCCTGGAGATAGCCCACCGCCCCCTCTGGCTTTTATTCTTACCAAGCCACGTTTGCTTGCTGCTGCAGCATCCCAGCCTGTCTGAACTCTGGTGTTGGCACAAGGGATCCCTCCATTTGACATGTTTAGACCTGGGTACTTCCACATAGAGGAGGTCATTTTAATGCGTGGATGCGGCTTGGTAGTGTGAATAGTTGATTGCAACTCGTTGGTGGAATGGCTATCATCAAACACCATCACTTTGCAATGAATCAGTAAAAAGGACAAGGTCTCTGTAAATAAAGCTCACTCTAATACTGGGACATTTTTAGGTTTGCCATACATAAAGAATATAAAATGTTTAATTAACAGCTTACTGTACCTGTTTTCCACAACCTATTTTATCACCAAACGGCTTTGTAAATATAAACTCGCCATCTTGGTTTACAGATTCTTCAGAGCTGGTGTAACATTCTTCACGATTTTGTTCAAATTTCTCATTAATTCTACTCAGTGGAAACATACATACAGCAGATTTCTCTTTATTATTGACAAAAGTGTTGAAAACTCCAAAAAGAACCTTATCCTCGTCAATGGACAGGCCCATTATATCAGCCAGCTCCTGTCCCGGACTGGCAAGGAAAGCAGAAGTGCAGATATTATAAGGAATGTTGTTCTCATCTTTGCAGCCAAGATCCATCTCAACATAGGAAAAATAGTTATAATCCGATTTACACAATCGGGTAATTAGCGTGCGTTTTTTATGTAAGGTTTTATCCAACCGACTGGAAATGAAATAGACACGATTAGGATCTTCAAAGACGGTGATAAACTGCTGTGTGTTGGCAGAGGCCGAGCCATATTTTAAGTTAGCAGAATCATGGAAAGTTTCAAAAGGGCCTTTATCCTCCATTTCATCAAGTATTCGTGTGCTGATAATTATCCCATTGTCATGCTGACTTGTGCCCTTCCCAACGAAGAGAACTCGTGGTCCATTATCTTGCATGTCTGCTATTAGTCCTACAGTTTCTACCTTCTCATCGTTGCTGGCAACAAAAGACTTCTCTCCTCTGCTGTCATCATAAGAAATCTCTTCTGAGATATTGAGAATTTTTCTTAAAGAACAAATTCCTTTGAATAGGCTTCCACATACAACTATCCTTTCTTTTGGCACATCTAGTAAAAGCAGCTTGTTATAATTGTTGCTAGGAGAAGCATTTGGACATTGGTTTTGATCAATTGGAGGTGTACATCTTTTGTCATCCTTTTTTGGTCCAGTTGAGACATTGAAAAGCAACCCTAGTTCCCCACTAAGCTGGTACAAATGATTAACGGCTCCTACGTAAACAAAACCGGTGTTTTCATTAACGGTTAGGTGGTTCAGTTCTGTGTCGCTCATAAAAGTGATATAGGATTCTGTTTTTGCCAAATGTACAAAAAAAATTAAAATGCACAAAACATGGATCCATTCCGCCATTTCTGGGTAAAGCCTGTAAAGGAAGAGAAAAAAAACGTGAGTGAAAACTGCAGAAATCAAGCATGCCCTTATCAAGCTATAGGTTGCACATAGAACAATACAACTTGCACTTATATGCCCCCAACATCATCATTTAAAAATTGCAAAAAATACAGCTTTCTGGTGCCTAAACACATTCATTCATTAAAGTGATAAAGTATTTTTTCTTTAAAAATAACAAACATGTCATACTTACCTGCTCTGTGAGGTGGTTTTGCACAGAGCAGACTGGATCCTCCTCTTCTCGGGTACCCGGCTGGAGCTCCTGGCCCCTCCCTCCTAAGTGCCCCCACAGCGAGCAGCTTATGGGGCACCCAATCCACAGCCACAGCGCCCATTAAGAGACCGAGCCATGGTTTGGCCCGCCCCTCTCTCTCTCCTGATTGGCTGACTTTGAACAGCAGCAGCGGGAGCCAATGGCACATCGCTAGATAGAGCTAGGGCTCAGGCAAGTATTAGTGGGGGCTGCTGCACACTGAAGGCTTTTTATCTTATTGCAGATAAAAAAAAAAAATCGGACTTTACAACCGATTTAAAAAACTGTTACAGATCTAAAGGTTTTAGTTGTAAAATACTGTTTACAGTCTGAAATGCTGAAGCGCCTTAAAGAGAATATGTAGCCTTTTTAAATTACCGTATTTTAGACAGATAACATGGCTGTGATCTGCTTACCAGCAATATGGAAAGCTAAACATTCACTGCATATGAGCTTCTTTAAAAAACTTTCCCTGATGTCCTAATGCAATAGTCCCACCAATGTTCTAATTGCTGCCACTAGTCCTAGACTTGACTGGGGATGGCAGGAAATCCGGGGGGGTTGTCCACTGCCAAGGAATCAATGGCGCTCTCTCTCAGGTTCAAATTAAAGTATGTCCGTATAACAAAGAAGCATTCTCAAATTAGACAGTTGTCACCAGTGGAAGAATTCCCATCACCTCCTGTTAGTGACGAATTGTAAAGCTTATACATAATATAGATAATACTTATAGACTTCTTATCACTTTCAGTCGCAATGGTCACCAGGGCTCATAAAAAGGGTTAATTTGCCCAGAGGGGATATATACAATAAAAACCTGACAGAGGGTGTAATACTTCCACACTCTAGCCAAAGCTAGGAAAAAAAAAAAAAAAAAGGAAATGGTTTAAAGGTTCTACAAGCATTAGGCAAAGTTTAATTACAAAACGACAGAAACCTTTTCTTTTGTGAATGCGTTGGTTCAATGCAGGGCCATAACAAGTACAAATTAGTATGCTGCAATGCATTAATTTTGGATGGCACCCCAAAGCACTAAGGGTCAGATGTGGTTTGGGTTGTGCTAGGATGCACTGGCAGCCCATTTAAAATAGGCAACCTAATAATAACTTAACATAACACATGTTAATGTATGGCTATGATTCCGGCCTCAATGTGCATTTATAAATCTTCTCGGACTAACTGAAAGCAGGAACATTTTCAGGTGGCTAATACTGTCAAATAAATTGACCTCAGTTTAGCACATCTGCCTATGGGAATCCCTGTTATAGCATATTCAAAATAGCCCAAAATTTTTTCTCAATTCTCACCATGACATGACAGTCTGGCAGCTTCAGACTTAAAAATGTGAAAATGAGTGCCTCCAAAAGTCAACAGCTCACAGGGATATTTTCCAAGCTAAGCAAAGCCTGACCTTTTCCTACTCTACACAGAAGGGTGGATCCCAAATACCATTCGAGTAAAGCTCACAGCAGTCCAAGGATAGGGAGATATTAACAGGCTTAGCTTACCATGTGTTATATGCTTAATTAAGGTTATGCCTTAATTTTTAACTACGGTACTTTTTTTCACCTAAAAAATCCACATGAATGAGAAAAACTGTACCATGGCCACATTATTTTACCAATTGAGAAGGGATTTTTTTATGGTAAAGTTATTTTCAAAATTTTAATGCACAGGTTATCAATCCTGACATTATTAATTTCTTCAAGGTTGCAATAACAGAGTTTCAACATTGAAGGATCATTTCTTTGGGTACGTCATCACACGACCACACAATTGTCAGTTAAAACAACGCAGTGCCATATCCCAAAAAAATAGCCTGGTCATTAAGGGGGTAAACCCTTCCGGGGCTGAAGTGGGTAAGAAAGCTCTCATTGACCAAAATAGGATATCACATGTCATGGGACTTTGGGTTTCAAAAGCTGGACCCCAAGATGTGGCAGTGTGAACCGAGCCTTAAAGTGGAAGTTCACCCCCAATAGTAAAGTCTTAAAATCTACTGGCATCCATAATCTAAGACTAACCCATCCAGCCCTGTAAAGAAGAAAACACTACACATACCTTTTGTTGGCTGTGTCCTGCACAGAGCCTCTGCTACTGGAGACCAGACTGGAGTGGCTTCAGAAAAGGTATGTATAGCGATTTCTTCTTTACAGGGCTAGATAGGTTAATCTTAGATTGTGAATGCCAGTAGATTTAGAGATTTTAGTATTAGGGTGAACCTCCACTTTAATGTACAAATGTAGCACCCTGATGTTTAGGCAAATTTAGTTTGCCAGGTAGTAATTATCCTGGCTAATTGTTAGAAGATCCACTGATTCTTCTCTAACTCTGGAAATGCTGCACCTTTTCTTTTCTGTCACTAGGTGGCTGGTGACATTAGATCGACAAAAGCATAGCAAAGTCAGATCATGAATGGATGGGATGTCTCAGTCAGTTGGCAGGGGTTACTTTAATCCCTTGCTTGCTGGGAAAGCCTATTTATTTGGGTGGAGTCAGATGATCGGGGTTCTGTGCCCCCTGGACGGCTGTCTACAAGGACGTGTGTTATGTCGCTCCAGGTTGGTAGCCTGGAAGCCAGAGGCTAGGCTGCCTGAGGCCTATTCAGGAGTAGGAGAAGAAGCATAGGGTTGGGAGTGGGACTGCAGGATTGGAGTCCAACGGAGTTGAGAAGGTTCAGCCGGACGAGGAACCAGTTGTGGTCGGAGGTAAAGAGGAAGCGGTTGCCTCTAAGGGACCATACACCTTATTACCAGAGACTACTGTGAGAAAGCTTGAGCAAGTATCAGAGCAGTCTTCTCATCAGTCAGGGACATGAAGAAGTGGGAAAGCTTCAGCGAGTGCCAAGCCAGGGACCCAGCAGGTTAGCGGGGGCGTCGCTCAAGTATACAGCAGGTTAAATGTGCAAGAGTTTAGGAGATCCAGTGAAGACTGGGAGCTCAGTGAGTGAAGACCTACAGTGGGATACTGGGAGATAAGAGAAGAACTATTTTGTGTTACCAAGAGTTATGTACAATCGACTACTTTTAGTTACTGTTACAAGTTCAGTTGCCATAAGAGACAGCGGCCCTACCTATACCGATGTGGCATCCGGCTGGAGGCCTTTCCCTGTATAGCTGTCTACCTAAGGTGTCTCGGAGTCTGCCAATTAATATTGCATCTGCCTAAGGGTGTCCTGGCTCTAACACACCCCCCCACAGTTCTTGTTGAGACAATAAATCTCTTGTTTGCATTAAAAAAATGACTGGCTCCCACCATTTCATCTTGCATTACACCCACCATGCCTGTTAACCCACTCTACAAGGAAGGATGTCAGCTATCCCCAACTCTTGGGGTCACCATCAGGCCCCTAGAGGTCCGAGAGGTCGCTGCACAAAAATGATACACCCAGGCTACAAAAATACCTTTCCGATAAGAGCACAACGATACAAGTGGAAAAGGGAAAGGAAGGGTGTGTGTGTGAAAGTTTTTTTGACAAAGGTAAAAAGATCCTAGGTTTGGTGCGACAACCATAATAGTAAAAGTGCATCTAAATACAAAGTAAAAAAAGTAATATATTGCAGCAGTCTTGTGTGATGGCTGTGTTACCTTCCATTGTGCAGGCCAAGAGCATCGTTTAGCAAGCACAGAAAACACTAAACACCACATTGTAATGTGAGTGATGACACAAAGGGGTTGGTTTAAAAAAAATGGAGTGCGCAAAATCTGGTGCAGTGCTGGATAGAAAACAATCAGCTTCCAGGTTTTACTGTCAAAGTTTAATCGCTCTGTGTCCATTCAGACATGGGGACCAAATTCTGCCCTGCCCCTCTCCTGAATGGTGACACTGCTGTGTATCAGCCAATCAGGAGGGAGAGTCTCGCTGAAAAGAGATGGGACTCAGGTACGTATTAGGGGGTGTTGGGGTGGCTGCTATACACAGAAGGCTTTTTATCTTAAAGCATCAAAATAAAAAACCTGCTGCCTTTACAACCACTTTAAAAAGGTAATTATATTTTTTGCATTTCTATATTGAGCACAAGATAAAATGTGATACCAAACAAGAATAAGGCCACACAGTTTTTTTTCCGTAACGATCCAATGCTAGTACAGCGATCTCCCCAGCTGACCTGTTGTGTTCTGACAGGGTGATGCCAGAACACACTGGTCAGTGCTCTCAGCCATTGGCTGAGAGCGCTAATTGGGAGCCAGTCGGCCAAGTTCTCCAGCATGCTCGCCCGACAGAAACCGGCCAAACAGCTGGCTTCTGTGTGACTGGCTGCCATACACACAGGTTTGAATGTTGGCCGTTTTTCATTGAACCGGTCGATGTCGCCCGGCACTCAGCCCTGGCGTATAGGGCCTAACAGAGGTCACAATTAGCAAATGTTAAGTAGGTAGGGTTGCAACCCTCGTGCATTTCTCTTAACATACATGGCAACTAGCAAATTCCCATTCCTCTAACATGTAAGCAGAGCTGGGCTTTCTTCTTAGGAAGTACAGTATGCTCTGCAAGTATAAGGTTATGGGTACCACCTGTGACAAATGTTTATGTGCAAAAAGAATTAAAAGTAGAAATAATTTTAAATAGTTTAGAATCAAGTTGACAAAAAAAAATTGTAGCATCCTTAGGACGACAGAATACAGTACACTTTTATATGAAAACCGTGCTAGATCCAGCCTGATTCCTGGCTTTAAACACAGACTTATTTAGAGTATTCTTCTGTCCCTCCCTAATTAGCCCATGAAGTAACGGATCATTGGAGGATCTCTTAGGGACAGGGGAACACAGATTAAACTTAGCAAAGTGGTGATTTTTTTCCCCTCCCTCCCCAAAATGTTGCCATGGTAATGCCTACAATATGGATCTCTTGAGAGCACAACTCAAAATGCAGAGCAGGAGACAGAAGAGAAACACAGTAGTGCACGTCGTATTTTCTCAGCACAGTGCATGCCTTCCTTGGTTTATATGTAAATATGAAAACATTTCTACATTACAGGAGAAAGACTTGTTCAGAGTCATGCTGGGTGACAATGGAGTTTCCTACATGCCATGTAAAGTGCACAAGGAGAACATCCCCCTTCATTATGCCAGCTCTGGTTACACTGCGAGCAGAACGACCATGACAAAGAGCATGGAAAAATTAAGCTCAAGGTTTGGTTTGAATTAGTATCACCACCAATGACTTAGTAATTAAACAGTAAAGCCACAAAAAAAAAAAGGGTAAACTCAAGTCTGCTCAGAGCCCTCCACCCATATTTACCAAGAATAAAAAAAAAGAAAAGCATACCCTCACATTGAAAATATATCCTCTCACTTCATGCTGAAACTATGGGACAAGTGATCAAGGCTAATAATGAGAACGATGTAAGCATACAAATTATGTACACTCGCACTGCTGGTCCAATGGTGTACATAAAAGTAAAAAAAAGAAAAAAGAAAAAAAAAAACCTTCTGCACCATGTAATAAAGGATTTACAATGCATAACCATCAAACTATTATTTAGAACAAGGTCATGCAAATAGACTTTGAAATGTGCTGGTCATATCCCCTGGGTGTCTCCACAAGTCATTATTCTAATGTTATTCTCATAAAAGTATGTTAGGAATAAATGGGTACAATCTAGGATCCAACACTACCAAAAACCCCACCCCAAAAAACATACAGATAGGATAGATAGGATAGATAGGATAGATAGGATAGATAGATAAAGTCTTTGCTGTGAGACAGATTATTGAGGCCTAACATTACAAGGTCAAAGTCAAAGGCATGAATCCATGGGGAATTCCAGCCAAGTTACACAGTAACAGGCATGAATGCCACCCACACATTTATTTAACAGAACCAAAAGTGAAAGTAATAACGTTAATGGAACTAGGTTAGCATTTACCATCATTTCCAGAAGCACTGTAAACCACCTAAGCATGGCAAAAGTTAGCATTTAGCATGTTATAGCTAACTACTATGCTTTTTTTCTTTCTTTACAAAAACCTTTTATATAAAACATTTTAAACAGAGTATTTAAGGTCACCAATAAAAAAAAGTTCAAAGTGTTACTAAACCCAGGACCCTGCATTCAATAGATCTGGTCTCCCACAGTACACAAAACATGGAAATGCAATTATTTCTAATGATTAAAATTTTTGTGTTCGATTAATCGATATTTATTTTTAATCGATTAATCGACTAATTTCAATTATAACGCACATACATTTTTCGGATTACCACCATATAGTCCCCACTGTAATATCCACAGACCACTCCCCCACTGTAAAATCCACAGACATCTCCCCCCACTGTAAAATCCACAGACATCTCCCCCCACTGTAAAATCCACAGACATCTCCCCCCACCGTAAAATCCACAGACATCTCCCCCCACCGTAATATCCACAGACATCTCCCCCCACCGTAATATCCACAGACATCTCCCCCCACCGTAATATCCACAGACATCTCCCCCCACCGTAATATCCACAGACATCTCCCCCCACCGTAATATCCACACACATCTCCCCCCACCGTAATATCCACAGACATCTCCCCCCACCGTAATATCCACAGACATCTCCCCCCACCGTAATATCCACAGACATCTCCCCCCACCGTAATATCCACAGACATCTCCCCCCACCGTAATATCCACAGACATCTCCCCCCACCGTAATATCCACAGACATCTCCCCCCACCGTAATATCCACAGACATCTCTCCCACTGTAATATCCACAGACATCCCCCCACTGTAATATCCACAGACATCTCCCCCACTGTAATATCCACAGACATCTCCCCCACTGTAATATCCACAGACATCTCCCCCACTGTAATATCCACAGACATCTCCCCCACGGTAATATCGTCCACATCTCCCCCACTGTAATATGGACCACATCTCCCCCACTGTAATATGGTCCACATCTCCCCCACTGTATAGGAAGATTAGTGCTTGCTTAGTTTTACCAGAAAAGCCAGCCGAAAATGAGCAGTTGAGGCCGGGTGATGACGTCAGCGCACCGCTCTAGGCTCACCAACGCTGCCACCTGGTGGACCAAGATGGCCGCCGCTCGGGGAGGTAGGCCGAAGCCGCGGCCTTTCCTATGGCTGAGGCAGCAGCGGATCACGTGGTGTGCCGATCCGCATATATTTACGATTCGTTGCACCACTAGTACCGATCAAAAGAATTTTGATCGATCAAAAAAATTTACGATTAATCAAGGAATTAATCTTTCATTTCCACAGCCCTAAATTATTTTAGTAAATATAAACTGCTAAATATCTTCTCTCATCAGCAGTATAAAGTAGTCTTCTGACTTCTTTCAGTGATTTTAATAATAAACTGACCTTTAAATAACACGTATTCTATTCCATCCCACAGCAGGAGGTCGCGGGCCACATCAGAGGGCCCCTGGGCCACTGGTTGGGCACCCCTGCAGTAGGGCCTCCCACACTGCAAGGGTTTAATGTGTTATGTAGGGTTGTTAGAATATTAAGAAATACTTTATTTAACACTTCAGCAGGCTCCCTGTGCTGATCACCTTCCAAAAATAAAAAAAAATAAAAACGCTTTTGCAATACACATGAAACTGAGCATGTGCAGCCTGTCCACTGGCTCTGTATTAATCATGAAATATATTGGGGACAGTGGAAGCAGGAGCGGATCAGAGAAGACAGGATCAGACAGACTTTTCACTCTATGCAAATGATTAACCCCTTAGGTTCCACAGTGAGTATAACACGCATGCTTTACTGTAAATACAGACTGATGTTACTGTTGTGGGTTTGCTAACACATTAACTGCCCTGTATTGTAGATGATGCTAAGGAACCACTAACAGACTGAGGCTTTGGGGAGAAGAGAGCAGCACCAGAATGAGGGAAATGGGGGATAGTGTAAATAATAATGTTTGTTCCTGCACCCAATAGCCATAACAAGCATTTACGGCTGAACTGTGGGATAAGCAAATACCCTCTATATATACAAAATAAGCAGGTGTATTCTTACTTGCATGCTACTGTACTTTGTGTACTTCTTTCAGATCTCTGCAGTAATCCACTGTGCAACTTTGCCTCTGTACAGTAATAATGGCCAGTCATCGCTGCCCTCCCTTCTTATGCAGGGTAACTGTTTTTTTTGTTAAAAACCTATAGTGTGCAGCTTCCTCCTCAGCCTCCCATAATACTCTCTCAACTCTCTCCCTTCTCATTGGGGCCACCGTTCTCCTCTGCTGTCAAACACAGTCAATGAGGGGGGTGGGCTGAGCCACACTCTGTGTCTTATGAACACAGAGCGCAGGCTTGGGAGCGAGCATGTACGAGTGCCCCCATAACAAGCAGCTTGCTATGGGGGCACTTGAGGACCCAGAGAGCTAGAGGGGACCTGATAGAGGGATCGGTGTTGCTCTGTGCAAAAATTATTTCACAGAGCAGGTAAGTATAACATGTTTGTTATTTGGATTTAATGTATACACTCCTTTAAATGAGCAATGATGATCATGTGTCTGTATACATCAAAGCTTCTGAAAACAAAGAATGCACCACACACTTCCTGATCTATTTTGCATTGTGAAATTTCAATTATTTCTCGTTTCTGCAGAATAGGTCTGGTCTTGCACTTGTTTAGCTGATCATCTTGTCACGTAAAACCTAAAAACACTTGAAATTTTTAGGAAAATGGTTGAATGGTGGCATGAACTATAACATGTATGGCAAACTATATGACTTAACACAATGAACATGAAACTTTGATTAGATGTGTATGGTGCTGACCAGGCCTTTCTGATATTTGTTGCTTACAAGTTAAAATCAGTATTTTTTGATCGACAATTACTTAGAACCCATAGACACCATATTTTTTTTTAGCAGAGACCCTAAAAAACATTATATTCCCTATTTTTTTGGTATAATGTGAAAGATGATGAAGTAGATACCCAACATGTCATTCTTTAAAATTGCACGTGCCTGCGGAATGGCTCCAAACTACGGTACCTAAAATTCTCCATAGGGGCGCTTACTAGTTTAAAAAATTATGCTCAAGCTTGGCTTGCATACACACGGTCACACAAAAGTTCTCTGAACCTTCGAGCGTTAAGAATGTGGTGACGTACAACACTACGACGAGGCGAGAAAAAGACGTTCAATGCTTCCGAGCATCCGTGGGTTTTTTTCCGTCGGAATTCCATACAAACTGATTTTCCGGAAATGCCAACAGAAAAAGTCCCAGGCATACACTCGGTCGGGATATCTGATGAAAAGCTTCCATCTGACTTTTTCCATCGGAAAATCCGGTCGTGTGTACGTGGTATAAAGGTACTTTCACACTGGTGCTACGGGTCCATTTGCGGTAAAGTGCCGCTAGTTTTAGCTGCACTTTTCAGACACTAGCAGGGCACTTTTAATCCCCACCAGCGGCCAAAGAGGTCAATATCGCTGGTGTTGCTGCGCTTCTGAAGCACTGCCAATTCCAACTCGGTCTTTCACACTGAGGAGGCACGAGAGGGCAGTTTTCAGGTGCTTTAAAAAAAAAAAAATGAGATATAGAATATAGATAGATAGATAGATAGATAGATAGATAGATAGATAGATAGATAGATAGATAGATAGATAGATAGATAGATAGATAGATATAAATATATATATATATCTCTCTTT